>NW_027226250.1:1200000-1800000 GCF_022539635.2 Chironomus tepperi
CAGTGGGGATTAATCATTGTACCCTGACCAACGAATATGAGCTCGAATATAATTTGGTATGAGAATATTTTCACATGCCTTTTTTCGAATCATATGATGGCCCACAGTCTCTCTTTGTAGGCTACAGATAGTAATGCTGTCCAAATATAGATTCTTGCTCTCACTTTAAACTGTAGGTCTAGGTTGGAATGTGGTGGTTTGTGGAACCCTCAGAACCGATTTTCATATAATTTTTCGTTACTAATCGGAAGGGTTTGTGGAACTTTTGCTCATTAAATTGTCATTAACCCTCTGACTTACATATATAATGCAAAGCTCAGGAACGACCTGTAACAGATCATGTTTTGACAAAATTTATCACCTCTACCTGTGACAGGTGACTTTCATCGTCATTGCCAGAATGATCTTCAAATAAAGCGTCACATATCTCCACCAATAAACATAATTCTCCATACTTACTTCACCTTGCGTACACCAAGCACATTAGGTATTCAAAGCGAGTAGATTTATTCCAATATATCGACATATTATAATATTTTTTTAACACACTGAGAGAGGGTTTTATGTACTCTACATACTCACATATTTTTATACGATGGCATTTATGAAGGCAAGCATAACATTTTTTCCAATTACCTGGGCGTCAAAATGATGATGCTATTCATGGTTTATCAATTTGAGCCTATAGTACTCATATATTTCATATACATATATCAAACCATAAAATGATTTTTCTGCCTCTTTTGCTTCATTTTCATTGTAATAGCTGTGACATAAAAATCGATGAATGAAAAACCTTTTCAGTCTCCGATTTTTTTTTCTCGATGAACATATCCAATGCTCAAAAAAGAGTTTCTTTTTTTATTTCAAATAAAAGGTATTTTGGTATCAAGAAAATGTCATGAAAACGGAACCCCTTTGATCATGATCAAAAAATAATCCCGTTGATCAATGAGATTTGTTGTTTTGGAAGAAGTATTTTGTCGGATAAGCAGCAGGCATACATTGTTGGGATGAACATTATGATAATGCTGTAGGATTTGATAAAGATGTGCATTTTTTTTGTCAAGTTCAAGAATCATTTTGGAGGATGTAATGAAATAAAAGCTTTTACTAATTCACAACCCTAATAGACCACTTGGGTACCTACAAGCCGTAACTATGGTCTTTTTGTTCAAGCTAGATTGCGTAGAAATTAATGAAGGTCTTCAGTAGATATTTTTGGATATTATTTGATTTCATAATAATTATCAAGAAAATATATCCCCTAGCAACAGCTCCAAATTAGTTCCACAGAAAAAGTTCCTCATTTCTATTTCGGATGGCAAAATTAATTTTTTAAGTGCCTTCTGAAGCACACGCTTATGCTGTTGAAGAAAATTGAATTGCAATTATAAATTGAAAATGAAATTTTCTTGTTAGGCTAGAACAATAAGAAAGTCAAGTGCTTACGTTCGTTGTTGATTTCCTTCAAGCATTATCAATGACTGAACCTTAATATTTTAATAAAAGATTTTTTTCTTGGAACTTTTTGGGGTCGGGATAAAGAAAGTCAAATAAATTGTCGTCTTTTATGTCCTTAGATGGACAAGAAATCTTCATTATTAGATTTCTTTATTTACCAATACCTAAACAAAATTGAATGTCCTCACATGAATATTTCAAGTTTCCCTTTTTCCATTCCATTTTGTCAAATCTTGTCAGGTCAAACGGGTTATCCCTCCCTCTTTAGCTTCTGACCGATGGGTCATCACATCCCATTTGTAGTTTTTAGATGGGTTGAATGTACATACAATAATAATAAATGTAGAAAATTCATAATGTTAAATGTGAAATTCATGAATAATTTTATTTCTTCCATTTTTTTGTGAGGCAAGCCTTCATATACCTACAATATCTACATTATGTGTTATACCATGCCATGTTGGCAAGGAATTTACATGTGAGAACTTTATATCCAAATCATATAGAAATGACAATAAAAATATATGACACATAACCTCCAACTCTTTCATATTCTCTTTCATCTGAATGGCTCAAAACCTTTTTTTTTGTGTACAGCCAACCTTTACCTCGATGAAAATAAATTTTCTTTCTACGTTGTGCTTCTTTTAAATCAGTTTTCGTGGATACTAGTTAAGTTGTTATGGCATTTTGAAATTTTTTGGAAAGCACTTGGTAGAATTCAACAATGGATATGACAGCACTTTATTGAATATAAATTTTAAAGCTATCTTGAAGGATAGATCCATCATTGAATTAAACCTACAAGTAGTTGGAACAGACTAAGAACAAGGCAGAATTGGCAGAATTTAATTTTGGAACTAGACTTCAATGGAGTTTGAATTCTACTAGAATCGGATTTTGGAGCCCAATTGGTACCCAGTGGAGTCCTTCTTTCAGAGTCCTGTCAATTTTAAAACTTGGATTTATCTATGAAGCCATCCAATAATTTGCGCTTTTAAATTCAGGAACCAAAATTCACATTTTCACACTACTTTAACTTTTCTGGTGAAAAATGAGAGATCTAAAAAATAATAAAAATTTTTTACCTTCTTTTATGCCTTTTCACATGGTCTCCGTCGTAGAAAAAGAAGAAGAAAAAAATGAAAGGTTTCACTTTTACTTTATTCATGAAAATAAAATGACACACAAATGCAATGAAAAATTATCCCTTTTACCTTTATTTTTGTCATTTTTAGGGGAAAAATAAAAGAGGTTTTTCATGAGAACATGTTAAAGTGAAGTAGATGTGGGTAGCTTATCGAATTTCGACCAAAAAATAAAGGATGAATGAGTAATGTTTCAAGTTGCTTTTTTGGGAAAATTTCGTTCATTGAAAAGTTAAGATGAAAGTTTTCATTACGACTCAGTCATGACCAGAATGAAAGAGTTTGGAATATTCTGAGAAGATTCATAAAAGGTACAGACAAAAATTTAATTTGATAGAAAATTTTGAGAGCTTTTAAGTAAATTGTTTTTCAATTTTACGCAAAAATGAGATTTAAATTCACTAAAAATTTTCTAAATATGTACATACCCGATCAGCACAAATTATTCATGGCATCCAAGTGGTTGCCAAATGACGTCCAAGTGGGAATTTTTAAGATAAATGCCACAAACACTGTCACTTGGATGCCATGTGACCATCAATTAACTGCCCTAAAACACTTGTGTCGTTCGGGCGTATGTAGTTGCAGGTCATCTATGAGTTCATCAAATCAATTAATCTATGCTGAAATATTATCTCAATAAATTTTCTACCCTTATTGTATCTAAAATTGGTTATAAAATTTCCTAAATATGCTCACAATAGTATAACATAAATGATAAATGCATGCAATATCATTTCATCCTGTCACCTCTTCGGACATTCAAACCATGAACATGTATAATTTTTGTTCTAAAAAAAGGAACCGACAAAACATTTTTGGCAAAACTGTTTGAGTGTTTTGACCTGACCCTTTTACATTTCTGTAAAGTGTTTATTGATTTAATTACAAAAGTTTTCTATGTGTGAATCATTATTTTAATCATAATAAACTATAACTTTTGTCATTTATTATTTCCAGTATTCTCTCCGCCTACTTCATCCCTTATATTACTTTATAAATTTTTGGTTTAGCATATTATGAGTATAATGTACGTGTCTTGACCGCATTCCAAAATCATTTACATGATAAGTGGCAGTAACATTTAATGTGCTCTGCCTCTCTTGTAACATCATAACACAATAATTTATCCATTCAAAATTATTTTTAATACTAGGATGCTGGGATGCGGTGAGTTTTGAAATAAAAATCTTGTTTAAGATTGGATGGGGACATCCCCGATAGCTTAGTGGTAAGAGCAATAGCTTAGCTGGTAAGAGCATTCGATCGGAAATTGTTGGACGCGATTTATTATGCAACAAAATTAAGTTTCACCATTAGTTATTGGCAATAAGTGGTTAAAGAAGCACGAATAAATATTAGGATTCATGGGAGTATGCATGCCAGAGGCTACAAAAATATCTAAAGTGCCTTTAATTTACCATAATTGATTAAACAGCTTCTGAGAAATTCATTAACATTCTGATGAATCCTACACATTCCACAATACATTATTGTCCATAAATGCAACAGCAGGAACAAAGCATTTAAAAATATTTTACATTGTACTGTCTGTACAGAGGTCATTCCGATTAAACCACATTTAAAATATTTGTGAACTTTTATATTTATTCATGTTCCAATAAATCATTAACCTTAAGCTTCCATAACAAACTGACCAAAATTCAGAATTATTCAAATAAAATAAGCCTACATACAAATATTTCTTTCCACCCTCATACTCTCTCCATCTCTCTCCATACAACAAGACAGAGAGCATCGAGTATTGTAGTTTGTGAATACAATTTTTTTTTTGTGAAAATGGCAAAGGGAAGGTAAGAGGAGAGTATATATGGTGAAGGGCTCAAGCGTCCTATTGTTGTAATAATCGACATGATGATCATGATGATGGGTAAGGATGGAGAGAAAAAAATATAATGGCAGATGAAGAGGTTTAACAACATACGGAAAATGATGGCGATTTAATTTAATGTATTTTTTGTGGCTCTTCCTCTTTCTCTCTCCCCACACCCTTCAGACATACAGCATAACAACATGCTCCCTTATGTAATTTGTAATTTTGCGTGTATATGATATGTACCAATTGAGTTTGATATGGTAAAATAAAAAAAAGTATAATATACAAAAATGTTGAGTACATTTTTGAGGGAGAAAAGCCATAAATTTATGGATTCAACATAAAAAATTATGAGTGAAATACTTTTTTTATTTAGTACGGCAATAGAATTGAATTTGTGCATTTTAATCTCCACTTTAAAATTAAAAACAAGGATTTTCCATTCCATGTTTTTTTTTATTTTTCGTAAAATAAAAGCCACTTAAAAACATAAATACAGCACTCTCCAAAATACTCTCTCTCTTTGTTGTGATAATAAAAAAATGTTAACGTTGAAATTTATGTTTCTCATGTTATTTGTTGCTGTTTTGTGTGCTACACGGATGGTCAGGATGCAACGATAGGGAGGAAAAATGAAGAAGGATTTTATTTGGAAAGTTTTGTACTTTTAGAGGCTTTAAAATGAATAGGTTTATGAGAATTGATACTATTTTGAAGACTATTATATAAAGCTACAAGAATTGCATAAGTCTGTCCAATTTGGTATGTTTGAACATATGTAAAAGAGCGAAATAAATGAGGAAGGTTCTGGCACGGAACTGTTTAGGTTTAGCGGAGCCTTTAAACTGTCGTAAGGTAGACAGCATTCTTTATCAGCATATTCCTTATTTTACCTCTCTATAGGTTCCTTTCCCTCTTTAATACATCCTAGAACTTTCCATACACATCCCTGAACAAATCCCAACATTTTTTAAAAGATTCTAAATCACAGTCTTCCTTTCCTCCCATTAACTCTGTCAAAACAGACAGCATTTATGCCATATGAATTCATCTACTTATGTAGGGGCATGCTCTTCTCCATCTCCACACATTTGCTCACTTGTTCACTTTTTTGTGAACATAAACTTTTATTGCACACTCTCTGTTATTGATTTTTTTTTTCATGTTCTGTATACATGTGTCTATTTGAAAGTTCTAACCTAAATAGGATTTTTCAATATGTTATTTTTCGACATTCTAATCACTTTAAAGTATGAATTTAAAAACCATCATAGATATATTTTTGTTATCAGCTTCAATATATAAGTACATTTATGTATTTCCTGACAGATATACACACAAAATGTAACAATTCCTGAATGTAAATTTTTGCGGTTGATTTATCGCTTAATGTCGTAGAGATTTATGTCATGAACTTTATTGATATTTATGTTTATTATGTTTACAAAACATTTCATAGGAAAAAAAGCAAGCGGAGACGAGGAGGAGCAAGCAACAAAAAAATAAAATAGATAATGACAATTTGTGTACATTCTCTCTGATTTTGCGATTGTCATGTTTGAAATTTAAATGCAGAGTAAGTCGAATGAAGATTTCAAAATAAAGACTTGACTGCAAAATCGATATTTTTTTTATGGTGCATGCTGAGAAAATCTGAAATATTTTCTGCAGCCGTAAAATTCAAAAATTAGGTTATGTTTCCAAAAGAGGACAAGGTTATTGCTTAAATTCATGAAACTATAAATTGTGGAGTCATGATTCAAAATATTCCCCTAACAATTTGTCATTTTTGGCATTGTTTCAACTGTATTTCCATTGAAAATTGCACCCTTAATTAAGAAATATTCCAAGAATTTTAAGTATCAAGCCACAAAACGTTCACAAAACCCGAAAATTGCAATAAATTCAATGTGAAAAATCATACCACCAACTGCATTTAAATTATGGATTTTATAGTAATGTAGACAACTCCTATGTTATTAGGAACAAAGGAAAACACAATGACATGTTGCCACAATATGTACAGCACTTTAAATTTTACCATTTTCTAATGAAAATATCACAATGACTCACAACAATTCAGTAGTAGTAGAAGAATAATGGAGGATTAGTCATTGAGAAATGTACAACATGTTTCTGGATTGAATACCTTTGGCATTACAATATGTATGTGTATGCACACGACAAGATGTATAAAAAAGGAGGAATTTTTGTTACTTACCTCTCTTAATTAAACTCAATTCTAAATTGTCTCTGAATTTACTTTTTGGATTTGCTGTGTGTTGTTATGCTCGTCCCTTTTTTTTTGCTGAGGCAAGGATGAAAATGAAAATTTATTTTCCTTCCGCTTTTGGTCCACAAAATATTTTTTTTCTGTTTCTCTCACAAACTTTTTTGAAATCACAAATACAAATACAAAAGACACATATACACACCCGAAATAATTGTTTCTTTATTTCATCTGCGGTCTAAATTTCAAATGCAGCACTTCCATAAAAACAGGTTTTACTCAATGTATCCTACTTAGATGATTCTTTTTGCCACTCTAGAATGATAAAAACAGAGAATTAAGTTGAATGAGAATCCCAAGTAAAAATTGAAATAAATTTCTCTCTTTGTGACTGTCAGCACTGATTGTTTGATAACATCTCCCCTCTGAACATTTTTCTGTCTATTTCCTTTTTTTTTGCTTTCCTTCCTATTAGTACTTTTAAAACATAATTTTCGCTTACAAAGTGCCATTAACTTGATTTTCATGCCTCAGTAGGCTACAGAAATTTTTTCCCATTCCCAATTTTTTAGGTGCTCAGCGAAAATTATTTTAAATTATAGCTTTCAGATAAAGAATTTTTATTAGATTAATGCTTACTTTGTAAGTCATTGTTATTTGTAATGGAGTTACAAATTGTGTGACTTGAGTGATTTTTACAAGTTTTTTATTACTTTTCATGATTTGAAACTGTGCAACCACATTGTGGGCAACAATTTCTTTAACAATAATCAAGATTAGCTTAAAATCTTTTTATTTCTGGTTTTCTTAAATTACTGTTGGTAGGTTTGTTTATGAAGTGCAAAGGGAATTGATGTGCAATGTAATAGCTCTCCAGTCTTTCCTGTCCAAGCGCTTACTCCATCTATTCGTGGTGAATTCTGGCTATGCCAAACCATCTAAACGGTGTGGTGCCAACAGAGAAGTGTCATTCAATAGAAACGCAAAGAGAATACCCTAACAGGTAAAGACACCGCTTTTAGGTACGGTAGTATTCTTTCTGTAATATGAAAGCATACTCCATGTTTGTTAGGGTTAGTCAACGTACAGATTAACATTTGAGAGATGTAGAAGAGTTCTTGGCTAGGATGTGTTGAAATTGACTGTAAAGTCCTAAACATTCTCATCTGAATGAGCTTACGTGCGTCTCAGCCAAGGAGATAAGTAGGTAAAAGTTTGTTTTTGAGTGATTGGAAGTGTCTCAGTGGTGCAGTGATTTCATTCTTTAAGACATAATTATTGCACATCGAATATGTAAAGAGGTTTAATGTCCACTATAAACTGTTTTTCCTAATTACAAGAGTGTTTTGTAAAATTAGACTCATCAATTTATCTTCCTAAAATTACCTCATACAAATTTTTTTGTGTCTAATGCTCAAGGAATCTGAATTTCTTTATGCGATTAGTAAAATATGTTACATAATAGCAACACGGGGATCAAATGACGTCTAACTTCTAAGAAGAAAGTCTGAAACTTTAAGATGCTACAGACTCCCTTACCAGCCTATATTCATAAGAAAAGTTAATAAGTATCATCATAATTCCAACTCCCTATGAACATCCTTAGCATTTTATAACTTTATTTAATTGAAATTCTTATCGTAAAAATCCAATCAATTTATGGACAAAATTTCAATAAAAAATTTTTCACCCCACTAATTTTCTTATTTCGAAAACCGATAAAAACTTTTTCTCCCCACATGAAAGTGCATAGTAAGAAGAGCAGCAAAGCAAACATGAGAGATATCAAAACATCTTGTGTGACAAAATTATGTCATTTGATTTATGCTACAGATGCTTCTTCGTTCTCTTTCAAATCATCTTCCTGCAATCTGTGTGTTTTTTCTTCCATATTTAAAGGAAGAATAAAAAGCAGCATAGGAAAGAAAATCATGTACAGATGAGGAAGGAGAATTTCATTTCATGTCAACTTTTCAAATGAAATGAAAAAAGGAATTTTGAGGAAAATTCTTTTTAAAGAGAATATATAGTAAGTGTAGTTCTGTAAAGAATTATGGCTCTAGAAGGCTCAAATGAAGGATTAAGAATTTCAGGTTATGCTCAATAATTTCTCAAAATATAAGTTTAAATACTTTTCTAAATGGTACCTAATTTATTATTTTTTCATATCTTAAGCTTCTTTTCTATTTACCAATGTCTACCATAATCTTGGATCAATTGGCCCGAACAGACAATGACCATACTCAAGAGTATACTCACAAAATTGAGCATGCTCAATTACATTGAATGAGTGCATTCATGTGTACGCCCATTTAGGTAAGTACCTATTCAGGTGATAGCTCATTGTCTACAGTGAATGTTCAATCGCTGATCTTCATCGTCTCCTTTTTTATGGCTGTGACAAAAACTTCTTTTTCATTTTCATCTTGCCAACTTTTCTATTTCTCTGCTTTTTTTTATTCAGAGAAATAAAAATGAATTTTTTAATGGTAAATATGTCACAACAAGGTGAATGCACTGGAGATATCTTGAGGTAATGAAGCAAAGCAATCAGAGATTGTCTGTGTTTTTTAAGAACAATGGTAATTTTTCATGAAGTCACGTGACTACCGACATCTTTCTTTAAGAAGAAAGAAACGTCGCAATTGTGGAAGGAATTAGAATGAGGTTCTTTTATGATGAGTTTAGTGCTTCAATGAGCCAACGTGTATTTTAACCAGGAACGAAAATAAGTAGTTAAGGGCAGTCGTGAGGTCAGTGAATGTTTTTAAACCTTAAATAATTTTATGGGCCTGTTTTATTACAATTTTAAAATTATTTAACGTAATTAAAAAGACTTCAATTCCTGCCTAATTATATTTTAAGTAGTTACACGATTTAGAGTTGCGCTGAGGCATTTTTCGGCTACTGATTGTTTTATAAGTGAGGGTGCGCCAGTCCACCACACTTCCTACAGTCCACCATCCTATAGTTTAAAGTAGGATGC
The DNA here is from genome assembly GCF_022539635.2 of Chironomus tepperi. Classification (NCBI taxonomy): domain Eukaryota; kingdom Metazoa; phylum Arthropoda; class Insecta; order Diptera; family Chironomidae; genus Chironomus; species Chironomus tepperi. Next base: position 1,209,666 of record NW_027226250.1, read on the forward strand.
TGCAAAAATTCATGGAAGGAAGTTGTCGACAGAGACAGAATTGCATTTGGTTTTGGAAATTGTCAAGCAATAATCAGCGATAGGGCCAGTTTAAAGTGACATCTGAGGGAGGCCATTGATCTTAATTGATTTGTACGGCAAGCAAAATAAGCAAAGCTGCCAAAATTATGTCAACTCAAAAAGTCACTTCCAAGGAAACGCTCACACCTTGAAATCCAAATTTCCAATACAAATATATTTTTTTCACATATTTCACACACATAAAAAAAACGAGAAACTTTTTAATTTTGTTCTTCAAAAATGATTCTCATGTGAAAACTTTTTTTTTCAACAGCTCAATAAAACTTTCTGTATCCATTCTAGCACATATCCCACCCACTTTAAAAGATTTTTCTCATATAAATTTTTAAATAAATCTATGGATATTCAATGATGCTGTGAAGCAATAAAAACTGAATGGAAGTGATCAACCCTTTCCAACTACCAATTTCACATAAAGAAATCCACACATGCATACTTAGTAATAGTTTGCAAAAAGGATTTCTTCCTATTTGGTGTGATGATTTGCACCATGAGGGAGATGGATATTCAAAGGAAAGAAATGCATGGAAAAAGTTGAAACCAAAAATGAATTTTTCATTTTGCCAAAGCAAAATCGTAAAAATGAGTGTAATTTTTATACTTTCCAATGTATGCACAAAAGTATATTCCATCTTGCTACATAAGCTAACATAAGTGGAAAAAATCTTCTCGATTTAATATTTTTTTCATACATTTTTCTGTTCTCCATTGCTTTTGCTGTTGCTGCTGCCTTCAAATCCCCAATTGAGACGATTCACGAGATTGCTATTCGGACGAGAATGAAATAAGTAAAGGATAGAGTGATTGTGAAGTGTAAGAGTAGAGTGCATGATGCGCATAATTTAAGGACTAATGACACAGATTTCGGAAGACATTTAGGTCATTAAATTAAGGAATAATCTATTTTAATTAGAAGTCAGAGATAGAGCTGGCATTCAGGAGCCATTTGAGGAAAGCAATGAATCACAGTTGTTCTGTATTAACGAAGGAAGTGGCCTTAAATTAGAGCTCGAAGTTGACTTTTCCTCGCAAAATCCCGGACTTCGAGCTCTGCTTTAAATTTTAAAATTAAGACTCTACATAAGTTCCTTAAAAATTGATAAAATTTCAGATTACAGCAATTAGAGACTAAAACCTCTTGAAGATGCTTAAAAGTGAGAAAAGAGTTCTTCATCTTTCCTTAAAAAATCAGCTAAATTGTACAATAAGACTAGATAGAACAAAACTCAATATAAGAAGATATGTAGCAGGCAACGGCAATGACTCTTCTTAAAGATGATTCATTCTATTATTGATTTATTGCTGCAACTTTATTTTCTCAATTCTCTCACTCACTTCACAATTTTTATTCTCTTCTGTTGAGTCAGAAAAATGCTTCCTTCGATTTTTTTTCCTTCTTCTTTATTACATGACTGAAATGAAATTTTTTTTCCATACTATGTATTCAACCCCTCACTTCCTTATAATGTTTTTAACAATTCAAATTTTGTGTGTGCCTGAAAAATGCACACAAGTGAAGGAAAAAGTATAAAATTCTTTACAATCAACATTGAATAATTGAGGAAGGCTAAATAGCGACGACGACGACGTCGAGAGAATAGAAACTAAAAAAAATCCGTCTGCAGAATCGATTTTCCTTGGTGGGAGGTATTGAAGGAGCAATATGGAAAAAGACTTTTGGCGCCAGAAGAAAGAAAAAGAAGAAGAAAAATGAATAAAAAAATAATTTCGACAACAAGAAAGGACATAATGACTAAAACATAGAGTGAAGAAGAAGAACTTCCACCCCTAAAGGGGAAAACTCAATATTCACTCTCTTTAATGATTTCTACGTGACTCATAGTCTTTCTGACTCATTTACATTAGGTGAACTAACGGCACGCTGACTATAAATAAAATAAAAAATTTCTTGGTGTTTTTCGAGTGGATTTTTTTTTTAAAAAAAGAAGAAATGCATTGAATTCAGTTGGTTTTATGGCTGGATGTTTTCTTATTATTTTAGCTACTTAAAAAGTTTTTATAAAGATAATGGACTGCTTTCGGAATAACTGTTTGAATTACACAGTCATGATGGAAAATGCAAATCGTTTTGTTTCGAACTGGATAAAATCATGGTAAGCTATCCATTATTTAAATGATAGTATTTAGAAAGTTAAAGGCTTCAGGCTTTAGTAATCATGAACAATAATTCGAAATGGCTCGATTGTGGAATGGTTTAGTTTTTTGGTACTGCAGGCTGTAAAGACATCAAAGGAGAAGTTCTGATCCCACTATCAACTAAAAGTTCTAGTCAGTGCAGGGGTCTGGCGTGCAACCTCATTGGTTACACAGTTATTAGCCGCGAATCGCTCTATTGCATCGAATTGCGCGTATCGAATTGAGTTAATCTGGCGCAGATGCCTTTCTAGCTCCTCGAATGGTATAAATGAGAAGGTTCTGCCATATGGCACCACATAGAGGTTACATCCATTTTTGCTCGGAATCAAATCTCAATCTAAATTTCCTTTTATTTTGTCAATTTTGTTTCACAATTTTAAGTCTTGAAATATCAAAAATGTGCTTAATACGCTGCATGCCTGCTAACAGCAAAACCTTCCCAACTCGTTTAATCTAATTTTAATTTTTTCCTTCCCTTTAAATTACAGACACAAATAAAAACTTTATTTTTTTTAAAAAGCATTTTAATTTTAGTATTCGTTTAAATTAATTTAATGTTTTAGTGCCATTCCTGCTGCTGCTATTATTACTCATTTCTTTTAGCTTGCTTGTTCGCATGCCGTTGACAGTCACAGCACTCCTCCCAAATACTAATTGAAATAATTGAATGTGTCAAAAGTCTATGCTATGTTCTATATTGTTTGTTAAGTATGATCTAGTGGGTGATTTTTCTCGCTAACGAGAGTGTTTTGTCGCCTGCTCTACAAGCCAGTGTCGGAAAGCGATAAAGAAGAATTTTTTTTTTGCGAAAAATAAAAAATTGTTGCGTAATAGTTTGACATTCTATGTTGACTTGGATGGAATGTTATGCTTCTTTTAGGAATTTGTTCGAATTGCGTAGCTATGAAATTAGATATGAAAAAGTTTAGAGGAATTGATTGTGAATTTATAGATTTTAATTGATGGAAATTAATGTGTTTTCTCATTATTATTTCACGTCTACTTGTGATAATTGATAATTAGCATGCTTCGAATTTATTGGTTTCTAAGAAATAATTAAGAACTTTCTCGTACAGCACAACACGTCGCTAGGGTACTATTACATCATCATATTAACTGCAAGACGCGCAGTGTCCTTGACAACACCGTGTTGGCTGATTTCAACCCACTTTTACGGCGAAAAATACAGTTCACCAAATTGGGTCGCTCGGGCTTAAAACTGTTCATGCTGATTCGACACATTTATGTTTTTGGAATTATGTTATAAATCTAAATCATCGAATCCAAAGATTATTTTAGGCGCTCAACTTGTCTATATTTTAGTGTTTAAAATTTTTAATTTCACTCTTAAGAGCGAAAATCAAAGGAGTCGAATTGAATAAAAAAACTCTTATTTTTATTTTACTCTTGAGCGAAATTGATCAATTTTCCTCACGCTCCTGAGAGCGAAATTTTTTATTTCACTCCAAAAAAATTTCACTCCCAGGAGCAGGAGGGAAATTCAGAATTTCGCTCTCAAGAGCAGGAGCGAAATTAAATGTATGGAAAAATATTTTGGTTGTTATTGGCCGTTATTGGCAATGATTTGATTGTTTCCGAAGTCCAGAAAGGTTACTTTCTTTTATGTTTGAACCCAAGTTGTCATTTTAAGTATTAGACATGAACTTTTAAGGTCTGGAAGTACTTTCTTTTACCATTTTTCTATGCAAAAATAACAAATTGTATGAAAATTCTCAAAAAGGAAGACAATAATGATGCAAAAGTTGTGATATTGCAAGGTTTGTTCTAAAATCGACAACCTTGTGCATTTGGAAGTGAGGAACTGACTATATCCAGTTCCTGAACTTCCAAAAACTTCATTTTCTTAAATATCGATCCTAATTCCATTTTTAAACTTTTTTGAAAAACATGTGGAACCGACCACTTCCGTTAGTTCCAGCACGGATTTTAATGTTCCTATCAACTTTAGATGATTCATATTACCCAATAGTTCTACAAAATGTTCAAAAAATCAATGATTTCAATACCTAAAATCACTTTTTCTTGTGAATTACGCAATAAAAAATTTCTAACTGGAATTGCTAAGGATATTGGTAACTTTTCGAACATTTTGTAGGGCTATTGGGTAATATGAATCATCTAAAGTTGATAGGAACATTAAAATCCGTGCTGGAACTAACGGAAGTGGTCGGTTCCACATGTTTTTCAAAAAAGTTTAAAAATGGAATTAGGATCGATATTTAAGAAAATGAAGTTTTTGGAAGTTCAGGAACTGGATATAGTCAGTTCCTCACTTCCAAATGCACAAGGTTGTCGATTTTAGAACAAACCTTGCAATATCACAACTTTTGCATCATTATTGTCTTTCTTTTTGAGAATTTTCATACAATTTGTTATTTTGGCATAGAAAAATGGTAAAAGAAAGTACTTCCAGACCTTAAAAGTTCATGTCTAATACTTAAAATGACAACTTGGGTTCAAACATAAAAGAAAGTAACCTTTCTGGACTTCGGAAACAATCAAATCATTGCCAATAACGGCCAATAACAACCAAAATATTTTTCCATACATTTAATTTCGCTCCTGCTCTTGAGAGCGAAATTCTGAATTTCCCTCCTGCTCCTGGGAGTGAAATTTTTTGAGAGTGAAATAAAAAATTTCGCTCTCAGGAGCGTGAGGAAAATTGATCAATTTCGCTCAAGAGTAAAATAAAAATAAGAGTTTTTTTATTCAATTCGACTCCTTTGATTTTCGCTCTTAAGAGTGAAATTAAAAATTTTAAACACTACTATATTTAGTAACACACAAAATAGAGGATTATTCCAAATAATGAGCATCAACTTATGAAAATATCAAATTTAGTGTAAGTATTAAGCTATACCAATTATGAAGGATTAACAGTATTTTCTCTTTTAAGTTCCTACTAAGTTAAAATCCTTATCCACGCATACTGCCGTTGATTAAGAAGACAAACTCACATATACATAATAATAATGTCGAGTTGTTTTTCTTGCTCATGCTTCTTAAATTTCATAGTTCCAACTTCTTGCTGCTGATTTCTCTTCTATTTCATTTTATTTATTTTTTATGAGCATAATTAGAAGTGAGCAAGAGATATTTTTATGTCATATAATATTTTTAGATATACATCGAACAAGGAACTGAATTAAGGGTGAGTAATCTACGTGCCTTGGGCTATGATATTATGACATTTGTCATGCGATGCTTAGATTAACAAATAATTGATTTGACCTTTTACGATGAAACTTTTCCTTGGACATGGTCCTGTATCGAATGTCAATTTTCTGTGCATTAAAACTACCAATGGAAATGTGTTGAGATATAGTTTTCAATAATATGACAATAAAATGCAGTTGTTTGCCAAATTTTGTCTCCGTTTTCAGTTCAGTCTCGAATCGCTGCAATGATTTTCAAGGAGAAATTTTTTTTTTTGGGTTTTTTTTCTTCATTTTCCTCCTTGATGTCGACGACAATCAAAAATTACACCCTTGGGACATCTGTTCTATGCCTATCTAAAAGAATCAATCAATTCTTTGTGTTTCGTCCTTGTCGTCGAAATTGAAAATTCGTTTGGATGTGTTTGTATTGTCTTATTTTGTTTGCTTTGAGTGAGGCATGATGAAATTCAGCAATTTTGTGAATTTGGGCATATTATGGGGAAATATTGGGAGTCTTTTATCGCCACTTCTTCTAACTACACCCCTGACTTTGTGGATGGAAGGCAGACTGTATTGAAATTTTTCTATCATTTTCTGAGCTTTTAATGGATTATTAATATGAAAATGGATTTTTAAGAGATTTTTAATATTTCTACTAAAAATCTTGAATTTTCCAAGGCTATAAAGGCGATAATAAATTTTATTCTAGGTACATCCTCATTTCATTATATTTTCTCATTCTAGCCAAAACAAGAATTAAGTACGAAAGAGTTATCAACATCTAAAAACTTACTCAAAGAAACTAATTTAAAACTTTCTCATTCCGACATTCATTGCCCCTTTATTCGTGTCTTCATCTTCCTGAACGTAGTTCTCTACACACAAGAGCGCATCAAACTAAAAAATAAAAAATTTCGGATGCAAAAAAAAAAAGAAAACTAAAAAATCAGTAGCAGGAGCAGGAGCCATCGAGTTGAAGAGAAGGAAGGAGAGAGAAAGTTTTTGGGGAGATAGAAGTGAGAGAATGAGTAAAATACATCCATTTCATGAACGCCTGTTACTATTTGAGTGCACTTCAAAGAGAAAGTTTTTATTTTTGAGAAAAACAAATTGAAAATTCATGAGAAATGAAATTTATGCAAGGTTCCTTTTCCTCTTTTTGGTAAGCTATGATTTTTTTTAGAGATTGTGGTACTCTTTTCAGACTTTGTCTTTATTCTTGGCTGGTGAATTTTATTAAGCTCTCCTGCAGTTTTAAGAATTTCTTTACTCTAATGTAAATAAGGCAAAGATAAGTTCTTGATTTTTTTCCTGTCGTAACAAGCTCGCACAATAAAAAATGATAAATTATATTACGTCATTGCCAAGTGTGGCACACGACACGGAAAAATTATAATGATTCTCATATACCGTACGAAGTTAATCACAATATTATAAAATATAGTTCTTAACTTGTTGAAATTTTTAATGAGGAGTCGAATATAAATGAAGGTGTTCAGCAGTCAAGGTTTAACTAATTAATTACTTAAAAAGGTTCACTTTTTATGGTTGCTTTAGAAATATTGAGAATTGAGATGCAAAACAGCTTTATATGCCCGAGCGACATAAATGAAGGAGGCTCCAGCACGAAGCTTTTAGGGCTGCCATAAAGTCCTTTTTTAACAATAAATGGAATCGGCTCCGTGTGGCATCCACATGGCTACCTAATAGAGTTGTTAATAAAGAACCTTTTAGCAGATCCTTAAATGTTCTGTGATGAATCCTTTTTCATTTATGTCCAAAAGTAAAAGATTTGAAAGACAGCAATTTTATAAAATCACAAAAAAGAAGTTGGTAAATGTAAAAAGATCAATAAAACTGATTTTCTTTTACAAGATATGTCTGCAAATTAACTGCACATACATAGAAACTTTTTTCATGGGATTTCATATTGCTCACTTGGGAGAATATATGGGATTTAACTTAATCATACGGATGTTTTTTCCGTGCAACTTTGTATTCCTTGTATTAAGTTTTTTCTACATTTTTATTGTGGAGCTAGTTTTATGTTGTTTGGATTGCTGTTTTGGTTTTAATAGTACTTTAAGTGTCCCGGAAAGCACAAGGCATATGATCGGTCGAAATCCGACTCTTGCTCGACTTGACTCTAGTCTGAGGTCGGATTTCATTGAATCTGGCCTAGGATTAGAGTCATGCTGGCCTTCCGAATGTAAATTAGTATTGAACTATCAAATAATATAAAATAAATCCAATAAAATTGATTTTTATATTTTAATTGAACAAAAATCTAATTTAACTCAATATGCAGTAACTCTACCAGTTTTAACCAGTTTAAACTCATACCATTTAAATTCACTCTAATGAATATTCTAATTCTGAAATCATATACACATAAAAAGAGGTAGAAAATTAATTATTTCTAAAAAACTAGAATTATAAACTTTTTCTCTGTCTCTATTTCAATCTCCATCCAGCATGGTTTGTTATACATCCACATTGAGTAAAAAAAAAGTGGAAACAACCAACTTTATATATTTATCCTTTCACAGTTTTGAGTACAGAAAGAGGTAAGGACTCATTTTATTATTATATTGGTTTTCTACATCAGCATATTTGCTTGTAAATGAGAAAAAAAAGTATTCAAACAAAGTAGAAGCCACAAATCATACAGCATAGCATGAGCAGCAGCAGCAGTACCAGAACAGCTCTCTTTTTCGGTTAAAAAATATTTTTACTACTTTCGAACCGCCCTCAATTTAGATAGAATTTTAATTATTTTCCGGATACTTTTTCATTTTGTTGCTGTTGCTTTTGCCTCAAACTCGTTCTCATCTCTTTCCACTTTCTGTGGTTTTTCCTTTGTTGAAGCGCTTTTTTCCTCTTAACTCCTTCCTCTCTCTTTTTCATACGTTACTGTGTGCATGCTAGTCAAGCATAGCAGAGCACAGCACAATAGATAAATAATAAAATGAAATGAAAGCTTAGAGTGAATGTGATTATATCGTTATCAGTGAGTGTTACAGTAAGCACTGTCTGTCACATGATTATGGATACAGAGAGATGAGAAGAAAAAAATGAAATTGCAAAAACCACAAAAACCAATAAATGCCATACAGCATTGCTACAGTCAATGTGTGTATGTTGAATTATTTTCACATTTTTATCGACATAAATTCAATTCAGTTAGTAGTTAGTGGTGCTTTTATGTCAATTTTTATGCTTTTGATTGGTGCTTTTTTTTCTCTCTCTCTTATTCGATGTGCGAATGCTGGTGGGGAATTCCAAATCTAAATATTTTCACAGATTTACAGAGGCATTTTCTCACATATTTGTGGTTATTTTCGGACATAAAATACTTAATGTCAAAATGTTGCCATGAACAGTTTCAACCAAGAATATTTCTAAAGGAATTTGTAAGACAATGAAATTCAGCTTATTTTACAGATATTTTAATAACCCAGCATAACCAAATCCCATTTACAATTTAACCTTATTCACCCCCGCCAGATCTTCTTCCGCTCTGTGTTTTTTTTTTTACCAACAATATTTATCCGTTTCGATAAGCTCCATGAAAAGTAATGTAGACCGCCTGTTTATCTAAAAAAAGTTGAGCTCATTCAATTCATTTTCATGCTGAAACATACACACAGTACGTAGCTATACACATTATTACTATGCAGATCCATGAAATTAAAAAATAAAAAACCGAAAGAGAATGAGAAAAGAACAATAGTCATCGATGAAAGGAAAGAGCTTAGTTGGGTAAATTAATGGCTTTTAATGGCAGCAGAAAAATAGAAAAATTAAAATTCCATTGCTCGTTTTTTACTCATTTTACATTTAGAGTGAGAAAAAAGCACATAATATACGAGTTAATATTTACATCCCTTTTCACTAGCTGCTTTTACTGTTCACAGTATGTTCAATAGCGTAGAGAGCTTTTGTGCTTAGAAAGATTTCATGAGAATTAAAACAAAAATATTTTCGTTAATAGTTAGGAGTTTAGAGAAGCTCAATATTTCAGATTATGGAAGTGGTGCTCAACCTTTCTTTTTTAAGACACAGAATGGGATATGCATTGGTGTACTCATGCAAAAGTGCGATTGGATAGATCACTCACTTCGGAAGCACAATTCAAAATTCCTGGAGTTCCAAAAGCAACATGATGTAAGATGGTTTTTAGGATATTCCAGTTAGATGCTAAAATGGATACTTTTGACAAACTTTGTGATACGGCCAGCAATAGAGTCAAATAAACATCCTTTTTTAGTAACCTAAGCTCCACATCGGAGAATGGTTCAATTAAGTAAGTACATAAGTCTCGATGGTAAGCCTCGATGAACCATATACCGAAATCGAACAAGGTACGGAGTTCATAGCAATTCTAAGAAATTTTGACGGCACACAGGTTACCCATCACTGTGTTACGATTAAAAAAAGTTATTAAATCGAACAAAGACTTGCTTAAAACCCGACAAAATCTTCTCAGAGGAACTCAATTATCATAGCTTAATGCTAGAAAAGCACAATTTTCTACAGAAAATGAAAATAATTTCCAAAATTAAAAAAAAAATCATTAAAACTCATAAAAGCGAAAATTTTACCATTCATTCATTGCAAAGTATTAAGCATTGAATTTTACCATTACTAGATCTTTTCCTCATCATATTGAAAATACTTTAAAAGGATAAAATTCCTTTCCATGTCTCTCTCATGTGGTTAAGACTTCTCTTAGAAATTTAATGAAAATCTATAAAAATTCTTCCACAACTTGTTAATTAATCCTTCATGCGGAAGAACATTAAAGGCAGATCTAAATTTGTATGCGTGCATGAATGGGGTTGAAGATGAGCAAATTGTCTGAAAATGTAAATCGAATAAGAAGATTCCTCTTTTTTCTCGTTACAATGTCAAGTGAAGTGAACTGAATTAATTAATTAATTTATTTATTTTTGTAGAAAGGAACAAGATGAAAGGGAGACAGACAAATGACGTCGATGGTTAAACTTTTTTTGGTTATTTTAACACGCATACAGTTTATAGGTAAATATAATTTATCTTTATTACACTAGGAAATTCGATACGCATTATTATATTGTACTTATTTTAAGCTTATCATTATCGTAATAGGAAGCACAATGAAAATCATAAAATTTGGAATCGAAATAAAATATGCTCGAATTTATTGCTTTTGGAGTGAATAAAATGCAAAAATGTATGACTGTTTTTATGGATATAAAAATTAATCGGAATTGCTGTTGAATGATAAATGATTGAGGAATATGAGGAAGAATTGGTGGGGGATATGAAGGATTTTTAACCGCTTGAATGAACATTTCTGTAGACAATCAAGTATGCTACAGAAAATTGAAATTGTGCTTTTGAAAATCGTAGTATTTTTGGAATACGTCTGAGATTATCTACGTTGACTCCTATTGTTTTAAGCAAATTTCGAGACTGTATCCCTGTCGTTACAGAGTTCCTGCTTTAACAGACGAGCGTTTACAATAAACTTTGACATTATATGGAGTCCTAAATAACACAAGTTGGTTGATCGATAAAAAACCGGCAGCAGGCTAGCTTGATTCTAGCATGGTATTAAATTCGAATCAAATCCGGCTACTGGCTAGAGTAACTTCGTCCTGAAGCTGGATTTTTTGATCGATCACCACCGATTATTCGATTAATGCTATTCAGGATTATGTCACTCAATATTTTTCTTAGTAATGATTCAATGTAAATGTTTTCATCAAAACTCATCAGTCAATATTGAACTTATAATACAACAACAGTCAATAAATTATATTACAGTAGCCCACCCTTGATTATCAGTTAATTACGAGCCCGGTTTTCCATTCAAAAACTTATAAACCATTAAAAGTTATTTTGACTTTGAAACACCATTAAGGCCGTGTTTTTAAGGGATATAAATGAGCTTTGATATGCTTTTCTCACGAAAAACCAATTTGTTGAAATAAAAGCAGAGTAAAAAAATTTATGAGGTTTTATACCTCTGAGTTTTGGGTTAAAAATACAATTTTGGGTTAAAATGTAAAATTCTTGTTGAATCTGGCTTTAATTTACGCAACTAAAAATAATTTTTCATTTAATTGTACAACCTAGACAGCTTTTTGTACATTAACACGATAATATTGTTCCATCCTTTAATGATATTACTAAATGGTATTAACAATTACTGTAATTATTACATCCTTTATATCTCAATAAAAGTCCAACATATTCAAATTGTCATCCCTTTTAAATTTAATCATGCCTCACTGATAATGATGAAAATAATTACAGAAAAGCTCATTACAAAACTGCCTGAAAGGGACAAACACATAAAAAAAAGTTTATTTTCATGTGTGAAAAACATGAAAGAGCTTTTTAAAATTGAATACAAAGCACGACAATATATGCAGTTCCTCACTCATCCATATATAAATTGTTTACGCAGCATTGAAGAGAATTATGGCACCATTAAAATGAATGCACAAATATTCAATTGAATTCATTATCAGGCATTCATGAATATTATCATTATTATTGCTTTTATTATTGTGACAAAATAATGCGTTTGCCTCAATAATCTGCAATTTAATGACTATTTAGTTCGTTCATAAATGTGTAACCTCATAAAAGTGGATGGTTAATGGAAACAATAACTAAGGAGACAGAACGAGAGAAAATGAGAAGTCAATTTTGATCATTAACTATTATGTTCTCCCTATTCAGCTACAAAGCTTATTTCTCATACTTTCTTGTTACGTAGACGAAAAAGAAATTCGATATGAGGACGTTTGGAAGTTACGTTGTTCCTAGAGGGAGGGAGGGGTTACCGGGCGTACAAATTTTAGATCTTGACTTTGTTACAGACCGTTACGGTGAAGAAGGGAGTCTAAAACACTATTTTTAGTGTTACGTAATTTCGGAACGTTCCCCAATTCAGACTCATCAGCTGACTGTAATTTTTTTTTCTGTTGTTTTTCATGCAACATTGATTCGATTATGTAACTGCCAAATGGAAATTTTTTTTCTCTTTTATTCTTATTCACTTAGTCGTGCTACAGCCATCTACTACACACCACTTGGTTGCAATAATTTTTCAAAACATAAAAGCGGCAGTAACAGAAATGGCAAGTAGTAGTAGCAATGGGCAAACAAATAAGTGAAATTTATGTAGTCGAAATAAATGGGATGTATGTGTGTGGGTGGTAAATAAAGTCTAAATTCGCAATCATTTCGGCAAAAGGAGGCAAAACAAATAGAACAATGAAATAATATGCACATACATACACACAAGAATTCAATTATTCTGTCAGAACAAAAAAAAAGTGGCAACAATGAAAATTATATAATTTTGTGTTCTGAATGTGCCGTGATATATTTTTGATGATTTTTTTATATGTTTGCATAACGTGAATATGTAGAAAAATTGAAAGTTTAGAATGTGTATAAGGAATTGGTTGAGTTTAAGCGCTTTAAATTGGTTGAGCTTTTAATTGTTATTCACGATCATTTGGTGATCGAATTAACAATTGACCTGAACAAGCAAAAGTCATGTTTTTGCCTATTAGAGTGTAGAGCTTTTAAGTTATCAAAACCAGAGCTTAAATTGAGCTAGAACTTGATAATGAGTTTGATATTCAGAATTATTCTGTCCATACCCAAGCGATAGAAATGAACAAACGAAAGCCGCCGCCGATTAGTGTCAAAAAAGCCCATATAAATGTATATTATGCAGTCAAATGGACTTCAAATAATGAGGACTAGCAGAGCTTTCTTCACTTGTGTCTCAAGAGATAGCTTTGCCGGAAAACAGCCATAGAATTATTCCATATTATTGACTTAAGATCATAGACACAATGTCTCATCATAATCTAATTTAGATGTTAAAACAGAATAACATAGATATAAAAACAATCAGCTAACAACTTTCAATAACATCCTTAATGCTCAATGGTCACATTTATATGGCACCAAAAACTTTTTTATTGTACAGGAAATTTCTCTGTCTTGATATACATAGATCAGTGGTGGGCAACCTGTGTTCAGCCAAAAATTCTTGGAAATGCCATGAATTTTATGCCGTGTGTAGTTTCAATTGAGGTTAACCAAAAAGTCGGGCCATGAAAAATAAAAGGTTGCCCACCACTGATATAGATATTCAAAAAGTTTCCGCTTCAAACGAGGCCATTAAGTGAATATCATTTGACCTTAAAGAGAATATTCAACTTCTTAATTTACTTTTTTCCCAAAATGACCATAAAACCACATTGTCATCCACACAAAAATGCGCTAAAAGTGGAATTAAGGTTTCGTCACTGATTTAATTTCACATTTGAATTTTTAATGAAGGCACAAAAGAAGACGTTTTTTTTCTAAGGCACAAAAATTCTTGTGTACTCAATCAGCTGTCTGCAAGCCAGGTAAAAAAATTTATATGACGTGCAAAAAAGAAAAAATTCCTGCGAAGTGAAAAAACTCCTCGGAACTGCTTTTTTTCCTGCACAAAATTCTCATTTTCTGTGTATATTAAAAATTAATTTTCCTTTTCATTCCTCCTGTACACTTCTGTACTGCCGACAAATATTCAGTGCGAAAAAGTATGGAAATTAGATTTAAACGAGGCAAAGCTCGACATTTTTTTGGGGGAGGAGTAGAACGACTTAATGACATTTTTAGGATACTTAAATAATATCAGCAACAACAAGAAAGAGAACATAGAGCTTTTTTTTCTTTGCTCGTTGAATTGAGTTATGTCATAACAGCATTACATAAAAATGTAGAGATATTTTTTCCAAGAACAGAAAATTTTGCAGACTAAAAAGTTTTCTTCTTTTTCTCACAGTTTGTTTCATAACATTTCTTTGTAGACGGGTGAAGAAGATTTTCGATAAAGTTATAGCTTATCAGGTTCTTGTCATTATTGTATGAATATTTTATATCATTTTATGTTGACATAGATTTCACAATATCTAGTAATGAAATATATTTACTAGGAAAATTTTCGAAAATATCTTTTAAATTTGTTTTTGGAAAATTCATACTTAATTGTTTCCTATCTGCAAACTGAATGCAATTAAAACTATCCTTAAATTGTCAAAATATACAGCAAATGATTGCATAAATGTGAAGATTTTAAAAATATTTTTGAAAAAGTTTTCCCTTTGTTAAACTAGGATTTAATATTATAAACTTAAGCTTTGAAAATAACCCAAACAAGAAATGTTTTAAAAATAATTTTATTCAAAACATTCAACAACAATAATTTTTAAAGTATTCAGGAAAACTTTAACAGAATCAAAACAAACGTTGCATAATTTTCTTCTCATTCACAAAAAAAAAACATATTTTTCAACTAGCACTGAATCTCGTTAACATTTTCCCTTCTGAGTATGAATTTATTATGTCTGTTTGATATTTTTATGTTGTGAGTTCTGTTTGGTAGATAATATATTTTTTGAAAATATAAAAAAAAAAATGAATGAAATTCTTTTTTCTTGGACTTGTGAAGTACCCAACTGCAGCTCTATAATTTTGGAGGGTTTTTTAAAGAGTTAAGCTTGCGAACGTGCTCTCAGTTTACTCTGCTCTGGAGAGCACAAGGATTGATAGCTAAGGATACACATTTACACAAATCTTGAATGTTGATCATACAGTTAATAATATGAGAAAAAAAAAGATCAAGACTACAAGTCATAAAAATCATCATACTAAAAAATCTTTAATTATTGCATTTAAGGACTGTTTTAAGACTGCTAAATACTGGATGGATCTCTAAATCTATAGGAACGTAACAAATAAAATAAACCTGAACGCTTTAATTTCGAACCATTTTAAAAAAAATTTTACGATTGTTAGCCAAACAAAGAGAATTATTAAGCTACATTTTAGAAGACAAATGTTCTAGGGTCCCCTAAAAATGCTGTAACCCTAACAGACAAAGAAACCGCTTTTAAGGTACCTTAGTGACCTCTTTTTACCTTGAAAATATGCTCTTTACCTGTTAGGGTAAGTAGAACAAGACCGTCGGTTGTTTTTAATCGCATTTCTTGGAAATCAAATTCTATTAGATTTGAAATTTGTTAAAAGATTTAACATCTACAAAGCCGGTAAAAATTTCAAAAACTTTGTTTATAATTTTTCCAAAAAATACATTTAATAATTTGGCAGTTCCAAAAATTTCACTTCAATTTTTTGATTTCTTGTAATCTTTAAATAATCATTTTTTCAGGGATGGACAAGAAACCAATAAAACTAGTTCTAAACTAGACAATTAACTTAAAATTCATAACCCATCCCTAGATCCCAATACAATGAAAGTATATCGAGGCATCGAGTCTGTGAATAAAATTCGAAGAAAATTATATAAACAAACGGAACAGAATATCGACCGAATGCACAAGCAATGCAGAAAAACATTTTTGACCAGAAAGTTTCAAAAGGAAACTTTTAATTTGAAGCATTGCAGAAATAATTTTCACTTCAGAAAGTTCATGTTCAAAAAATTTTACTCTGATTAATAGGATAGCAAGCTACAATGATGGATGACGTTGAAAATTACATCAGCTGTTCGAATATTTTATTCATTAATTCGCATATAAATATATATTTTATGGCAACACACAACACATTTACCATCCTTCACGCACATAAATGCACGTCATTCTAAAGCCCCACAAAAAGAAAAAAATTCCCACGATCCAACAATAAGTGCCGATTGACAGCCACAAAAAAAATATTACATAAACAAAATTTTTCTCGAATATAAAAGAAGGAAAAAAAATTGCCATACTTTTTTTTCCTCAAAATTCCTGCTGGCTCAGTGTGTCTCTCCTCAGCACTTTGTGGATGCTGAAATAGTTCACTCAACACAGCACAACAAACACACACAGAAATCTATATCATATATTGAATTTTTTTTAAGTGGTTCTCTCACACAATTTCTATATTATTTTGCCACTGCAACCAAATAATATCAACTATCGTCGTGTATGTGGCCTAAAATATGATTGATTGATTGATTGATAAAGGTCCACACTTGCCAATGTGGATCACTTGTTTTGATACTTTTTTTTTATATATCCTCTTCAATATTAAATTTCACTCAAATTTCACAAATTTTTATTCGCCAAAAAAAAACTTAAAAAAGAAATTTATCAAATTTCTTTCGGGAGAAAAAATAGATACTTTCATTACCGCACGACAATCACCGATGAACTGATTTAGTTGAGTGTTGTGTGTTGTTTTATTCACTTTTGTGGAAAAGCTCATATACATCCCCACTACCATAACATGAGGATTTTCCGCTTTTTCCGGTTATATTAGCATGCAACAAATTTCTTTTTATTCATCATGTTGATTGTTGCCGGTAAGGGGAAGTGAAACAATAGAACAATGTTTTGCAGATGCGCAATGCTCATGCAACATTAACTGAATGTTTCAAAACAAATGCATTGATTTTTTTCTTGTTAATGAAATGTGACGTTTCGTCGAACGGAGTGAGAGAGGATGATGAAAAAAGGTAAGAAGAAGAAGGAAAAGGATTTTTTATGTGAAGACAAATTTCATAATATTTTCGTGAATCTTCTGGTGAAACTACGTGCGTATGATAACATTCCTGTATGGAATTGGAACAGTTGTAATAAAGAAAATTATTGTGGATGTAAATCCTTTATAGTTTTCATTATATTAAGTCTTTGTTATGATCTGATGAGTTATTATGTATGGATCTAGTATGAATTGTATAATTTTGATCATTATTAAGATTACTTTAGGAAATCCTGACTAGTTCAAGGTATGTGAATATGAAGCTTTTTGGTTTGAATGCTTAAATTATATAAGCTTTCCTATAGCATCGACGTCATTTTTGTGTCGTCCTTCAAATCAAAGGAAAAAACCTCCAAAAAACTTCGAGTACACATTGATATTGATTAAAGCTTCAATTGTTATCAATACAAGGTCATCTGCTGTTCAGGTCCAAAGAAACAGCCTGCAGCAATAACACAAAAAATTACTATTTAAAAAAAAAATCGCTTAAGCTTTCTTATGCAAATTCAACGAGCACCAAAATGAGAGAAAATTTCTATTCAATGTGTCGCTTTGATTACCATAGAGAAAGAGAAAAACAAACTGTCGCTGTGCTAATAAAGATAAATATTGTGTATGTTGAGTTTGTCGAGTGAAATTTATGACAATATAAACAATGACAATGAGGGGGGACATTAAGATATACTTTTCACTCCTTTTTTTGCGCTATTATCATAAACAATACTTTTATTATTTTGCATGAAAATTTCAACACAAGCACTAAGACACACGTATATAGACGTAATCATGGATTCATAAAGTGAAAGGAGATGGCTCATTGTCTGGCTGAGGAAATAGTTTCTTCACTTCATTTTATGATAGAAAGAAATGCTGTAAAATTTTTTTCTTTCTTTCATTTTATTTAGTTCGTGCTTTTGTAGCTCTTTTTTCTGTTGTTTCTTCATCTCTTTATGTGAAAGTTTTATGCAATCAACTTGGTCCATCTCATCTGTTTACTTACAATTTAAACTTCTTTTTTACTCTTCTCATCTATTCTTTGTTAATTCTTTGTATTATTTAATGACTTGTGTCGATTCTGTTGAATTTTAGATAAGCTTCTTTTGGATTTTCATTCTAATTATTTAGGGTGTTGTTTTGATATTGAACATTTTGTGTTTTTATTTGCACTAGTTTACCTCGCTTGACGGGAACTAGCAACGATTATCCAAATAGCTCAAATCGGTAAATCGACTTCAGATTGGAATGACTCTGACTTGGTGCTGAATTCGAATTAAATCTGGCAACATGCAAGAATTACGCCGGTCTGGTGATGGGTTTAGGGTCGATTAATCAATTGTACCATTAGAGTTAGTCGACCTTAGGTCAAGTCATTTGTTGAACTTGCCATAGAATGTCAAGTTTATTACTAGACATATACCACTAACAGATGCCTGTTCTCCTCAGATCATCAGTTTAATAGAGAATGTATTATATCCTCCTTTACTGTCCTTATTACGGGCCTGTTGCCTGTACCTTACAAACTTTCATTAATCCAATTTCAATTAACTTAGAATGAGATCGTTTGAAAACTTAAGCTTGAAATCTAAACTAATTTACCAGAACAATTTCCATTAAAGGCGACAAAATTATTCAAACTTTTACAATACAGAACAAGACACAAAATCATTATCATATTTTATCAGAATACTAAATTGTTTTTCCAGGTTATTTATAATTGAATTACTCTTCAAGTTTATTCTTCCAATTTGATTATTAAATTAAATTATTTTATCAAATTTTAAAAAAAGTTTATGCAAACTAATATCAAAGTTTCATTATCGAATTTTCAACATTCATGCTTGACATAGAAAACTCATAGCATACGAATATAAGAAAAGTTCAATCATCTTCATTAAAGAAAAACTAACAAAAAAGTGTTTTTTCATCATCAGAAAAATATTTTTTTGAAACTTTTTCTTCTTCCTCGTTCAATTTTTTTTATTGTCCTAAATTATCATCACGTCTTTTGGAAAATTGCTATTCTATTGTTGCTGTTTCTATTGTTTAAACTTATCTGTGCATATACATAATGCTACCCTATATGTGCAGTTTAAAGAATTTTTGTTTTAATTTTCAAAAGATTGAATTAGAGAGAAAAAAATTTTGAAATAAAATTCCATAAATACTGATTTTGAGAAGTAAGAAAGCTTAATGCTAGAGTTCGAAAATGCTGAACAAATGTAAAAAATTTCAGAAGGGGTCATAACAGGGGCATAACCAAGGAGGAGGTCTTTAGCCAAAAATCTGAAACAAGTTCAGTGATATTCTGGCCTCAGACCAGATACAAGTTGGTCTGTGGCTGGATTTTTGGTCATTTTGTGAAAATTTGCTGTGTCGTGTGCCTAAGGATAGCTTTAAATCTTTTATAAAGAACATTCGGAAGTTATGTAACGCTTAAATAAAGTAAAACTAACTAATCCAGAATTTAGAACACAAGAAGATTGATTTAAAGCTACTGTGCCTTACAAAACATTTCTATTGCATATCCAGACAAATTGTAAATTTTGCAAAACTAATTGCTTTTAAAAACTAAGCTAAAAAGAGAGATTTTTTGCATTCAAATTTTTTTCGCTTCCTCCATCATCCCATGCATGAATGCATAAAATTATTTTACAGCAAAATATTTTTATTAAATACTCTTTTTTCCTTTTCTACGATCTGCATGAATGAATGAATGGATTAAAAAAATAATGCAAAAAAAGGAGGAAAAAAAAAGTTTGTTTTGTGAATTTTAAAAGTCACTGACTTAGATCAAATGAATGTAATCCATTACATAATAAATATTTATAGTGGAATGAAATGAAGGATTTTTTTTAATATTTTATACTGCATATTTAGAGATTATGCAAATAATTTTAGTTCAAATATTTTCCATAAAGATATGATTTAAATCATTTATTAAAGCTATTAAGGTAGTTCCATTGCAAAATTTTCATCAAAAATTCAATTCAGACTTCCTAAGCATAACATAGAAAATTAAAGAATTGACAAATTTATGTAAAAGTTTTGTAAATATGCTATGAGTTTCCATAAATTCTTCAATCTGTCCCACCAGACTTCCACAACTTACTCATGGGGAATTTATGATTTTCCTCCAATTTTTCTATTTTTTTTTTCATCCTTTTATGCACAATTCATCTCATTCTCTCAACAAGTCCCCATTGAGTCATACTAAAAAAAACTTATAAATAGAGTGGGACGAATGGAGACAACCAAAATATTTTTAAAGCTTTCAATAAGCTGCTACAACTGCAGACATATATTGGAATATTCCGTCCTAAAAAATAAATAAAATTCCAAAATTGTTTCTAGCAAAAAAAGTGGAAGTGTATAATTTCACATAGACAAGATGAGTTGTAAAATATCAAATGCAAGTTAGAAGTTTGAAAAAGTGGTTGGTAAGCGCTTTTTAAAGAGTCTCAAACTTGAGATTCTGTCACGAGACATTGTGACCTCTGATTCTGGCTATCAATACAGTTCTCAGAATAAATCGTTTGAGACAGGCTGAATATTTACTTAGACGCCCACATGATGCTTCAGTATATATAGTAAGGGTATCGGACTTTGTTGGAGGCATGAGATCTCGAGAAGAATCAAAAAATTAATAATTGGACGTGTAGAAAATGACGATATGGTCCTTACTGTTTGGAACCTGGTTTCAAATTATAGACGCGACTTCCATGCGGCAATATACCCTCGTTAACAATTAAATTTAATTATCACTCAAATTTTGCTCGTAATCCAATTTGTTCCAAAAATTCCCCAATCTCTCTCAATAATCAGCTGAAAATAATCAATTGACAAAGCTGTGTAAGAGAAAAGTTTACAGCAAATCGAATTTTTAAGGAATTGAGTGCATCAGCAAATCAAGTGATTGAAAATTAAATCTCTCGACTAAACGTTGAACATCCATCACGTCAGATTGTGACATGAAATATTTATTTATTTTTCCCATGGATTATTTTTGGAAGCTCAAAAGCTCCCACACTCTCTGTTCCATTACAATATTTATTTTTTTAAATGTGTTGAGTATAAATTTTTTTTTTCTATTTGAAGCTTTTTGGATTAATTCATTCAATTTTAATGTGTTTTTATACAGCCTCAAATCAAATTTTCACACTCTCTGTGTCTGATACACTCATGAACACACCATCATTCTCTACATCCCCTCCTTCCAATTTATATATGCAACTTATGTGTAGGTGAAATGCTTTGAAAGCAATTTATTTAGATTGTTCGTTATTTTCTGTGGGGAACTTTTTAATTGTTGGAAATAAATTTTTATTCTCAAATTAAAGCTCATGTTTGAGTTGAAAGTTTTGAGCGTCATACGTGTGGCTGAACTTTTCATATTCTATCGTGAATCTACCCTCTCAAAATATTTGTAAATTTAATTGAAATGTAGCTGTTGTTTCTGTTTAAACTTTCAACTTTTGATACAGCGCGAGAGTTTTTGCTTTTTCCGGTGCGGTGTCTGCAAAATTCATTACAAACTGTCTCGAACTCGTCAAGCAAACTTTACTTTGTAAATAATTATTTTATCCTCATCTAAATGATACCAAGTCCCAACTGAATCACAAAAGAACTAGATTCATAATGTTATTATTACATTTCTGCAGCAACAAGAACATAAAAAAAATGATAACAAATGGTCATAAAATTTTATTTTCAAATAATCAGCATCAAAATGAGGGAGAAGAACTGAATGAATGTGTGAATCTTTTTGTATTATATTCTCATTTTTTCTATTCCATTCATCTGCTCATTCATTCATTCATTTTTGTGGTAAAGGACCGCAAATATTGGAAAAAGATCTGAAATTGATGAGAGTTTTAGAGGAGGAGAAACAAAAATGTACAAATAAATGGGGCAAGTTGGATTAACGTAGTTGAAGATGAAATAAAGGAGCGAAGTTTAAGGGATTAAACAATTATTGAAATATAATTAGAAAATCATGCAGTAAGAGTGAATAAACCAATGCGACATCGCGATCCTAAAGGTTGTTGGGCGTATTCAGATGGGGGTTGGAGGTTAGAATGTCAACCTCCTTTAAACTATAGTTTATTATATGTTGATGTAATTGGCAGTTCAACGCACAGAATAATCCATAAAATAATCAATCTAATATTTTGTATACATGCTTGTTATAAAAATCAATTTAATTAGCTTTTTTATGAATAATATATTAGTGCAGTGGTGTGCAACCTTTTATTTTACTCGGCACACGCTTTCCAGTCAACTGTAGCTCCGCCGTTCATTCAAGTAAAAAAAAATTAGAGACCGACTAGTGGTTTGCATCACACAGGTTGTCCACCACCATATTAGTGCATCCCTTTATTAAAATAGGTCAAATGATAGCAATTATATCTATTAATCTAATAAATTCTCGATAGAAGTGACAAAATGAAAATCAAATCACTTCCAAGTTAACCAAAAATGCGTTAAAATCACATTAAGTGGAAGATATATCACAAAAAAGAGAAGGGAAAATCGTATATAAATAATATGAAAAATATACTGATAACCAAAGAAAAATGGTTGGGTATGAATGAGTATATTTCTATATAGAAAAAGGAGAGCATGAAAGAAAGTCATAAAAAAGTATAAACATTCAATTTCGATTTTCATCGTCGTCTCATTTTGTACTAATATTGACGATGGAGGTCTTTTTTATGGCACTTTTAATACTGTTTTTAGTTGCTGCCATTACTTATGCTACGAATGTATATATATTTATATTTCATGTATCAGAAAAGGTTCATTAACTGACGTCATTTTGTCGCTCTCCACCATGTGACGCATTCACCAATTTTCATGAATTCAGCATCACATTGTGAAATGGGTATGAGATGAATAAGAGAATATAATTTCATATCCGTCGCACTCTTTCCTTTTCATGTCTGTGCCTATACATTATGATTTATGTGTTGTGTATTTAAATACCAATAAAAAATCTATTACTTTACTTTTTATTCTGTCGTAGATGGAAAATTTATTATTTTTGATTATTAACATTTTTTTTTTGTACTTACGAAAAATTTGTAAGCAGCTTGACATGAAAATTGTTAAGCAATAAATTTGATTATGAATTCTTTTACTTTTATTAATTTTTGAAGACGAGAAAATGCTTCACGAATGATGTGGTTATTGATTATGAAGCTTTATTGAGATTTGTTGCTTGTTGTTGGGTCCAGCCCTATGACCTTGAGACACGGCGATTAATATCACATTGTGCCACAACCCAGATCCATGTATACCTAGCAATAGAGATACATTATGTGCCAAAGATCTCAAAACTGTATCCAGCATACGAATCGAGATCCATAACTAGAACCGCAAAATGAAAAAGAGAACTCTTGGCAAGCAAGGTCAATGCTCTACTGTTTAGGCTTACTCAACTTACTTGTACTCAAAAATCAAATCATTTTGAATCACATTTTAACTACTAATACGTGAGAATGCCATCATCAGCACAATGCATTCAAATGAGAATTTATATACATTAACTTCATCTTACTTTTCAATTTAATTGAAAATTCAAACAATGATTTATGAACGAAATAGTTGAGTTGAAGTACATTTACTCTTATTCTATTAAATTTTTTACCAATTCCTTCTTATTTGTTCCCCTCCTTCATGTGTATGTATGCATCATAACATAAGCCATTTACAAGACACTTTGGATTAAGATTAATGTCCTTATTCCATCTAAAGGCGTCCTCTTCTCCACCCAGCTCTTAATATCATTGTGGCAAGAATAACAGCCATCATCATCAACATTATATATATATTGAATGCATTTGAGTCTTAGGTAAAATATTATTATAAACTCCTTTTTGAATTCAAAATGTGAGCCAATGGAATATTTATGTACATACAGTTGTGAACATTTATGTGTCTAGTTATACTTTCACCGCATTCTGAATGAGGGGAGTTTATACATATGCATATGTATTATAATCAATAATTCATTGTTGGACGAATGTGATATGTAATGACAGTAAGTTTTGCACACGGAGAGAATGTAAAGGAGCTGCAGAAAAGGGAAGTTTTAATCTTGACTATTCATACTTCATAAGATTTATAAATTTATAATTTATTATGCTGAATTGAAGGAATTGGAGCTATGAGATACCTTAAAGCTCTTCCATTCAAATGTAAAATTTGCTATTGAGAATGCAAACGTTTGCGGTTATGGAAGATATTCGAGAAATCGCAGCAACTGCTTTTTTGGAATAGTGATTCTTAAAATCTTGTATATTAGGTCTGAAATAGACTGGATACCTAATACGAGCATGTTGAAAATTGATGGCAAAACCAAGGGGTTATGATTCTGTATCGGACTCGGTCTTGGTCTCGAGAATTTGTCTAGACTGAGATTTCGGGCATTCCCTAGGTAAAACCGCTCAACTGCAGTTAAGAAGACAATGTTGCTGAGTTTATGAGCTATCGAAGTTATTGACTTTTAGTTCCTTAATTGTTTTAGAACTCAGAATAAATAAATCTCAAGCATTCACGATACTTTTGAATCGCTAACCACAATTCAATTGCCACATTTGGAAATTGTTGCTCATGTCTATAAAATGCAGATATGCAATCATCAATAATCGAAAATGGTATCAATTTGTGGCTTTTGCTTCCCTTCAGATATTTCTTATTTCCTCACAGCATCATTTGAACTCTTTTTTATCCTCGTATAATATATAAGAAGTGAAACTTTCTTGCAATCGCAAGTAAATAGCAACAGCACTACAATTTTGTATAGTTTAATTTTCTATTCAAATGAATAAGAACGGTGATATGCAGAGGATAAAAGAGGGAGGAAAATTCTTAGACGACAGCAACGAAGATGATGATGTTGAAGTGGAAAAAGATAAAATGTTAGAGAAGCGAAAGTTACTCAATAATGCATTCCTCTTTAACACAACGTAGAGCAGAGATAGACTATATAATAAATATTTGATTTTCCTAAGACTTTGATTATATATAGAAATTTTGTGGAAGCGAAAAACGGAAAAGTTTCTTCATCTTTTGCAATTTTATTTCCTTTATTTCCTTACAACTAAAACACAGTGCTATTCAATCTGACATTAATCATCTTGTCCTCGAGATGTGGATGGAGGTAAGAAAGATTGAAAGGAAGCTGAAAAGCTAGCTGGTCACTATGGGGCAAAATTAAAAAAAAAGGGACATTCACTTTGATTTTTGGACTTTTTGGAATCAGGACTTGAGGGTATTTTTTTCTTATAGTACACATAGCAATAGACTTGCATGCCAAATTTCAGCTCAATTGGTGCTGTTTGGTCGGTTCTGGAGGTGTTTGAAGTTGAAAAATGGTAAAAAGATTTTTTTCATGTCTTGTTTGACTTGAAAAGTTTCTTATTTAATTAAAAGATATTGAAAAACGGTTTTCGGTTCCTAATTATACTATATAAGAGCTTTAATTTGCAATGGTACAAAGTTTATATATACTGGGTTTTAGTGGCAGGACTTGAGAAAATGTATGAAAATATCAGGAAAAAAAGATTCAAGCGTCCGGAAAATATGCTAGTTCTCAAAAGTTTCTCATATAGACCTATTTTTTCGTAAAGTACTTACTTTCTACTTTCCAAAACTGAAAAAATATCCAAAATCGGTTGGTACGAACAAAAGTTATTGCATTTTTAGTTTTGGACGAATTTTTTCTCAAAACTAATATTTCTGAGATGAATTTGGAAGTTATCATTTGGAAAAAGTTTTTTAATGTTTTTTAATGTATTTAGTCATTTTAAGAAGACTTGTGAAGAAATTTTTTGAAAAAGTTCAAAATTCTCCGAGTTAGAGGTACATAAGCTATTTGACGACTTGACACTTTTTTGGCCACTCAAATGACTATAACTTTTTTTAGAACCAATATTTTTGCATTCTGTTTTCTGTTATTGCTAGTTACTACTATTACCTTTATTAATATGTATAAAACATGTATAGAACTTAATCATAGTGGCTACTGGAGTGCCTTAAATGTGGCCTACCTAAGCCTGTTTTTAACAAAATAGTCAAAAACCACTTTTTTTCGACCCAAACTTTTTAAAATTGATATATTTTGCACAAAATAAATGTAAATATTTAATATCAATCAAAAAAAGTCAATAAAAAACTACTATATCTGAGAATTGAGAGACTACCTGAGTCTTACCTATGAAGGCCCCTAAAGTTGCAGAAAGTTTACAAAATGAGATTTTTTGAGTTTTGAGATTCAAAACTATCATAATTTGACCTAAAAAACACAAAAACATTATATTATTTAATTTCTAAGTGGTAGTTTTAGAAATGACTTTTTTGAAAATTTCTTTGTAAAGGGTCAGTCACAAACAGGGTCCGTTTTCACGACCAAGACTACTTCCAACTATTAAGTATTATATATCGTTGGAAAGGTATTATAACAAGCTACACTAAACAAGAAACAGAACTGAAAAATATTTAGTCATTTAAAAGTTATAGCAGTTTGAGTGATGAGAAAAAGGGTCAAGTCGTCAAATAGCTTATGTACCTCTAACTCGGAGAATTTTGAACTTTTTCAAAAAATTTCTTCACAAGTCTTCTTAAAATGACTAAATACATTAAAAAACATTAAAAAACTTTTTCCAAATGATAACTTCCAAATTCATCTCAGAAATATTAGTTTTGAGAAAAAAATTCGTCCAAAACTAAAAATGCAATAACATTTGTTCGTACCAACCGATTTTGGATATTTTTTCAGTTTTGGAAAGTAGAAAGTAAGTACTTTACGAAAAAATAGGTCTATATGAGAAACTTTTGAGAACTAGCATATTTTCCGGACGCTTGAAGCTTTTTTTCCTGATATTTTCATACATTTTCTCAAGTCCTGCCACTAAAACCCAGTATATATAAACTTTGTACCATTGCAAATTAAAGCTCTTATATAGTATAATTAGGAACCGAAAACCGTTTTTCAATATCTTTTAATTAAATAAGAAACTTTTCAAGTCAAACAAGACATGAAAAAAATCCGCTTTTTACCATTTTTCAACTTCAAACACCTCCAGAACCGACCAAACAGCACCAATTGAGCTGAAATTTGGCATGCAAGTCTATTGCTATGTGTACTATAAGAAAAAAATACCCTCAAGTCCTGATTCCAAAAAGTCCAAAAATCAAAGTGAATGTCCCTTTTTTTTTAATTTTGCCCCATAGTGCTGGTGCAAAATAGAAGAGATATCTTTTACGTTTCCATCATAAAGTTGTATTTTTTATTGTTTTTAGACGAATGAGAGGAAGTTATGGCTCATCTCTGTTTTTTTCCTTCGAGGTTATATTAATTTTTATAGGATCTGTTGTGTAGGTGGGGATTATAAGGTTTTGTGCGTTAAGTTATGAGCTAGATACTTTAAGTTGTTTGAAATACTTTAAGGATACATATGTGGATTAAAGATAAGTTCAGATGCTAGTGTATTTACAACTTGAACATTCAATTGACACGTTTTAATTTTCGACATTAAGGATGATTGACTTCTTATTCTGTAACACCTCATGACTTAAGGTATATACATATCGTGCAATCTACCTAGTCATGATTTTGTAGATCTGAATCATACATCGTTTTTGAGCCGATAATTAGGGGCTTATTAATAAGGAAAATTTGGAGATGAACCCCTGCATCCTTACAGCATTTTTGGAAAATTTGCTAAGGATTTCGTGAAAGAAATGTGACTTCTTCTCCTCTTAAATTTTTACGATCCATACATGCCCACCTGAAAAAATTCTGGCTATGCTCCTGCAGATCATATAAGAGGCTATCAAGTTAACCTCTTTGCCACTGCTGCCAATGCGTCATTATTTCGTCATCATCTATAGTTAAACATCATTACTTCATCATCATTCCATCCAATTTAAATCCATCATTTTTAAAAATAATCCCTCAAATTGCACTTTCACATCAATTAACTTCCATTATCTTTCTTGCATCCATTATACT
This sequence comes from Chironomus tepperi, assembly GCF_022539635.2. Classification (NCBI taxonomy): domain Eukaryota; kingdom Metazoa; phylum Arthropoda; class Insecta; order Diptera; family Chironomidae; genus Chironomus; species Chironomus tepperi. The sequence continues at coordinate 1,237,650 of NW_027226250.1, forward strand.
TTTACTTAATTTAACCATCTTCTTATCATGCTATTTACTCGTTTTTCGAGTTCTTAATTTCGAACTTTTTTTCTTGCATCAACATTTTTTCCAAGTAAATCTGTTCCATTCATTATGTTCATCTCACTGGGCCAGAAATAAACTAAGAGTATTTGTAGTGTGATCTTTGTAGCAACCAAAAATATCTTTAAGGTATAATAAAACAACCATTCTATATGATAACATTAAAGTATGTATATAGCATAGCATGGATAGCAAAATAACGAAAGATAAAGCAAAATCATTTTCTTGTTATGTGAAGTGATGTTTTCATCATTTCAATAACGCTTACATTCATTCTTTTCAGCTCTTTTTCTCGTCATACACATTTTGTGTTCATTGAATGTACGCTCCTGCAATGTTGCAATTTTGATGTCATTTGATTCTTGTTCCTTTTTTTTCTCATCTCACAACATTATTTTTTTCATTCTGTAGCTTACTATTTATATTTGAAAAAAACTAGGGTGCAAAATAGTAAACTATGATGGTGGGTTTATTTATCCATGCGGAAAACCCTTATAGTAAAAAATAGTAGATGAAACATCATTTTTATGTCAAATGAATGATATGGATGTAAGAAGGTTATAAAAGGGAATTGAAAAGATGAGAAAAAATAGGAAAAAGCAGAAATAAGACATAGACACGTATATAGCTCACTGGTAATAAAAGGAAACAAGTTTGTAAGTTAAATTGAGGATGGCATGCAAAGACGACATGAAGATTCTGCATCAAATTTACTTAAGATATGTTTCAATCTAAGTTATTCATAAATGATCAGCATTTAAAGTTCTAGATCAGAGATGCATAACCTTAAATTTTTTTGCATTCTAACTTGGTGGAAAGCTTCGACAAAAACGCATACGGCACACTTTTAATGGCATATTCACACTAGTGTACCGCAGAACACAGGTTGACCACCACTGATCTAGACAAAATGCTGGACAAAGCTTTTATTTTCAGTTTACAAAAATACCCACAAAAAAAAAATCTTTTTGTATTGTGACAAACCTAAAAAGAGCGATGAAAATAAATAAATGGATATATAGATAGATGGGTCGGAGATGTTTTTCTTACTATTGATGATGTTTAAGAAGTGGAAAATAATGGCTCGTTAAAAAACCATTTTTGGTTTGACAATGTGATGTAAAAGATAAAATGTCAGTCAGTGGAAATGAAATAAAGTTGAAAAGTAACTTTTTTACTGTTTCTCAGAGAAGATTTTTATCGATTTTAGTGGTAATTGAATCTTTTTGACCTTTCCAAGTTGTTAAATATGTAAGATTTCATCACTATGGAAGGAATTGCATTAGTGATCAATGGTTTAAGCAGACCAAGGGGGTTTATTATATGGGCGGATACATGACAATCATTTTGAGTACTGATCTATGAAAAATAAATCAAGCAATATCGACAAGATAAACTTTTATGTGAAAAATATATGATTTTGTCCAAACTGGAGTGTCTGCTTGATGGCGACTCTCTCAATCAACGTGTTTTGGCTATGGTGAGCTTTTAGTGAAGAAAACTACGTTAGAACTAGACATGGACTAGACATTAACTTTCAATCAACTTTTTAAAACGTATTATTGTCATTTCAGGTATAATATGAATTGGCTAAGAAAGCAATAATAGTAAGACGTTCAAATTGATATGTAGCTACTCCTTAGCACTGATTAAAGCAATTAATTTAATCGAATACTGTTAAACTCGTTTTTTGCAATTACTACAGCATTAAAGCTTTCAAATTAGCAAACCAGAAACCCATAAAACTTTGTCTCATCATCATCATCATCATCATCACGATTTCAAACGATGTCAAGACAAAAAGATGTGATGTCTTTGAATTCCCTTAATAACGATGAATAGTAATTTTCTGTAGATTATTGTGTGATTTTCATACATTCGTTACATATAGAATGAAAAAAGGATTTCAGAATCCCCCATATGCTTACTGCTTTTAAGTTCTTTCCAACATTCCTTTTCTCATTTTTCAAATGGATCCTTCCTTCTCTCTTCATCTCCATAATCATTGAATGAATATTCATTCATTATTGTTATTATGAGATGAAAAATACGGTGGATTGGGCTGAAAAGTATGGCAATAATTGTTTTGATATGGCTATATTTAGACACTAGTTAGTAGTATATTGGAAAAATATTTTTCCCGCCATAAGTCCAAAGTCCACCAGATATGACTTAAAACATTTTTTGTGTTTTCGTATTACTCTTTACTAGCTCATCCAAAATTTTTCAAACTTTTTTTATTTGATAGATATAAGTAAGTGCTTTTAATTAATAGCACACATGATACTTTTGACCCACTGTGGGATCAAAAAATTGAAAAAAGTACGAAAAAATGTGATTTTTTGCACTTTTTCTCTTACTGTGACCGCATGGTGTAATAATAATTTTTTTAAGTTATATTATATTATAGATCTTATTTATATCTATAATAATTGCCTACATTGTGTATCAAAATATTGACGTCTATATGGTCAAAATCGACTTAAAAGAAAAACTCATAGGTACGAACCCTTTAGAACCATATATATCCCACGGTGTAACCCAGCTGTTCTATTTTATTTTTGATAATGTTAGAACTCTGTATAGACTACTAGATAAAAAAATAAAATCAAAAAAATACCACCAACAAAATTGTCAAAAATCGACCTCGAATACCTTGAAATTCAAACTTTTATAACTTTTGCCACCATTAATGAAATTTGATTTTTCATATAATATTTATATATTTAATATCTTAATATTCATAGTAAAAAAAATTGTTACACAGTGGAATTTTGTTGAATTTTGACAATTTTTGTTTTTTCATGTTTTTCAATCTATTTCATGACAGTTAGGTGGACTGATACTAGATTTTATAAAAAAATTTGTTTATTCATGCATAGCAGATCCAATTACCTTTTCAACGATACCAAATATGTAGCATTAAAGTAAGATCTCTCTTAAATATAGTGAAAAGTTTGAAAAAATATCAAAAATTTGAGGGTTTCGAAAATCTACACTTGACATATTTGCTCATAACTTTTGTAAATTTGAATTTTATGACATAAATTTGGTATTTTTAGAAAGGTTAAAGTATTTTTAAGACGATAAAAAAATATTTTGGGATCAAGAGTTACTCAGTGCGCAGATTGGCTAAGTCCAAAATGTCAAAGTTTGACTACCTCTACCAGGAGCAATGTGCATCCGATTTTTATTTTTTCGTATAATTTACATGTTTCTATACTGGAACTAAAAGTATTTAACCGTAAAAGTACTTTGTTCTTCATTTAAAGGTGCAAATAAAAAACCGCATTTTCCAAAAAGGCTCACATTTTCGAGATTTTCCTATTTCTTGATTTGAACTTTTAAGAATGAAAAAACATTTATATGGCTTTTAAGTGTTAGTTCCAGTATAGAAACATGGAAATTATACGAAAAAATAAAAATCGGATGCACATTGCTCCTGGTAGAGGTAGTCAAACTTTGACATTTTGGACTAAGCCAATCTGCGCACTGAGTAACTCTTGATCCCAAAATATTTTTTTATCGTCTTAAAAATACTTTAACCTTTCTAAAAATACCAAATTTATGTCATAAAATTCAAATTTACAAAAGTTATAAGCAAATATGTCAAGTGTAGATTTTTGAAACCCTCAAATTTTTGCTATTTTTTCAAACTTTTCACTATATTTAAGAGAGATTTTACTTTAAGGCTACATATTTGGTATCGTTGAAAAGGTAATTGGATCTGCTATGCATAAATAAACAAATTTTTTTATAAAATTTAGTATCAGTCCACCTAACCCTCATGAAATAGATTGAAAAACATGAAAAAACAAAAATTGTCAAAATTCAACAAAATTCCACTGTGTAACAATTTTTTTTATTACGATTATTAAGATATTAAATATATAAATATTATATGAAAATTTCATCAAATTTCATTAATGGTGGCAAAAGTTATAAAAGTTTGAATTTCAAGGTACCCCCCTAGACCCCCTTGAGGTCGATTTTTGACAATTTTGTTGGTGGTATTTTTTTGATTTTATTTTTTTATCTAGTAGCCTATACAGAGTTCTAACATTATCAAAAATAAAATAGAACAGCTGGGTTACACCGTGGGATATATATGGTTCTAAAGGGTTCGTACCTATGAGTTTTTCACTTTTAAGTCGATTTTGACCATATAGACGTCAATATTTTGATACACAATGTAGGCAATTATTATAGATATAAATAAGATCTAAAATATAATATAACTTAAAAAAATTATTATTACACCATGCGGTCACAGTAAGAGAAAAAGTGCAAAAAATCACATTTTTTCGTAATTTTTTCAATTTTTTGATCCCACAGTGGGTCAAAAGTATATCATGTGTGTTATTAATTAAAAGCACTTACTTATATCTATCAAATAAAAAAAGTTTGAAAAATTTTGGATGAGCTAGTAAAGAGTTATAACATCTTGAATATGTCGAAAACACAAAAAATGTTTTAAGTCATATCTGGTGGACTTTGGACTTATGGCGGGAAAAAATATTTTTCCAATATACTACTAACTAGTGTCTATAATATAGCCATATCAAAACAATTATTGCCATACTTTTCACTTTTTTGCCCAATGTGTAGCCTAACAAAGTCCCATTCATCATGATATGTACATATAAGATGTGAAAAAATATGTTAAGAGTAATTATTGTTTTATGGCATACATATAGTGTGTTTCACATTAGTTAGGCTTTACAATTGTTGTTACTGAATATTCAGAATGGTAATTTTGAAATGTTCTCATTTCCTTTTTTCCCCATTTCAAAATGAATAACTAAAAGTTCTCTTCTTTTTCATCTACATCTATCGCCATCATGTATTGTAGTAACAATGACTTTGTGGTAAAAATGTAAATACTTTGGTATACTTTTATGGTGTTCGTTGGTAGTGTTGATGATGATGTTTGATATAAGTTGCTTTGAGAGGTTTTTCATCTGTTTAATGAAAGCTTTTATTTATAGAAACTAATCAAAATGGTTTTGAAAATTGATCAAAATTCGCTCGTTCTTGGAAGTTCCTCTTATTCTTGAGATTCAACAAGGCTTTCAAATCTGTCCTAATTTAGGCTCTTAAAGGGTCATTTCAAGTGGAATTTGTCAATACTAATTTCATCGAAATCACTACCAACTTACTTCACTGAACGTACAGATCAACTGTGCTCCATGATTTCTCTTTTTTAGCGTCTGATTTCCTTCTTTCCAAGGTTTTTTAACTGTTCTTGCGCTTCTCAACCGTTTACAAATCCAGACTATTAGACCATAATAATGAGAGTTTAATTAGATCTTCTGTTAACGTGTTCTGTCCATCAAAGCCTTTTGAGCTTATTCATTAAGAGAAATCTTAATTGTTCTTATTTTATTCAAACTTTCATTTTTTTGTACCAACTTTCAATAAAAATGTTGAAAAGTTCAACAGACTATCTTTCAATTTAATCTTTAATCTTCATGATTATGTCCGCGATAAAATGTTGATAAGCATACATCTACATGCACATATTCTAAAAATAACTAAAGCAGTACATTGGTATAAAAATAAATTATTCTTGTCAACCTTCAGCTATTCGTATTTTATTGCTTAAAGTGAAAAGACCTAAACTTAAAGATGTTTGTGAAAAAGTTTAATAAAATAATTTTAAAAGACTTGAGTATTTACTGCAATAGTCGGCAGTTTAATAAAATTTTTAGCAGAGTTATCTCATCGCCAAATGTTAAAACACATGATCCACAAGATTATATTGTCAAATCACCGCTAAGATCATTAGTGTATCCGAATTGTTCAGTTGATCAGTACGTTTGGGCTGACTACAAAAAATGGAGCAACAAAGTTGCAATGGTAAGTTGACTTTAAATATCAAGAACTTTAAAATTAATTCTTCGTGACTCTTAGGTTGACGGAATATCAAACAGATCTATAACCTACAGTGAATTACGTGACCAATGTCGTGCTTTAGCAGTTCGTCTTCAAACAACTTTTAATCTAAATCCAAATGATACAATCGCACTATGTATTCCTAATTCAATAGAATTTCCAGTCGTAGCATTAGGCGGATGTGAAGCAGGGATGATTTTAACAACGATAAATCCATTATATACGTCAGGTATGGTTTAATAATAATATAAGTTAATTACTTATCAGATAATAAATTAATTATCTTCGTTGATTCTTTTGTTGATTAGATAAAAATTGGGTTTTCCGTCACGACACACGATTTTAATTACTTTTTATCATGTCAACATATTCTTATTGACATTATCTGTATTTAATATTATTGTTTGAATTTCTGTATTTTCTAGACGAGATTTCCCGCCAATTAATTGATAGTGGTGCTAAAATACTATTCGGCGCAGCAAGTATGAGTAATATTTTGAAAGAAGCCGTCCAGAAAGTGAATAGACCGATAAAGATTATTTACATTACAAGTACACAAAGTGAAGCGATTCCAGCAGACGGAATTAGATTTGATGAGCTGATTAAGACCGATGGTAAGCAGTAATCCAACGATTTATTGATTTTCAAGGAGAATTTAAAGAAAATTAAATTTAAATACCTTAAATCTCAATATTGGCATATGTAGGTTGTGCTGATAAGATTGGGGAAAATTAATGTGACAAGGTTGGGTTTTCCTATTGCGTCGAAAGTTTATCAAGACATTAATAATCCCACGCTTATTATTTTAAATAATATTCTTATCTTATTCTAGGTTTGGATTTAACATCATTAAAAGAAGTTGACCGTGATAACAATTCCGTATCATTTTTACCATATTCAAGGTAAGCTTGTTGTAATTGGAATAAACTTGTTGTTATTTTTTATATGATAATCTGTTTCAGTGGAACTACCGGTCTAAACAAAGGAGTTAAGCTTTCTCACAAAAATATTATAGCAAATGCATTTGCATTAAGGACCCAGGAAGTAGACGTGACACAAGATGCAATTGGAGATCATCAAGATATTCTGCCTTGCGTTCTTCCATTTTTCCACATTTATGGATTAGTTGTGACATTATTTTCAAAATTAGCTCAAGGAAGTAAACTCATTACTCTACCACGATTTGCTCCGGATACGTTTTTGAATGCTTTGGAGAAATATCAACCGAATGCGCTCTATTTAGTTCCTCCAATAAGTAATTTTGCAATTTAATACAGATGATTATACAGTAATTTAATTTCAATTTTCAGTTATTTTCTTCAATAACTTCGGTAAAATTCGTCCTGAACATACAAAGTCTGTGCAATACGTGTTTTCAGGTGCTGCAAGTTTGGGAACGGGAGACATGGAGACATTCTTAAAGATTGTACCACAAACGCATTTTATTCAAGCTTATGGATTGACTGAATCTAGTCCTGTAACACATTGTATGCCAAGAACTTCTAAAAATTATGGAAGTGTTGGACATCCAATTCATGATACAGAATCGAAAATTGTGGATATTGAAGATCCAGAATTTCGTGGAATTGGACCAAATAAAACTGGAGAACTTCTCGTTCGGGGTCCACAAGTTATGGTTGGATATCACAATAATGAAACTGCAACAAAAGAAACTCTCACAGCTGATGGATGGCTTAGAACAGGTGACATTGGATACCATGATGAAAATGGAGACTTTTATATCACTGACAGATTAAAGGAACTGATTAAAGTAAAAGGTTTCCAAGTTGCACCAGCTGAACTTGAAGCACTTCTCAGAATGCATCCAGAAATTTCTGACGCCGCTGTAATTGGAGTTCCAAATCCAGCAACTGGTGAGCTTCCTCGAGCTTATGTTGTTGCCAAAAAAGATTCTAAATTGAGTGAGAAAGAAGTTCAAGACTATGTAGCACAAAAAGTGAGCGAATTCAAAAGACTGGCTGGTGGTGTTGAATTTATTGACTCTGTGCCTAGAAATGCGACTGGAAAAATTTTAAGAAAAGAGTTAAAAAATCGTATTTAAATTAATTAATAAAAAGTTTGTTTTATTCCATAATAATCAACTGACTGTTAAATTATCATCATTATTCCATAAACTTTTAACAAGCTGATTAAGCTTTTAATGATTATACAAAACCCAAGAGAGCAATTCAATGATAAGACACTGATAACCACACATTTACATTCACACGAGAGAGTAATATTTTGTAAACTATGTTTTCTGACTCCACTCAGTAGAGTTTTTGGATTCAAGGCATAAAGATGTTTACTAAAAAGTTAAGAACGTTGCTTTTAAGAGATTTTAATTTTTATTGCAAAAGTAGACAATTTACTAAGGTTTTCAATCGAGCGATTTGTACTTCTAATATTAAGTTCAATAGCAAGCAAGACTTTATAGTCAAATCACCGCTAAAATCTTTGGCATATCCAGATTGTTCTATTGATCAGTATGTTTGGGCTGATATTAATAAATGGAGTAATAAAATTGCAATTGTGAGTATGAAGCTTAATAATTTACAGTATCAATCACAATTCGCGATCTTATGGACTTTGAATTTACCTTTTTGATTATACAGACATTCAGTCATGAGAAATAAACTTGTTTTAAAATATTACTCTCGATTATTTTTGGAGTTTATTGAGAAATATTTATTAAAGGTTGATGACAGCTTTCAAAACATAAAGTGACGATTCATTCTTTATCTTCATTTAGGTTGACGGTATCACCGATAGATCCATTACGTATAGTGAGCTTCGTGACCAATGTCGTGCGTTAGCAATCCGACTCCAAACATCTCTCAATTTACTACCAAATGACACTATTGCGATATGCATCCCAAATTCTATAGAATTTCCAATCGTTGCTTTAGGAGGTTGTGAAGCGGGGATGATTGTAACAACTATTAATCCAGTATACACGTCAGGTATGGTCTGACAATAAATTTTCTTCTTAAACCAATTATTTTAAGATATAAATACCTGCTTTAATTGATAAGATAAGACCTGATGTTTGGCAATTTTTCACTTCTCACGCTTTTAATCTTTTATTATGTCAACAAAGCTGATTACTCTTACTTTTATATGACAATATTATTGTGTATTCCTCACTTCTCTTATTCAGATGAGATTTCACGTCAATTGATTGATAGCGGTGCAAAGGTTCTTTTTGGTGAAGCAAGCATGAGTGATATTCTGAAAGAAGCTGTTCAAAAGTCAAAAAAGCCAATAAAAATTGTTTACTCTACAAATTCACCGAGTGAGTCGATTCCAGCTGATGGAATTCGATTTGATGACTTAATTGGAACTAATGGTAAATTGAAATGGAATTAGGTTGATTAATTTGCAATTTACTGATTTATATTTCTAATTTCCAAGGTGTGGATTTAATGTCATTAAAAGAAGTGAAACCTGACTGCAATTCTGTCACATTTTTGCCTTACTCTAGGTAAATTTTCTATTTTGTTCGTAATATTTTTTACCTAACTTTGTTATTACTTTTTCATTCACAGTGGAACTACAGGTTAGAAATTAATTTTATTGCCAATATTAATAAAATTTTCGTTGAAGTGTTTTCTACTAACACTTGTGAAGTATAACATTTCATACAAATTTCAACCCCGAGTGGACATGCATCTAGTTAAAAACTTGCCATTTACTTGCATATCAATGGCTAGTTACTTTCCACTAAACTAGCCTATGTAACTAACCGTATCTGAGACTAATGACATTTTTGGAACGTTCCATTTAACTAGACATATGTACAGTACTTATGTATAGTTAATGTCTAGTTAATGTCTTTGACAAAATAAGTGGCTAGTTGAATGGTGTCTAATAGTAGACATTAACTAGCTGTGTCCACTCGGGAACAGTTTTTTAGCGAATTGACCACTGATTACTATCATTTTCCATTCCACAGGTCTCAACAAAGGAGTCATGTTGTCTCACAAAAATATCATTTCAAATGCGATAGCCATGAGAAATGATGAAGTAGGTGTGACTCATGATTCCATTGGCGATCATCAAGATGTTGTTCCTTGTGTGCTTCCATTCTTCCATATTTATGGACTTGTTGTGACACTTTTATCGAAATTAGCTCAAGGTTGCAAAATTATCACTCTTCCTAAGTTCCATCCTGATACGTTTTTGAATGCAATGGAGAAATATCAAGGAAATGTGCTTCATTTAGTTCCTCCAATAAGTAATAGTGTGTTTTAAATTAAAAGAATAATAAGTTATAATATAAAATTGTTAGTTATTTTTTTCAACAGTTACGATAAAATTCGTCAGGAACACACAAAATCAGTTCAATATGTTTTATGTGGAGCAGCACCTCTAGGTCCAGGAGATATGGAAAAATTCCAAAAGATTGCACCACAAACAAAATATATTCAAGCCTATGGATTGACAGAAGCAAGTCCCGTGACTCATGCAATGTCAAAAACATCAACGAATTATGCAAGCGTTGGAAATCCAATTAACGACACAGATGCTAAAATTGTTGAGGTAGGAGATCCAGAATTTCGTGGAATTGGACCCAATAAAACTGGAGAAGTTCTTGTAAGAGGTCCTCAAATCATGCATGGATATTTAAATAACGAAAAGGCAACGAAAGAAACTTTAACACCTGATGGTTGGCTAAGGACTGGAGATATTGGACATCATGATGAGAACGGAGAATTTTACATCACAGACAGATTAAAAGAACTAATCAAAGTTAAAGGCTTTCAAGTAGCACCAGCCGAATTAGAAGAAATTCTCAGAATGCATCCAGAAATTACTGACGCAGCTGTAATTGGAATTCCAAATCCAGCAACAGGTGAATTGCCACGAGCATTTGTTGTGGCTAAGAAAAATTCTTCAGTAAATGAGAAAAATGTTCAAGATTTTGTGGCACAAAAAGTGAGCGAATTTAAAAGGCTAGCTGGCGGTGTTGAGTTTGTCGATTCTATTCCCAAAAATGCGACTGGAAAAATCTTAAGACGAGAATTAAGACAGCGATATGTTTAAATAAATATTTCAATTTTTTTTATACCTAATTTGGAATGGTTTTTAACTTTATTGATTTGCAGGTTTAATCCAGGATAACAGTTCAGAAATACAGAAAATCTAATACAATTGAATAATTCTGTAACTTGACCAGTTGTGGACAACCATTTGCTATCGTGGCACACCTTGGTGGTAAGTCCAGACTAAAACCATACATGGAATACAGTTCATGTCGCCACACTAGTGTGCCGCGGTACACAAGTTGCTCACCAATGAATTAGACATATCTCTCTGTTTTGCCGGGTAAATAAAACTAACCAGACCCAAAAACTCTCCTGAAACTTTTCGTCTGTTCTCTCTGTGTAAACCAAGACTAGCACCAAATGATAACAACACAACAAAACAGAAAATAAATTTTTTTCAAAAAATTCTCTCACTTAAGTCACTTGTGTTTTTGAATTCGTGTCGTGAAGATGATTAAAAAATTCAATAAACTTATTTTTAAAGATTTTAGTTTTTATTGTAAAAATAGAAAGTTTAATAGAATATTTAGTCGTGCTATATCGACATCAAATGTTTCACACAGTGCACAGCCAGATTATATTGTAAAATCACCGCTTGCACCTCTGAATTATCCGAAAGTCTCAATCGATCAGTACATATGGACTGATTATGAGAAATGGATTAACAAAGTTGCTATTGTGAGTTGGCATTAAATTGACACTTGGTTGATTATTTTGTGGATTTTAAAGTTGCTTGTGGCATAAATTATCATTAAATTTAAAACTAAAAGAAATTAAACTATAAAATTTTTAAAAATTGATAAGAATATTAAGTAACATAGTGAACAAAAGTGCTTTTCATCGTCAATGTGTGGCCTAACTGTTATCACTTTAAGATAGGTTTATCTGACAATTCCCACATAAAGTTAATTTTTTTAAAAAAATATAAATAGAAGTTTATCAGTAAATAATGTTCTTGATTCTAGCACTTTAAAATTGCTAATTGGCTTATCTTTTTGTTAAAAAATTCTTCTTACCTGATTCCGGTTTTGAGAACTTTTTTGGGAGGAATTTTTTGTGAATGAGAATTGAAGTAAACAAACTGTGAGAATTATCAAACCAAATATCGACAATGTATGCAAATTTGTTCATATGATTCTCTCTATTTTTGAGTGGTTTGAGAGAGAGAAAAATGCTTTGTTGTTTATGAATATTTATCAATATTTACTATACTATCGGAAATAATAATAATGGTATACCAAGGGTCAGACATTCTAGAAATTTGTCAACTATTCAAATTAGAAAATGAAACAAATTTGAATTAATTTTAATAATCATTTTCATATGAATTATGAATTCTTGGTATTTAGACTGAATTAGGTATCATGATTGGAACTCGAGTCCACTTCTTAAGATGTATGGTCGCATGCTCCTCCCAGTGCTCTATCAGAGTTGCTTAACTACAAAGTATCACATACAATTTATGCATATTGTGAATCTCTCTTCCTCCTGCAAAGTAGTATTCAAAGGCCATGACAGGAATCTCATTCCAAAACTTAATAAATTCACAAAAGACAAGCTTCAGAATTTTCCGTAGTCCAAGGCTTCTGTAATTAAATTTCATGCGAATATTTAATGATATTAAGTAAACTTACTTTGACCTCCATATCTCATTTTACTTAAGGTTGATGGCATAACTGACAGATCAATAACATACGGTGAATTACGAGACAAGTGTCGTGCTTTGGCTATTCGACTACGAACATCCTTCAATTTAAAGCAAAATGATACAATCGCTTTGTGTCTGCCTAATTCGATCGAATTTCCTATCGTTGCACTTGGCGGCTCTGAAGCTGAACTTACCGTTACAACAATCAATCCAATTTACACGTCAGGTATGATAAATAGTTTGAATTAAATGAGTATCATCCGATCGACTCAAATGAAGAGAGTTCAATGACGCAGCCTTCTTTATTTGTGTCGCTCGGGTCAACATAATGCATCTAATACTGTTTATAGTACTAATTCCTATTATTTTCTTTTCGATAAGATACAAGTTTATTGACATTGACTTTTGATAATTTTGTTTTCCTTTTCAATGTCAACAGTTCTTATCAATTATTAAGTATGTCTTCTTTATTTAATTTTTAGAGGAAATTTCGCGCCAACTGATCAGCAGTAATGCAAAAATACTTTTTGGAGATGTGAGCATGAGTAATATCTTTAAAAATGCCATTCATATGGCTAAGAAGGACGTTAAGATAGTTTATATTACAAGTTCGCCAGCTGAATCAATTCCTGCTGATGGAATAAGATTTAGTGAACTTATTGAAACTAGAGGTAAGATAGATTTATTGGCCTTGACCAGACATCCTCATTGACTTTTTATTTGAACTGATGATTAACCACTGTACTTATTTTAGGATTGGACTTAATGTCATTGCCTGAAACTGAAAGAGATATTAATGCAGTGTCATTTCTTCCGTATTCCAGGTTTGTATATATTTAATCCAATAGTTCTGCCTCCTAATTCTATATTTTCATGCCTTTATAGTGGAACAACAGGTCTTAATAAAGGAGTTATGCTTTCCCACTGGAATATCGTCACAAACTCATTAGCATTAAGAAGTGATGAACTTCAACTAGCTGCAGACACAACTCCTGATAATCAAGACGTCATTCCATGTGTCCTTCCATTTTTCCATGCTTATGGATTAGTTGTTACTCTTTTAGCAAAACTAGCTCAAGGCTGCAAGCTGGTGACTGTTCCAAGATTTCATCCAGAAACGTTTTTGGATGCTATGGAAAAATATCCAGGAACTGCACTTCATTTGGCACCTCCAATGAGTAACTATTGTTGATAACTTTTGATTATTTGACTTATTAAGGCTGACTTTTCTAAATTTTTCAGTCATTTTCTTCAATAATTATGAAAAGATTCGACCAAAGCACACAAGGTCTATTCGCTATGTTGTATCCGGAGCAGCACCGTTAGGAAGTTCAGACATTGAAAAATTCCTTAAAATATCTCCACAAACACAATACATCCAAGCATATGGTTTGACTGAGGCTAGTCCTGTTACTCATATGTTGGCTAAAAGTTCCACTAATTATGCTAGTATTGGAGATCCAATTCATGATACAGAATGCAAAGTTGTTGATATTAATGATCCCGAATTTCGAGGATTAGGTCCAAATAAAACTGGAGAAGTACTTATTCGTGGACCTCAAATAATGCTTGGCTATCATAACAATGAAGCAGCAACTAAAGAAACAGTTACATCTGATGGATGGCTCAGAACTGGAGATATTGGATACCATGATGAGAATGGAAATTTTTACATCACCGATCGACTAAAGGAATTGATTAAAGTGAAAGGATTCCAAGTTGCTCCTGCTGAACTTGAGGAGTTGCTCAGAATGCATCCAGAAATTGCAGACGCAGCTGTTATTGGAATTCCAAATCCAGCAACTGGCGAACTTCCACGAGCATTTGTTGTACCCAAAAAAGGATCAAAATTGAGTGAAAAGAGTGTTCAAGAATATGTAGCACAAAAGGTTAGTGACTACAAAAAATTAGCCGGTGGTGTAGAATTTGTGGATGCGATTCCAAAAAATACAACTGGTAAAATTTTAAGGAGAGAATTAAAAAGCCGATATGTATAAACAAATAAATATTATATGGATATGAATTTCTTTGGGAATAAATGTAACTGGATTTATCTTTTAAAATTTGTGAAGTTTTATTTATAGGAAATTTATCTAATTTTTTATAGGAAGTTTCTTAAACTTTTGGACATAATTATTTCAAATTATTCTTTTTCATAACAAACTGTTTCAATAATCATTCACAATAGACTTCTTCAATATAATTTGTAAATGCGACTTGTTCAAAAATATTTTTTGAGCTGCTTTAGAGATGAAATTGTATGAAACACTTGAATCTTAATTTTAACAATATTCAACCTATACCTCATATGTACAATTTTATTGAACATACAAAACTTGTATACAACTTCCAAAACATTTCATACAACATTTTGTAAGATATTCTTGTACAAAATCATTGAACTTGAATGAAAATGTTGCAAACAAGCTTGAATTATTTCATACAAGAATTGCATAAAATAATTCTTGTTTCAAAGTTTTGCATTCAATAAAAAACTTGAAGAGGACCATTCAACAATTCTATGAAAGTCTTGTATGAAAATATTGAATCATTAGATACAAGTTTACTATACAATACAAAAATTCGGAACAATTATTTAAGAAAGCTTTTGAAAAAGTTTTCAAGATTTTTATAGCAAATATTTTTGAATTTTAAAAGTCCGTTACACATTTTTACATATAGCTATTTTAAAGATACCTAAAGCAAAAATGTTAAGTTTAGATATGTGCAGCAATCATAATTAATTCCAAATTTCTAATTTTATAGGCAATCCATATTTTGTTAAAAATTATCAAACATTTATTTTTCTGCAATTGTTTAATATTTCCAATAAATAAGCATAATAATTACAAACAAACTGTTAAGCTTCTCTGTACTAATTAGAAGTTTTTGTGTTGCTTGGTAAATGTTTTGAACCTTTTTAATAATTATCTAATTGTCAAATTTCGACAATGAAATACTAAGAAAATAAGGCAATTTACTTAAGAGTTTCAAGGTTTAAGACTTAGAAAACTTCATGCTTCTAGCATTTTCCTACAAAGTTCGAGTTCATAAGAAATTTTCACTTTAAATCAGCTTATTAAAATGAAAAGTTTTTTTTGTAAGGAGAAGGATGCAGAAGGCAATACTTTTGTAAATAATTGAAGCAATACCTAAAAGTTCAGAAAAGTATTCGTACCCGAAAGAAAGTTCAAGATGTTTGAAAAAGGCGTTCCTTGAAATTCAATAACATTTGATGTCGTAAAATTTCTTTTCCTTGTTGTACATGCATCAAAAATGTCTTCAAATTATGAGAAACACTTTTCAATTACAATTTATACAAAATACAAATAGGAAAAAATAAATTATTGATTCCATATGTGATATTTGTTAAACATGAGTACATAGAAATGATTAAGGTTGAGAGGTTGTTTAGAAATGAGTGGCTAAGGCGCATTTTTTGGATATTCGAAAATTTTCAATTTAATGAGACTTGTGGCTCGGTTGAGGAATGGTTTATTGCTTCAGTAACTAATTATTGCAATACCGACCTTTTGTAGGCTACATACTGTAATGTCCTCAAAGGAAGGGATCTAATTTTACAATAAACTGTAGGTCTATTGAGTGTAGAATCCTGGTGCACCCTCACTCGTTAAACAATTACTAGTGAATCGCTGTAGCGTAGCACCAGATCTCAATATTCTGAAAAGCAAAAGGTTTAATGAAACTTCTTTCTTTCCTCTACAATATTTAGAAGTCTTGCTTATCATGTTAACAAAAATCCAATTTTCACATCAACTCCCACTCCGTATTCACAAATTTTCCGTAATTTTTTGGACAACTTCTCTTCCTTCGCGAAGCTAAAATTTAATTTAAATTTTGTAAAGCATTTTCAGACTCAAAATCATCCAATTCAAATAAAGTCATATCCATTCAGCCCACATTCAGCCAAATCTGTCCCAAAACCCCATTCATATTGTACACAAAAGCTGCTACAGACAAAAAACCTAAAAAGAAACAGACGATGAAGAAAGCGAACAAGCGTGGCATATAAAAAAAAAGTTCTCATTTAGTTTTGAATGAAATCTGCTCATTCAACATTTCAATTCCTGTTGAAATTACGATAGGTGTAGCAGATAAAAAGAAGAGGAGAAAAAAAATTGTTAACGAATGTGAGATGAAATGTACTTGATTATTTTGACAGATATCATCTCAAATTTGATGATTTGATACATTTTGCATGTTTTTTGATAGCCGTTGATTTTCGTTCCCTTCCCTCCCTGAGCGATCTCATTTGATTTTAACTCTTTGTTCATAATAAACTCGTCTTGTTAATGAGCATAAGGAATGCTTAGTAAATTAAAATTTTCAAACATTTTTGCTAATTGATATGATTGATAATTAATTCTCTCTGCTTTCTTATTTGCCTTTTGTGCTTTATAATCTCCTTCATGATTTCACCTTCATTAGTGTTGGACTTAATTGATGTTTGCATGTTTTTTTTACTTTTTATTTCAATGATTATGCTGTTGTTTGATAAATTAACTGGTTGGATTCTAATGAATTTGAAAACATCTTCATCTTTAAGTTATACGTTGGCTCCATCAAAATTATTTTAAGTAACATAGTAATTACTCTCGTTTGGTTAAAATATTATTGATTGAATGATAAATGATTTTGACCTTTTGATTTTATTTTAGTTTGAAAGGTCTTGCTAATTGTAAATGATATATTCTAGCATGAACTTTATTCTGGATTTTTAGGAATCATTTTTTGAATAATTTGTTCAATTTTCTGGATATTTTTATTTTTACTGATTTACGTCTTGAAACTTAGGTTACAACAAAATGCTTTAGATTTGACTCTATTGCAGGCTCTGTCATCTTACTTACTTACTTCGCTGACCGTACAGGTCAAGTGTGATCCATAGCCTCCCTCAGTCGGTTCCTGAAGCTGGCTCTATCGCTGACTACCGCTTGCCAATTACCAATTCGGCTCTGTCATCTAGTCTTTACAAATTCTCTGTCCGCACGCATCACTGCTCTTAGTCAAGTAGCTCTTGTAGATCCAGAATGTCTTTTTTGAGACTTCCATCCAAAGGCGGTGTAACAAACTTGAGTTTCTGTAAAGGCATTGACACATTGTCGTCTCTGTTGGGAGTATATCGTTGTTTGACCATTCTTGTTTGCATTCCGTTGTATATGTTGGGTTCGGAGCTGAATTCTTATCCTGATTTTGGACTGCCAACCTTCAGGCAAGGTTTGAATTGGCTTTTAATTTATACTTTTATGTACATATGTCGGCACAGAGGTCAGTCATCAGTGGTGCATTTAGGGAATATCACAAGAAAGCATTCAATTGACAATTGATCAGTTTCGAAGTCAGATTTCGACTTCTTTCTTCCTGACTTGTTATGTTGTAAATGTCCAATGGTTGTAGGGCATAAAATCGAATCCCTTAAAAATTCTCTAATAACTCTAATGTGTCAAGATAAACTTTTTCCAACACCGAATCTTATCCAGTGACCCAAATAAAAAATATATATTTTAGAAACATTTCTAAATTTAAAAAAGTCATGTAAGCCCGAAGGATATCCTTTATATCTTAATTGATAATTTTTCAACATGAAATCACATTAAATCATATTTCATAGCAGCAATTTTTCATCAATGAAAGAGAAACAAATGGAAAAAGAAAATCTATTTGTATGTTGAGTAGTACCAGAAGCATCAATGAAGTCTTTTTCCCATCTCAAACAGTCTCTTTCAATACTCAGAGCTCTTGTGTCATTTCCTTTCCATTTTTCCGTTTGATTTATTGTCGACATAAGAGATCGATAATGGATTTTCATGGACTATACGGAGAGCTTTATTTTGTTGTAAAAAGGATGAAGAAAAAGGGACATGGAAGAAATATTGAGGATGAAAGGAGATATGATGTTGAATAATTTAATTAGCTGATTATGAATACGGATGTCAAGTGATTGATAGATAGAAGACATGTCATTAATATTGACAAGCTTTTTCGTTCTTGACGAGGACAACAAAAAAATAAAAGTTTTCTTATGTTTCTCGAATGGGAGCTCAATAAGAGCTTTTACGGATATAAAATTTTCATTAAATTCAGAGTTTTATTGAATTTCAAAGTTTCGTAGGGTTCAAATCGATTTTTTTTATGTTCCTACATAAAAATGGATTCTAATTTATTATTGAGTGGCGAGATTTGTTGAACTTTATATCAAATCATAAAATAACGACAATTTTGTGTAGATAAAATTTAGATATCGCTCAAGTTTGATAGTTTTTTACGAATTTTATTTTATTAAATGCTGTCAATTTATGAGGCTAAATAGTTTGATGAGAAAAATCTGATGCCAAATATGTTAGCAATAAAATAACATGGATTTTATAATCAAACGCTGATAAAATTTATTTCATTCTCTCGTCCTGAATAATTTGTTGGCGAGAGGATATAAAAGAGATTGGTTGGTAACTTCTAAGCAGTTTATTGTGAATTGAGAGATTGAATTGAATGTTGTACTGGAAATGATTGGTTATTTAGATTTGGTTTGAAATTTAAATTCAATTTTCTGAACTGGATGACCAAAGCAGCAAATTTCTGTAAATAAAATTATTTTTTTCTAAAAGAAAAAACAGGACTTTAATCTTTCTCACGGTAAAGATCAATTATGATTCAAGGGTCGATGGCGCCTAGAGCTGAGCCTATCGATAGCTGCCGTTTGTCAATTTCCAATAAAGAGTGCAACATTCTTACAAGAGTTCTTTGGTCGAACACAAATTGTAATATTTCTCTCTAACAACCTTTACTTTCTGAGTTACGGAGCTATTACGGTGCTTCTTAGGCTTTGGTGGCACATGGCACCACATGGCTTTGAATGAATTTCACTTGGATACGGCTTGTATTTGTTATTAATAATGAGATTTTGCGGAATCATTAAAGCTCTGTCCTGGAGCCCTCTTAATTTGCGGCGTTCGTGCTTAAATCTCGACTAAAGATATGTCATCCCAATCTTTATTAAGAACAACGAAAGGTCAAAAAACCTCTAAATTAAGACACCTTATTAAGTAATTTCTAATTTACATTGCCATCAATCCTAATCTATAACCAATCCATCAAACATCCAACATACATATAATCATATCACTTTCAAGAAGTTCATTGAACCTCCATATAATTTCAATAACTGCTCATCACTTGCACACAAAAATTATTCATTTGCTCATTTTTACAATTTCAAATGTATGTGACAGAATGAGAAATTGTACACTAAATAAAATTTGTAGTACCAGACTCTATTATTATACAGAACATTGCAAAAAAATAATGTGAATAAAGTTTTACTCATGCATAAAACTCTTCAAAAAATACGATATGAATATTTTGTGACACAATTATTCCATTGTTTGTTTCCTTATTCACACAATAAACAGAAAAAGAGAGAAAAAAATAAACTTTCATTCATTAAAATGTAGAACGGAGAGGACCTTTGACATATATAAATATTGTGTATATTCAAGGTGTGGATGCTTTGAATGTTTTGATATTAGCGGGTCATTAATTTTCATGAGGCTTCGTCAAGTGATGGATTATAGCTGACAAAAAATATTGGACATTGGAATGCTCGATAGTAGCAAAAGTTTTTGTCACAATGTGCTTAAATTAGTTTTATGCTTTATAGTTTAGCATTTATTTTGATGGTTTTATAACCTTAATTTGGAGTTGGTTTATATTCGGCAGCAATCCGAAGTCACGGCGGCCAGAAAGAGCGATTAACCAACTAGTGCTATTCTGGTACTTATACTACTTACAGCATCGGCACAATTCTTAGCACCTCTTCAATCTCAATTTGCATATAAAGTAACCACACCTAGATCTAGTATATATCCAGTGAAAATATTATTTGCGATAATTTTAGCGTATTTTTGTGATTTTTATTAGAGTTACTAGATGAAACTTTTATTTTCTGCTCCGTCATTTGAAGTGAAATTCGTTAGCATTATTTTGTTTATATGCACAATAGAGTATTTTCCCTCACTAATACACACACAATAAAACGCTTAGCTTATTCTTTTCTTTTTTTCTTGGCATCTCATTCAATTTCATTCCCATTTATTATTCTTTTTATTTTCATTTTCGATAGGATGACATCAGCATAAAATAAGTAGGAAAAAAAAGCAGAAATAAAAGATTGTTAAACTTGAACCTCATAAACATCAACAATGGATCGCTTGCTATTGACCTTAACTGCACTAGCATTATCATGGTGTACATTTTGAATGAGATTTATGTCAAAATGTTAAATTAAAATCTAATGAATTGATGGACATTGAGTGTAATGTATTGTGAATATTATTTTTTATTACTGATCACGCATGAATTGCCGTATTGGAATGTGGCAGGTTTATGTGTCAATGCATTATGTGTCAAATTATTTATTGAATATTCATAATGTTACTTTAGTTGTGGTACTTGAGCTCGTGCTGTGAAAGTACTCGATTATTTATGCACTATTGTAAATGGATAGGGACTTTATATTTTAGGAATTTAAGTCAATTTGAAATACATATGAAGTTGTTGATTAAGTAGAACTTGAATTGAAGTTGAACTTATTTCTTGATATTCAAGTTGAACTAAATGCTTTGTAGCTAACTAAAAGAATCGATTAATTTCTTCATTGAGCGTTAACAATCACATCATATTAATAACTGTACTACGTGAAGCATGAAAAATAAGAACAAGGTCCTTTCTTATTCTGAAAGGAATCTAAAATTCATTTCGTACTCATGAATTTTTGATTTTTCCTTTCTTCTACTCGTTCCTCTCGATTGTTGAGTTTCCTTCCAAGCCATATTTTTAACATAAAAAAAATCTCTTCAAACATGTGCTTGAGCTTTAGTCAATGAAATCAAAAATCACAACATTTATATTTAAAATTAATTAAAGCTCCTGGCAGCACGACATGAAAATTCAACAATATCTCTTTACTCAATGCTTCTATTTACCTTATTCTTCATAAAATCATGTTCCTTTAATTTTCCATTTTTCATTTTCTCATTTCTCAATTCAATATTCAATTGACTGGCAAATATTTATATTTCATTTTGAATTCCTCTGTCTCAATCTCAATGAGTGCCTTTTTCCCCTTTTTCACTCTTGTTTCCTTCATTCCTTTCTGAATTGGGTTTGCAAACATTGAACTTAGTATTCCTTTGATAATTTATGTATTTTCGATTTGTTTTATGTGAAGAAGGTAAGTATTTGTGGATAATTTCGTCAGAATTAATAATGAGAAATAACTGAGAAGTAGTAAGAATTCTGATACTTGGTTTGTAAATGTGATTTAATAGATTTCTGGTCATTCTTGTCTTAGAATCTGGTGTTTAAATTTATCTGCACGTTTTAAAGGCTTCAAAGTCAATTTATTGAGAAATCATTCTTGATTGACTTCTATATCTAGGTCAGTGGTGGGCAATATGTATGCAACGACACACCTTGGTGGCAAGCCTCGTCCGAAACCGGTTCAAAAGACATACGGTTCATAGCATTTCCATAAATTTTTGACTAGACACTGGTGTGCCGTGGCACACAGGTTGCCTACCACTAATGTTTGTTAATAATATCGATAATTAAAGTATCAATCAACATTATCAGTTCCAGCAAAATTTTCAAAATTTTTTATATTCACACCGTTTTCACGTGTGAATGTATTGAATTTGTTCAGATTTGAAAACCAGTTTTTTGGATTTTTCAGCCAAACTAAGCATAATGGCAAATTATGCTCTATCGCAAAAAGTTTGTGCCTAGAATTCCACACCATAATTTGATTTAACAGATTTGAAATTGGTTGAGGCATTGCTGAGAAAATCGAAAAATTCGCTTTCTGTAAG
The DNA here is from genome assembly GCF_022539635.2 of Chironomus tepperi. Classification (NCBI taxonomy): domain Eukaryota; kingdom Metazoa; phylum Arthropoda; class Insecta; order Diptera; family Chironomidae; genus Chironomus; species Chironomus tepperi. The sequence goes on from NW_027226250.1 coordinate 1,260,191, forward strand.
CAAGCAAACAAACAAGCAAACAAGCAAACAAGTTAATCAGCAAGAAATCTCAATAACGAGACATCGTAGAGACTTCTAGTTTTTTGCAATCGATCCGTGTTGCTCTATAGAAGAGCTAATTAGTTTTTGGGCATGGCAGGAACAGCCGTTGCTTCAAAAAAAGGAAAAAACTTTCGTTTTCATACAAAATTTCAAAATCAATGTTTTCTATGATTTTTGAAACATTGAACATTGTATGAAAATTGATTCCTCAAACATTTGCCAAGCGAAGCTTGGCCTACCCGCTGGAGCTTGATCCCTCAAACATGTGCCAAGCGAAGCTTGGCCTACCCGCTGGAGCTTGATCCCTCAAACATGTGCCAAGCGAAGCTTGGCCTACCCGCTGGAGCTTGATCCCTCAAACATTTGCCAAGCGTAGCTTGGCCTACCCGCTGGAGCTTGATTCCTCAAACATGTGCCAAACGAAGCTTGGCCTACCCGCTGGAGCTTGATCCCTCAAACATTTGCCAAGCGTAGCTTGGCCTACCCGCTGGAGCTTGATTCCTCAAACATGTGCCAAGCGAAGCTTGGCCTACCCGCTGGAGCTTGATCCCTCAAACATGTGCCAAGCGAAGCTTGGCCTACCTGCTGGAGCTTGATCCCTCAAACATGTGCCAAGCGAAGCTTGGCCAATCCGCTGGAGCTTGATCCCCCAAACATGTGCCAAGCGAAGCTTGGCCTATCCGCTGGAGCTTGATCCCCCAAACATGTGCCAAGCGAAGCTTGGCCTATCCGCTGGAGCTTGATCCCCCAAACATGTGCCAAGCGAAGCTTGGCCTATCCGCTGGAGCTTGATCCCCCAAAAATGTGCCAAGCAAAGCTTGGCCTACCCGCTGGAGCTTGATCCCTCAAACATGTGCCAAGCGAAGCTTGGCCTACCCGCTGGAGCTTGATCCCTCAAACATGTGCCAAGCGAAGCTTGGCCTATCCGCTGGAGCTTGATCCCTCAAACATTTGCCAAGCGAAGCTTGGCCTACCCGCTGGAGCCTGATTCCTCAAACATGTGCCAAGCGAAGCTTGGCCTACCCGCTGGAGCTTGATCCCTCAAACATGTGCCAAGCGAAGCTTGGCCTACCCGCTGGAGCTTGATCCCCCAAACATGTGCCAAGCGAAGCTTGGCCTACCCGCTGGAGCTTGATCCCTCAAACATGTGCCAAGCGAAGCTTGGCCTATCCGCTGGAGCTTGATCCCCCAAACATGTGCCAAGCGAAGCTTGGCCTACCCGCTGGAGCTTGATCCCTCAAACATGTGCCAAGCGAAGCTTGGCCTACCCGCTGGAGCTTGATCCCTCAAACATGTGCCAAGCGAAGCTTGGCCTATCCGCTGGAGCTTGATCCCTCAAACATGTGCCAAGCGAAGCTTGGCCTACCCGCTGGAGCTTGATCCCTCAAACATGTGCCAAGCGAAGCTTGGCCTATCCGCTGGAGCTTGATCCCTCAAACATGTGCCAAGCGAAGCTTGGCCTACCCGCTGGAGCCTGATTCCTCAAACATGTGCCAAGCGAAGCTTGGCCTACCCGCTGGAGCTTGATCCCTCAAACATGTGCCAAGCGAAGCTTGGCCTATCCACTGGAGCTTGATCCCCCAAACATGTGCCAAGCGAAGCTTGGCCTACCCGCTGGAGCTTGATCCCTCAAACATTTGCCAAGCGTAGCTTGGCCTACCCGCTGGAGCTTGATCCCTCAAACATGTGCCAAGCGAAGCTTGGCCAATCCGCTGGAGCTTGATCCCCCAAACATGTGCCAAGCGAAGCTTGGCCTATCCGCTGGAGCTTGATCCCCCAAACATGTGCCAAGCGAAGCTTGGCCTATCCGCTGGAGCTTGATCCCCCAAACATGTGCCAAGCGAAGCTTGGCCTATCCGCTGGAGCTTGATCCCCCAAAAATGTGCCAAGCAAAGCTTGGCCTACCCGCTGGAGCTTGATCCCTCAAACATGTGCCAAGCGAAGCTTGGCCTATCCGCTGGAGCTTGATCCCTCAAACATGTGCCAAGCGAAGCTTGGCCTATCCGCTGGAGCTTGATCCCCCAAAAATGTGCCAAGCAAAGCTTGGCCTACCCGCTGGAGCTTGATCCCTCAAACATGTGCCAAGCGAAGCTTGGCCTACCCGCTGGAGCTTGATCCCTCAAACATGTGCCAAGCGAAGCTTGGCCTATCCGCTGGAGCTTGATCCCCCAAACATGTGCCAAGCGAAGCTTGGCCTACCCGCTGGAGCTTGATCCCTCAAACATTTGCCAAGCGAAGCTTGGCCTACCCGCGAGACTTTTTATGTACGGTGTGAATATATCCGCATTGGGTTTCTACCCGATACACTAGTTTTTCCAAGGGACTTATGAATAATTTCATATACATGCTGCAGATATCAGAATTTAATTACAAAACTCGAATGGTTGAGTGAATGCTGAATAAGGATTTGATTAATTTCAATTTGATGAAAATCAATTTGCCGAAAGGAAGTGAAAATATTTGTTTGGCCCTTTCTATCGTTTATTATTGTTATTAGTATTTTCTACTTCTACAAAACTCTATACAAATCCATTGTCATTGTTGTAATTCCAAGGCTACAATGAACTTCCAATATTATTAAGAATGAGAATGAAAATAGAAATAAAAAACTTTGATCGCGTGCTGAAAAACTATTTTCGTTATTCTTATTTTTCCTATTTTTCCGTTTCCATTTTCTTCGCAATTTCCTATAGGAATTCACATAAACAGTATAGGAAAGAAAGTGAGACATATTATCCTATACAATCGACTATATGCTTAGCGGAATCAGAGGAAGTGAGGAGAGATAGAAATCGATGATTGTTAAGTGAATTGACCAACATTTTGTGGAAATTGTTTTTGGTTGCCGAAATGGAATTTGATTGAAATTTTATTAGCTGAGATATTAAGCACTTTAATTTTTTTTTTGGTTGAGGGATTTTAATGGACATTGGTCTTCGTATTTATAAATGCTTTAATAATTTATAGGAAATATATTTTTGATCGATAGATGAACCCGAGCGACATAAATGAAGAGGGATTTGCTACGGAACTTTAAAAGCTCTGCGTCTATATGAAATTTGGACTACTTCTTTTTGGAGTTATTAAAAGAATTATTGCGAAGTCTTTAAAGTTCTGTGGTGGAGCCTTTTTCATTTGTGTCGCTCGGAGACGTAGCTGCTATTTTGAAGTTTATCAGAAGAATTCCAACTCTTTTTATCCAAAAATACAAAAATATTTCAAACTTTAATATCGCATGACAACGTCTACATTTTTTGACTTCTCAATAATTATTTCTAATTTTGTAATAAAATATTTTCAAAATCTTCCATCAAACTCCAGTTCATAAATGAAAAAACAAACATTTCTAAGCCAAAACCAAGCTAATTATTTCTAAATTACGTCGCTGTCTCTATAGAAACTAATCAATTAATTATCACTCTCAGATATTTGTATCTCAACTCAAACATAATTCTAATTACTGATTGCGGTAACAAAAATAATCAAAAATTGAAGAGCATAAAACATCATTGAAATAAAAACAGATTCAGGCGCCACGTGTAAGAGTCAAAAATAAACACTCAACAATATTAAATTTTTTAGACAAGTAATGGCATCCTACGAAAAATTGTGTAACACGTAACATCATCATGAATCAATTAATTTGCTAAAAATAAATTTCCAACAATATTAATCAGTTTAAAAGTAAAATTCTTGACTAAAAATATCACCCGTAAATTCCTCGTTGTTTTCATTGTGCCACCTACAATGATAAATTATTGTGAAGGTCGATAAAAGCCATATCTGAACACAAAAGTTGTTGAGAATAGAAGAAGCATGCAGGCTGTTAGATAGTATGCTTTATGTTCAGGTTCTTCTAAAGAAGGATAATGTGCTAAAATATATTAGCAATGTACGATGATTAATATACACAATGGGAATTTTAAAGTCAAAGTTCGAAAGTAAGTTTGTGTGGAATTTTATTGATGTTGGAATCTCGTAGTGGATGCACAACCCTTTTTAAAGCTTTTGTGTTATTTGAGTCTATTGGGAGTTCTTAAAGTTTTATGCTGTTTGATTCAGGATGGTATAAATAGTATGTGGGTTGAATTTTCAAGACACCACAAAAACCTCATACGGGCTTACAAACACAATAAGCAATTCAGTGATTATTATCGAAAATTAATTAAAGTTTTCACATAGTCGACCTCAAAAATTATCTACAATATCATCCATTTCAGCACATGTACATACTTCAAACTCGTATAATCATTACAAATATTGTTTCGATCCAAATTATAATTCATTTCACTCAATTCAAGGTGAAATAATAAAAGAAAAGAAAACACAAGTGTTTTTAAAACGCTATTTCAGTAGGTTAAAAATGCGCTGAATCAACATATAAGTTGTTGATAATTGTGTGATAATTTCAAAATAAAAATTGTTTTCTTTTCCTCTTTTTCTGAAACATTCAAAATATTATTAATTGAAAGTATTTTCATTATGAACCAGCGATGCTGTTCGATAAAAAACTGAAATGAAATGAAAATAAAAGAGTTAATTGAATATTTTTTTACTCTGTGTTTCCAAAAAAATTTCGATAATTGAAAATTGACCTCAAATATAAATTGAGTAGATAAATTAATCGTATAAATAATTTAATATGGACATGTTACTCTGAGTGGAACAGTTCATGTTGAGCGATAATTACTTGGTGTCTAATTTCTTTGCAGCTGAGCGCAAGCTGAGTGGTAATAAGAATTTTTGTCCTTGGATACATTGTTGCGAATAAATACCAGCTGATTAATATTAAGACAGATTGGCCAACTTTAAGATTTCTTAGATTTATTTAATAATATGATTCCCGGAAAGTACACAGCAATGAAATGACTATAATATGGATACACGTTCCGGCCTGAAGCCGGATTTCATGGGATCTAATTCAGGACCAGAGTCATCTTAACCTGGAGCTTAATTATTGACCATTTCTACATTGTATGCTTTGTGGGATTTCAAATGCAACGTTTTCAGTATCTAGTATCGTCACTTAAATCACCATTACACAACTGTCACTTTCTCTCCCAAATATCATTGTAACCTCACGATATCCACAGAGCAAATAAACAATCACAATATTTTTTTTCCTTATTCGATGATAGAATGATAATTAAGAATGAAATATAGTCTCAAAGACCATTAAAGCCTGGGCCATAAATTAAATTTTAATGCTCCTATGTTCAAACTGTTTTATATACATAACAAAAAAATACAGCAGACTGTTTTCAGTTGACCATCACTTTCATTTCCATTTTCCATCTATTCTTATTCTCTTCCGTTCAAATAACAATAAAACTTTTCTTACTTCCACATCTATAAAATGATAAATAAGAGACGAAGTAGCACTAGGAGAAGTAACAATGGTGAAAGAAGTAACAAAAGTGTTATGTAATGGAAAATTGGAAGTTCACAAAGTAGCATTACATACGTAACATATTTATATGTATTATGGTGTAAAGAACTGTTTGCCATTAGTTTATATCATCAATCTTAATCGATTCAAAAAAGAATGGATGAAGTGGATGAAAAAGAAAGGAAAGAATAAAAATATCTAAAGCTTCCTCGTTAGTCATTTCTAGGGCACTTTTCGTTGTAATGAAAATGAATGTTGTCATGTTGGATCTGACTGTTTAATTGTCAATTAACCTACTATTATTTTCGTGGCTATACATTTTGACAATGGAATTTGGAATGTTTGTATGTCAATTGATGTAAGCGGTTGTTGATTTAATTTTTGGTTTTGATGAAAAATTAATTTTGGGCATTTTTTAAAGAGAGTTTTGGGGGAATTCCATTTTAGATGTTGACATGTATCATGATATATGTTTTATTGGTGATTGGTCCAGTATAGCAGACTAATATTCAACTTAGTGATCCTACACTCATTCGAAACCCCAATCTTGATAAAAATTTAGTCCGAATGCTATAAAGCCCAATCAATTTATGATTAAATGCGCTCATTATTATTCATTTTTATTGACATTTACAGAACTGATTCATCTTTAAATCCAATAAAAACTTACGAATACATTATATATACGAAATCACAATAATGTTATAGCAATAGAAAATTACACACATTTAAGTTAGAGAATGAATGAATGTAGAGATGAAGGAAATGAAATGAAGTGAGAAGTAAGAAGTAAGGAAAAAAAAATAAACTAAATTCAGTGTATCGCTCACAAAACCAATGTCCAATGGAGCGAAATTTCGTGCTTCCATTAGAGACTTATGTGTCGATATAAAAGCTTCGATAAGCACTTGAGCCATTTATACATATAAATTCTCAGCTAGTACATTACGTATAGCACGTAATAACACACATATGTGGAAGTAAATCTGAGGAATTGAAAAATGTTCGCTTAACTTAATTTTTTTTTTCTGTTCGTTCGTTTCGTTTTTCGAAGTCGAGAAAGAGAAAGATCAATATAAACTGATTAGATGTCTTTAGAAGTTACTTGAAAGAGCATTATGTGATGTGAAGGAAATAAGGGCTTGATTTTCGCCTTTAGGTGTTAATGCTGACCTTGATCTCTTGATCGATAATTGCACACAACTCGCTGTTCTCAACTTGTTCTCAGCAACAACTTAACAATTTAACTGGCCGATGGAATGCGTTTCTAATGAGCTTGTTGGAAGTGCATGCTGCGATTATTTTTACGATTGCAACATAATTTAATAGATTCTGGCCAATAATTTGATAATAAGGTATTGCGAATTCTCCGATAGTCCTACATTGATTTATATTCAATTCTCAACATAGTTGGTGGTGTTTATGACTGCAGAACGATGCATAATGCATGCAATTTAGTCATCATTAGTATTCAAAATGTGCATTAGCTGTTTTTGCATTATTCTGGTCATGAAGTATTGAATTATGAGGCATAAAAATATTTGAGAGTAAATTTTTACACAGTAATTTGAGATTTTTACAGATTAGGTATGAAAACTTCTGGTCTTGAATCTAGCATTAATTTATTTCCAATTAGGTTGAATAAAAGATAACATATAGCATGAAAATGTGCAGAAAAGCCAGTTTAATTTCCGATAACTCTAAATAAGCACTTTAGAATTAGTTCAGCAATTTAGTCAAGTTTAAGGTCAAAATTGAAAGGCTCAGTAATGAGAGAACTAAGGATTGCATTGAAACTGATTGGATAGACATTTAAATGTCTAGGTCAGGAACATTCTGAAATTCTTAACATTTCTTGCTTGAGCAAAGCAAATTTTTGATTCATTCAATATATTCCTAAAATGAATTCTCTTATTGCAATGTTATTGCCAAGACAGGATGTAAATAAAAATATCCATTTTATTTTTGGCTGATACATTGTTGCATTCAAATTTTTATCTCATTTTCGGACTTAAATCTTCAATCTATTCTAGATGAAAGACTTCAATTTCGTTAAACTTAATTAGTAAAATAATTCCATTTTAAACATCGAAATATTTTTTCATCCACACGCCATTAAGAAGCACAAAACCTGCATATTTAAAAAATAATCACACGCTATTTCATTATTTTGTAAGTAAAAACCCCTCAAAAAGTGCATTTTAAGAAGCCAATCCAAAAAAAAAAATATTATAGTGATCATTTGATGCAATGTAGTTGGCTTGAGAACACCTCGCAGGCATATGCAGTTAAAACTGCTTAAAAGGCAGATGCAAGTGTCGATGGAATGAGAATTTCACTGCTCGGTTAGTAATTGAATGTAAGAAACTGAAAAGTGTCCGATAATCTCGTTCATGAAACGCCGAAAAGTGCCACTTACTTATATGAAAGTGCTTCCAGCATTCTTTTTTTTGCTCTTACTTTGCAATCTTTAACATGCAACCAGTAAAAATTCCGCTCCGTGTTTCCCACTTCTTCTCACTATGCTTATTGCATTTTTTTCCTCTCTATCTTCCTTTTTATATTCTGGACATTTCTTTTCATATTTAATAAATTTCATATTCTGGCAATGAAAATTGCAATTGCTCAACAAAATTCCAACGGAATTGGCAAATTAATGCATGAGCAATGATCATTGTTTTAGGGAATATGGAAACTGCTATTTAATTTAGACATACATAAACCACAAACATTTCATTCAAAAGATTCACAATTGTCTGTAAAAAAATGCGATTTTGCCATCCGTTTCCGTTAATTTACACAAAAAAATTGCCTTCTCTTCCTCATTTTTATATCAACAAAAACTCCATTTCAACTATACACACCCCATCTTTAGTTTATTTCATACATACATATACGATGCAGAAACCACCATAATTTTAATTTAATGTGAGAAAGGAAACTGAATTTTGAAACCATCCAGCGGCAATTGACGAAGGCATTTAAAGACATTCTGCCAATCCATAATACGACGAATAGAATTCTCTTTTTTACGAACAATGGAAGCAAATAATTCATAAAAATTAATTTTATTATTCGGCTTTAAAGTGGTAGCGTGCAATGGGACTATGAATGTGAGAAAAGGACGGAAAGACACACACAAAGATCGCTTTACATTATGAAGAATTGATATTCATCCACCAAGTCCTTTTGTTGTAATATGAAAGATGAAAAAAATATATATAAAATTGTGAAAGAAAACACGATGACAAATTTATTATAAAGGAAAGGAAAGGAGCAGAAAAAAAAAAAAACTTATAAAATTTATGTAGAGCACATTATTTTTTGTCATTTGAGTGGATTTTTTTTCTTCTTTCTTCTTTTTATTATTGAGATAGGATGGATTTCATTCTGGGATAGAAAAATAATGGATATGTTAGTGCATGTTAGTTGTACATGTCATGCTTGTAATCTATGAGAAATTTCTCAGTTGGACAAATGAAATTTTATAAATTATTGCTGAAAAGTAATTGATGATGAGATTTGGTATCACTTTTGAATTTTTCAAGTGTACTTCTTAAGTCTTTACTGTTCCTTAACTCTTAACTCTCTACTGACCGAGTTTAAAGAAATGTGCTGAATGTTTGGACAAGATTTTTGATGTTTGTAGGTTATTGAGTTACTTACTACTAGTATTGTCTTTTACGTTGGATCTTCGTTGTTGTTCAAGTCTATGTTACCTTATGTTGCTTTCTTTGTACAAATTGGCTAAAGAGATGGTCGGCTGACAACCTAACCATATCTAGTCTAATTGTAGCGATGCCATGTTCCAGACGATGAGCTGATATGGATAGTTCTTTACTCTCTAATGTCCTTATCCCTAAAACATAGCTCGATCACTAGAGGAGTATTAAGTGGTGTGAAGGAAGGGGAAGCTTGACATTTGATCGCCAATGGTTGGTTGTTTAGTTGAATTTCTAGTTTTAGTTGATAGCCTTAATTTTTAAGTAGCTGTTTAATTAATGTTATACGTAATTTTTCATGTTTATTCAAAACAGGCTGTAAGCTGATAGTAGATTATCGGCGATGAATACCACAATAATACGCTTAAGCCGATATTTCTATGGTTCTTTCAAATTTTCTCCCCTCAATTTTTTAAAATCCACAAAAAATTTCAATTCGTCACCTACCCTATTGCTATCTATTTCCATTCATGTAGATCTCAAGCACATCCATCGAAAAAGATATTCAAAAATATTCCAACACACAAGAACATTCTGTTTTCAATAGAATTTTTAGGGAATTATGAGGAATTGAATAATGAGAAATCATAAAAAAGCACTTCTCTATTTCGATGTGACATCATATTAAATTACAGAACGACATGAAGATGAAAAAAAGAATGGAATATAAAAAAAATTAAAAATTGTTGTGTCATTCAATTGAAAGGAAGAATGGAATAGAAAATGAGAAGAACATAAAAAAATAGGAGGCAGTAAAAGGATGTTACGTATGCACATGGCGTGTTCTACTCTTTACAATACCACAAATGACATACACAATGGGGGGATAAAGAATGAGAAGACAATGAGTTCCTAAAAAAATATCTCGAGATAATCATCGTCATAAAATAAAATGCATTTTAATTCTCAATCGATTGCACCAACATTGAGGATCGACCTCACATTGTATTCTTTATTTTTACATGTTTTGCTTCTGTGTTGTCTCATTAAGGACGAGAAAAAAATGGAAAGAAGAAATAAAAATCCTTAGTAAAATAATGAACATCGGGGACAATAGAAATTCATGAGAATAGAACAAGATATCCATAAGAAATTGTCACCGCATTCAAGAGCTCTTTCTATCTCCTTTTGTACTTTTTTTCTATTTCGGCTTATCCAACCTTGAAATCGCTTCGTTATTTTTCATTCTTCCTTTTTCTACTCTCTTTAGCCACACAATACAAAAGGACGAGATGATAAATTTACGTTCACGATAGATTGCTTTCTTAGTAATTCAGGTATGAAACCACCAACTCGATTCAACTTCTGTGGACATTTGTTTCTTGTTTATTTGGGGGTTTGTTGCTGATTAGTTTGACAGTCAGTCTGTCACTGAATTGAATTTATAAACTTGAATTCATTCTTAGAATGACGTTTGACTTCAAATACTGTTTTCATTCCGAACAGACAAAGAGCATGCTCATGAGTATGCTCAGAAAACGCTAATTTTGGTGAGTATGCTCATTGTCTTTTAAGGCATGATCAACGAAAAATGCGCTACAAACTTCATAATTCAACATAGGCTCTAATCCCTCATTACTACCTCATTCTTATTATTCATCTATATCAATGTGTATGTAGTTTACCGCTATCGCTCTTAGTGCTTGATGTAGCTGATGTTGTTACAGCTTGTGGGTCTCCTTTTTTATCCTTCATAAAATGAGAAAAAAAATCTATATCCATGAAATATCATCCCTATTTTGCACAATAAAAGGAACGAATGGTTTTTCTCGAGTTTCGAGGAAGCATTTGGTGATGGATGATGATGTGAACACAATTGTAATGCAATCAAGTGAAAAGTTGAAAAGGATATGTCGCGCAAGCGAGAAGAAATGTCTTCTTTTCATATCTTTAGTGCATTGCCGCGGTTTGATGGAATTATTGCCAGGACAATGGACAATTCATGTGAAATATTTCTATTTTATTCCTTTCATCGGGTTGTTTAATGTGTCCCCCCTTATTTCTTCTTCTATTCATCCTTAGTGTCGGCATTTTCCATTTGATGTATTTTTGTACTTTGTGTGTAAAATGTTCTATAAAATAGTGAAGGAGTGAGAGATTAAATTGTATTTTACTATTTGAAGGAATATTTAGCATTCAATGATTCGACTTTAATGGGAAATTGTATATTGTATATTGTACCCTTGATGGAATTTCTGTGCAACTTTGTTGTTTTGTAGAGCAGTCAGTCAGTGCTTGAGGTATACAGTTAACCGGATTAAGTGGAGATAATACTCGGATAGGAAATGAAGCTAATTCATGAATGATCATTTGAATAGAATGCTTGAATAGTTAAAACGTTGATACTTTTTGAATCGTTTGGGTATTAAGAGCTTTAAAATAATATTTTTTAGTTATTTTCATATTTAAGACATGAAACAGTATTATAAAAAATATGTTTAAATATCTTTAACTTGCCTCAACAATTACAACTAGAATAAATGAGCAAAATTCTAATAAAAATCATTTAAAATATTCCAAAGGGATAGGCTTCGTTCAATACTCTCAAATAGGCCTTTCAATTGCAATGAAAGAACATAGAAACTCACCGAGAATATTTAGAATATTTTCGCATAATAAATTTGAATGAATATCTACGATGAGAACGAAGCAAATTGAAAAAAGGAGGAATCTACTTAACCACATAGTAATAATAATAATTTCTCTATTGCCATTCAAATGTTGCTCAATTGACAGCCATTATGCGAATGCTTTCTGTCTAATAAGCCGCCATCATTAAATTCAAATTATATTGCTCTCGTCGAAAATGTTCGCGCGTTTAATGCGGTAAACGGTTGACGACAAGTACAGAAATATAAATATAAAAAAAAGAAATACTCGAAGAATCGTTGAAAAGGCGAAAAGAATTTTGTTGTCGCCACACACAGACACACAAGCACACTGTAAATCAGCATAAATACGCAAACAATTAGTCGCATTTAAACGCTATCATGCCGAGCGCTTTGACTAGATTGTTTGTTGAATAGACAACCACAAAACGTGCGACAAGCTGGAAATTCCTTTTTTCTCTAAAGCCATAAAAATAAAATTGGGCATTTAAAGTTTCAGCGCAAAAGGAAGAGGAGAAAAGTATAAACAACAAAAAAAATTGAATAGGAAATCCAATGGAGATTATTTATGCAAATCGCTTTGCGTTCTGCTGCTGTTGCTGATATTGCTAGAAAGAGGCTTTATGCTGGACAATTTCATTATGCTCAATTTTCTTTATTAATTCTGAAATAAAATGTAGATAAAGGCAATCTTGCAAATTCTCATCGCATTCATACAACTCAGGGCTGACTGTCTTTAGGCCATTTTCATCATTGAATCACAGAGCAAAACTACATCAAATCCCTGAATTAAATAAAGTTTCCAGTGCAAAAAAAAAATACGAGAAGAGAAGATAAAGAAGAGGCAAAAAGCGGCGCTTTTTATTCTCATTCATATGTCGCACAAGTTCACAATTTTCATTTTTTAAATATATCTGTATATGCTGAAAAAATAAGAATCTTAAATGCATATTTCAGTTGAATCGAGTGGAACAACAAAGAGCTGTTTAAATGCCATTTAATAATTTTTTCCCTTGTATATTTTTTGTATGTGTAGTTTTTGAAGAGTAAATGAGATTATAAATTCACTTTGGTATGCTTTTAGACATTGCTCTGAAATAACAGTTTTGCAAACTTTTTTAGATAGACAAGTGAGTTATGGAAATGTTTTTAGTTCTTAGATCTACAATTCTTGATAGAAAATTATAATTTTTGAGGATATTTAGACTTGACTTGCAAAAGTCAATTTGCAACAAATTTAGGATCAATCTCTGATATCTGTTGGTCTGACAGAAATGACATAATTCCGAATAACGGGTCTCAAGTAGGACTTTGGTCCACGTCATATGATTGCCGTTGGCATGCTCCTACGATTAGGCTATCGGGGTTATTAGACTATATGTTAGAGTGCCTATATAAATTATACATTGTCTGTATCACTGTTCCTATTGTACTCCCAAGATATACCGTTGAAAGGCCAATGCTGGAATCCAACTCTAATATTGATAATAACTCATCAAACTTCAATAAAATGCGCCTTGTCCACTGTCCCTGAATATATTTTTTAACCAGTTCTGCTGCCTTTTAAACTCCTCTTTTCAAATCATTGAGGAGAATCGAGAATCTCTCGCTATACTCTGTGTGCACTCAGCAGTGTGTATATATGTACAATTTAATAAATTTTCACATTTCTATAAAAGCCATACATTGTCATGATTCATTACATGAAATGGCATAAAATATAGTTCATATATGGAACATTTATATGAAAGAGCATTCGAAGAGCAGCAATGGTGAAAGAAAAAAAAATAAAGAATTATGCACAAATATATTACTTAATGTAATGTGCATAAATGTGTATATTTTTCTTGTGATTTTGATATTTTTATATTCTGAACTATGTTTAAGCTTTGATTGAGATGGAAGAAGGGGTTTAACAGTCCTGTTATGGAAGAAATTTTTGTTTGAAGTTAATAAAACTAGATTTTTGAATTGAATTAAGTGAATTTAAGTTTGTGCTAAATTTGATGAATCTCTTGGGGTTTTTAGTGTAAACAAATCTGTTTGTCTAATACTGCTATGTGGATCTACTGAGTATATTTGAAAGTATATTTGATAGATCAACAGAATTCAGTGCGGGGAAATTTGATTAAGATTTCTACTCGATTAGATAAGTACCTGAAAGCTGCAATGGTGGATATTTGAGGTTCTTTTGAATAGAACGCACTGATTTTAGGTAGATGCTCAGCTTAAATTTCGGTAAAATATTTCAGACTTTTTACATCGACTGAAAATAAAAGCCTACTTTAACTGAAGCACCACTTGAAAATTACTGCACAGCATTTTCATACAAAATTTCAGCTGCCCTGCAAATATTTTACATGCATGCGATAATTTCATCACAATCCTTCATAACCAAGTGCTCGTTTACCTTCAGCAACTCATCCCGTAAACCAGCAAAAACATACTTAATAGAATTAATTACTTTCAACTCAAACCATCAGTAATCGTCTGATTATTATGATGAATGGCTCAATTTTCAGTTTTTCAAATCTCGTTTACGAGCTGAAAAGAATGTAGCAAAAAAAGCACTTCATGCATGCGAAAGGAAGTGAGAGAGAAAGTTCTCTGTAAACACCATCATAAACACTAATGACATGATCTCATAAATTTAACAATTTCATTTTTTTTTTTTTGGTGGCAAGAGGAATTCACTGCAGTCAACGTCAAAAGCACAGCGGAAAGAGAAGTAACTTGTGATTCTCATAAATTCAATTTTCACTCTAAATCGCAACAAAATTCATAATTTTTTTTATGCTTCATGCAACTATAAATGCACATATTCGAAAGAAAGAAGTGAATATGAATAAAATAAGAGGAAGCAAGAAATGTTTGTCTGTGTCAAAAGCGCATTTTCTTATATAAAAAATTAAATAAATATTTGAACTAGTTCTGCACCTAAATATGTTAGGTAAATGACAACAAGCCATCAAACACGAGCATTAAATAAATTAATCATTAATTACCCGATCTACACAAATTATCCATGGCCGTTCAGTGGCTGTTATATGGTAGACAATTTGCAATTTTCATAATAACTGCCATAAAAATTGCCACTTTGATGGATGTCATCTGGCCGCCATAAATAACTTGTATCAATCGGGTAACCACCAAATTAATCAATCAGCCAGCCTTCAAATCGATTAAAATCACACATTTTCACTCACAAATGTTGCAACAAAAACAGCAAAAAAACTGGATTCATTTTACACAAAGCACCAGCATGTCTGCTAGAGAATTCACTGCAGCTATCATAAAAAAAATGAACGCAACATAAAAAAATGAGAACATTAATCATTTTTACATATCTGAAGCATTGCAATGGTTTTAATGATTTTCACACAACAACTTTATGTTATGCATGCTGACACGTGTGATATTTTTACTGTGTTTTGACTCATTTTTATTTTTATTCTTATTTTCTCAGAATGCACAGATTACAGCCTCAAGTAACAAAACCCGACCATTCGCTACTTAGTGCTTATTTTATTATTCAGCTGAATTATATCATTTTCACACTCATGCCCGATCGGCACAAACTTTTTATGACTCCCATATGGTGTCTAATTGGCAATTTTCATGCTAACTGTCAAGAACTTATCACATGGATGTCATGTGACTGCTATGAAAACCCTTGTGCGGATCGGTATGTGTGCTTATTTTTTCTGCAGTGGAACAGTCTCGTTAAGGAGATTCTCGTTAAAATTGTGTCATGAATTAATTGAGTTGACGCGGTACTTTAGGAGTTGAGTTGAGGCCGATCTCCCTTTCATTTATTTATGATAATTAATAAATTCCCTTCATCTTCTCATTATTACCATTATTAATATTATTTTTTGAAACAGATCCACAGCTTTAGTCATTAATTCTTGCCAGTTTAATTAACTATGTAATATGAAACATAATTAATAACTCATAATTTAAATTAAAAACTTTTACATCCAAAAACACTTTTCTTTGCTTTTTAAAATAAATTTTCACAATTTTTTTTATATTCTCCTCTTCTTTTGATTCACAGTTCTCCTTCCGTTTTGTTCTTATTTCTGTTCGGGTAGCCAACATGAGATTTACATCATTTATCATTTTTCTCAGTTTTTGGTACTCTCTTTTAGGTTGTGGTTTCATATCTGAGATTCTTTTATGACAACTGTGATCAACCAATTTAAGGGATCATATTCCTTATGTTTGAGATTGAAGATTTGTCATTTGAAATTTTTTTTAAAGCCTTTTGGATTTTTTGTTACATTTTTAAAGAATTTTTCAACATTTCTATGTGATTTAATGAGCTGAAAATTAATGACTTTAATGGGTAGAAGATGTTCTTGATTATTTTTTCATTTAGGAAATCTTATGTTATGTCTGATGACTATGTGTTATGAATTCTGGAGCCGATTTCTTCGGTGGTGGTAAGATACAGTACAACTCAATACGGTACTGTTGAGGTACATCACTGGTACGGTACAATAGTACACTTGGTATGCCAAAATTGAATACCAGTCCCAAATTGATCGTACACCTGTGGTGAAATTTTCAAAGGATTTTAAAAATAAATTGAATTTGGAAAGAAAGTTCTCAGATCAAGAAATTCGAGCTCTCTCCGATATCTTCTTGCTTTACCCACCCAGTCAAGCAGCCAGTCAATCAAAGCTAATAATTATAAAATAAATTCATTTCAATTCTATTTAAAATTTTGTTTAAAGTACAAAAAATGTAGACAAATATTTAAAATATTTTTGCAATATTTGCTTCTAAGAAATCAATTTCAGAAGTCTGTTGGAGGCAAGCCACTGAACTCCCCTGACTTCCTTTTCTCATAACTTATTAAGAATTTTACAAATTGCTTTTAAATAAATCTTCTAAAAAATTCAATTCCATTGAATTCTAAAAAAGAAATATAAAATATGACTCTAAAAATTTCAAAAATGAAAATCGACTTCAGAATTTCAAAGCGAAGCGAAATAAGAAAAGAGCTTCCATATTAAGTCTGACATTTGACAGTTTTCTTCTCATTCACATTTTAAAGACGAAAAATAAAAATTTAAGAAAAACAATTTTTTTAATTCATCATTTTTTACATCTCTTAAAACGTTAACCCACCAACGCATAAATGAGAAATGAATGTAAAAATCAAGTAATTGATGGAATGGAATGACGACAAGAGTACAGAAAAGATTAATAAATTTCTGATTGACTGGACTACCTTTTTCTTTCCTCGTTTCTCATCATCATCGTCAATATCATCTCATCGTAACTTGTTTGCTTGCTGCTGCTGTCAATTGATTAACTCATGTCGACATGAAAATAAAGACAAACGAAAATGGTCAAAAGTCTGGCGAGAAATGGAATGGGAGACACAAACGAAAACAAAAGGAGAAAATTTTTCGTCTCGTATTCATAAATCAAATTAATTGGTTTTTGTTACTTTTTCAACAATTTTCTTTCCAACTTCTGACGGATTTCTAGGGATGGACACTTAGTTTTGTTAAAATGTTCTAATAGACTTGACTATTAGTTACTGAACAATTCAATTTAGTTATAACTTGACCAGTCTGGACTTGTGGTCTAAGACTTATACAAATGTCTGGTTAAGACAGAATGTAGATGCATGTAGAAATAATTGGCATAAGATGATGGCGATCTTTATGCAGAAGGGAGCAACCTGTGGAAGGGGCCATCGGCAGAAGATGAATTATTAGTTGCTAAAACCCGGCTTATGGTAACTCTAGACCTAGTCACAAAAAATATATGAGCAAGGCTTCCTTAAAGTAATGTCTCAAATATTCAAAACGACGAGTGTCCACAACTTATTCAGACAGTGAGACTGCCAACAATGAAAAGTAATGAAAGAATAAGAATATATATCAAAGCGTTGATACCTTCGACTTTTATCGCCACAACCATCGACACTCAAATGTGTTGTGACTGGTCATGGACTCTCGCCATCCGACTTCTTTTAATAAATCATTAATCATTTTCCTGTATACAAGGAATAAAATTAAATTGCTAAATTAAATATCGATAGATATCATAATTATTGCCTTCCCCACACACAATATTAGTCGATATAGACTTTTATTGAAATGCTGTAAATGATTTATATCCACATGATGGCTTTATTCAAGTAATTTTACATTTGCATGTGCATGCATTCACCCTCAACATGATGTTATTTAACCTTTTGTTAATTTAATTAAAGTGTATCGTATGAGGGACTGAATATGCCATTTTGTGGGCTAATTAGTTACGCATGAAGAATCGTAAAGAAAAAAACAGCTAATTGATGGTCAAAGAGAAGAATATTTTTGTTGAATCATATCAAAAGGAACCTGTAGCTTCACATGACACTATCTCCTTTAATTTTCTCTCATGTCATTTACATTTTTTCATGTTTTTCTCTTGAAAAGCAAATAACTTTCATGCAATCCGACCAACCATGTGTGTGTTTGAACTATAAATTGTGTATATTTATAGAAGGAAAAAAATCAATAAATTTTTAATTAATGTCATGTTATTCAACGTGTCCCCTTCTTTCTCTCATATCACTTCAACTATCCTTTGATATGGCGATTCTGAAGTGTCGATAATAGGACCGTGGCTAAACGTATTTTGGCATGTGGGAGATTTTTAACTAATGGCCACATTTTAGGAAGATTATTGGGATTTTGTAATCAAACCTGTCCTAGATTGACTCCAAATCAATCCTGCATACCTGCCCGATACTGAATAATTAGAAAATAATGTTGGATATTTGTGAATTCTTTTATTAAAATACCATAAATTAGACTCTCGTTACATCTTTTACTCAAAATATTTATATTGATTATATCCACAAGGAACCCCTAATTTTATCTTATGTGCATATCATGAACAACATTCAGTTTTTTTTCCCTCCATGTGAAAATCGCCAATCATGCATCTCTCCATCGTGTGTATATATATGAATAGTCTATGATATTTAATATGAATTGATGACAAAACAATTGACAAGCTATTGCTACTGCCTTCTAATTCTCAGGCAATCAACAATAAATGCAATTTAAAAAGGCAAGAATAGAGAGAGAATATTGAGGCGAGATGAATGATGATTATGATGGCGAGACAAGAAATAGCAATTTCTGAAAAAAAAAGCAAAAATAGTAGTTAATTGCATAGAATGAAAATGTATTGAAAACTAATTGCAAGAACATAAATCATAATTCAATAAAAATGCAATATATATTCCTGAATGAGAAAATAGTCGATTGGATATAGCGTATTTGTGAATAATTAACTAAACTGCTGGTGTACAGTGATTGTTGTGACAATCATGTGCGGCTTTATGAAACATCTACAATGCAAAAGGAAGTGAATTTTTAAAACTCTGACGTAAAATTGAATACGAAATGAAGTTAGATTGAATCAAATTTGTAGATATTCGTAGATATTTATTAAATTTTGAATACAATATTCTCACAAGTATTTACAAAATTTATGAGCAATTGAAATACATATACAGGTTGTAGCTTTTTTTGGAAGCTATAAATTATGAAATCATAACATATATTGCTGAAAATCTACCTTATTGTGATAGCAGCATGAGTAGAGATGTTGACTATTTGGATTTCAGGATTTTTACAAATCTCAAGAACCCTGTAAGTACATGTACTTACTTACTTCACTGGTCGTACCGTGATCCATGACCTCCCTCAGGAGTCGCCTGAAACTGGCTCTATCGCTGGCTTTCACTTGCCAATTTCCGATACCAAGTGCAATACTATATCTATCGACAGCTTCCTTCAAAGAGTTCTTTGGGCGACCAAGGGCTCTTTTACCGTCCAGAAAGTCAGCTTTGAAGACCTTAATTATTGGAGTACACATCCAAAATTCGCATTAAAATCAGAACAGTAATATGAATAAGTACATATCCAACGGAATTCTTCTACAAACTACTTGATTCTAAATTTTTCCTAGTTCCCCAAATACTTAGAATTTGCATTTGACACCCCTAAACATAAAAAATATCAAAACAAGTACTGAAGCATCTTAAAATGGCAACATCTAAAATTTAACAAGCACATAATTCTAAACTAGACAACTGAAAAACACGACTCAAACTAAAAATATCATAATTTTCCATAAGAGACACGAAATATCTATTATTTTACATTTGCAACAAGTCCTTCGTCTTCCTTCCAGTCTCAATTTTTTGGTCTGGCAGTAAAGAAAATTAAATTTTTTCTACGTAAACGGAAAGAATTTATCATTTTTATTTCTCCTTTTCTTAACAGAACTTTCTTATTCTTTAGTTGATGCTTCTCGCTATTATCACACGACGGCGACAAGGAAGTAAAAGAAAGTAGTTGAAGGTATGAAATAGCGTCAGTTGATCATAATTTATTTGCTTTTCATGATACTCTCGGTGTAGAATTTATATATTTTTGCAACAGTTTTCATTGAAAATGGAAGTTCACACTATACCGCGAGAAAAAAAGGAAAAGAGAAAAGGAAGAAGCATGAACAAAAGAGGAAGATAGGAAATTTCCTGAAAGGTAAACGCGAGACTTTTTTTTTAATGTCGTTGAATAGAACTCATTTAGTGTTTATTTTGTGGAATTTTAAAATTTTTATCTGTGAATATTTAAGGAGGTTTGTGATTTTAAGCCCGAGCCACACATTGCGATGAAATACGATTGTCATGAAGAAAATGCAGTCATGTGGTTTAAAGTTCACTGCTTTCACGGGGCCACTATGGCACCGTGATTTTGCAATGAATTCATATGGCAACCACATGACAATACCATAACAGCTCGGGCTAGTGCTTCATTATTTGTTTGTTGATCTATGGAGCCATTCATGTATGATGTCTAGCATTCCATTTATTTTTAAACGTTGTCTTGCCTTCCTGGAAATGATATTATAGGCATATTACATTCCTTTGGTTATGCCACATTTTATTTTGAATGATTCGTATGACATTCAACTTACGTCAATAGGGAATTTCCCAAAAGAGATGAATTGACATTAAATGCCAAATTTTTAAAATAAAAGCTATAAAGCTACCTTCCTGAAACTTAACGGAACCCATTACATTCTACTTTGACATTATTCAAGAAATACTATCATTTGACATTCAAAATAATATCCTTTTTATCCTACACACAGTTGCTACTACAGAAATATTATGTCTCTCACACTTCATACCAACAGCCCACAGACATAAGATTACTTACTTTTTTGGGTTCAAACAGAAAAAAATTCAAAATACGAATAAATATCATATTTAAACACATAAATAAAGTGTAACAACAAATAAAGTATAAGGAACAAGAAGAAAACCTTAAAAAAGGAATAAAAAAAACTTTTATTTTCTGACAGAAAAGCTTTTCGCACACACAAACAATAGCTTTTGATTTTTTTTTGTTTACAGTCTTGTTATTTCCCTCATATTCTGAACCATTGTTGTTGCTCTTGTGCCATAGAAACTGAATTGATTTCTTACTGTTGCCATCATTCTCTCCATCTTTTCTCTCGCAAATGCTTTAGTAATAGCGATACAAAAGGAATCTTTTTTTGGTTGTTTGGTAGGAAGAATTGAAAGAGGAAAAAAATTGTTGACGAGGAAGAAAAAGAACCTTTTTTTCATAATAACAACATTCCTGTTATTTCATTTTATTTCCACTCCTCTCATCTTTCTTCCTGTTCTGGTCTTTCTTTATTTAAAAGGTAATGAAAGTATTTCAGTTTTGAAACTTGTGGCAGGCTGGCATGTGAGGTGGTGGGTGAGGAGCCTGGTCATTGTTATTATTTTTTTATGCTTCTTTCTCCACTTCATTTTTTTTCTTTGTCTGTTCCTTATGGTGATTTTGGGTTGACTTTTTAGGGAGAATTTGCATAAAATTGTATGCCAGTCTGATGTGGAGGATCAGGTGGTGAGTTTATTGCATTAAGAAATTTGAAAGCATAAGTCGGTTAATCGATCCAAAACCTGATGCTGGTGTGATTTCAGATTCAAACCGAAGTCCAAGCTGGGTCGAATTTTTGATTTCGAATTTGAAATTGTCAATCGTTAGCCAGCGATATAGCTGGTTCCTCGACATCTGAGGGAGGTCACGTATCGCAATTGATCTGCATGGCCAACGAAGTAAGTAATATAATCGATGTTTGCTATTAGAGATGCTACTTCTTTTGCAGACCATTTTTATTGAACTTCACAGAAACAAAAAAATTGGCAAAAAATTCTCCGAAGGGTTTTCAAACCAAATAAATGTATAAAAACAAATGAAATTGAAAACGGAGGAATCAAATCATCAAAAGAAAAACATTGAGTAAAAGGAGCATTGATCCTGAATTCAACATTTTCGAATATCTACCGTTTAGCCATATTCTTTTTCATACAACGAAATAAAATAAACTGTGGGGATTATGTGGGTTGGAAAGTATTTATGTTTTTGTGGATTCCTTTTTTTTCTTTTTGATAAAACACAAAAATGCCAAAAAGTTTTTTAATTCCGGTACTTTTTTTTGTTATTTTTTATGTTTCTTGTTTTTCAATTTTAAGAGTAGAAAAAATTGTTGAATTTTTATGGAGCTGAATAATGTTGGCGAATTGAAATTTTTAAAAGTTTTTATTGAAAAAGATTTTGAAGATGAGCAATATTCAATATGTGTAAGGCAGAGGTGTGGTCAGGGTGACCCCCCTTTTGGAAAAAAATTGTTTATTTTTCTAGGATTTTTCGTAAAAAAATTCCAAAATCTGGCCTAAACTGTTGCGAACCTAACAAAAATATCCAAACCTTCCGGCATCCTACTGGTTCTGATTCTGGCTGTGCTCCTGGTTTAAACAGATTTTTTGTATCTTTGATGATGTCTATCTGCGCCCTAATAAAGTAGCATGTTGTTAATATTTTTGAATATGCAATTTACTTCATACCTTAATAAAATTCAAAAAAGTCAATATTTTGGTCCTTAAACTAGCAAATTGCTTAAAGAAATGCAAGCAGATTTATCTACCATACTTACAATTTCCATCAAAATCAAACAAATTCTTATCTAATAAAGTTTGGGTCAGATAAAGAATTTATCCTTAAAACCTTCTTTGAAAATGAACTAACTTACGTCTTTTCATGTATATACTTCACTATTATGAGATCACTTTTGTCAAAAACTTTTCTACTTTGAAAAACACAAAAAAATTCTTACCTTTTTGTTTTCGGTCCAACATTTTTCAACATAGATCGAGATCAAGACAATTCTAATCATGTAACGAATTTTATAAATATTTTCATACATCTACTGAAAAAAAAGTCCCTCTTAATTTTATTCCGTCCCTTCCACCTACAACCATTATTTTCTTCTTCTCATGAAATCCTTTAACCCAATTTTATTTTTATTTTACCTTTGAAGTACATCAATAGACAGAGAGAATAAATGTAATAAAAGTACATGAGAGAAAAATTGTCAATTTTCTTATTCATACTTGGATAATAAGTATCAGCAGAGGTTGAATTGAACAAGAAGTAAAAGAGGGAAAAAAATGTATCAATGATATGAAAATAATGATGTCATTACTTCCATATTATGTATCACAATACAAAGTGAATCATGAAATTGTATAACATGTTAATTCCAACATGTTCGTTATAAGATGAGCATATGATATGGCCTACATTATTATGGAGGTTTTGAATAAAATTGAATAAGTAAATATGAATGATCATGACTGTTTTGTTATTGATTTTTGTGGTTTGTAGTCATTTAAATTTTAAAATTGATTTTAGGACTCTTAAAGTCCTGTCCACTTTGCTTTCAGGTTCTTTGTGACAATATGCTAATCTAACCCAAACTTGCAAATCCCGTCCTTATTTCTTATGTTACACTTCAAATTTCTGACCCGTTCTTTAATCCAACGTTGCCCTGAGACCCAATCATGGGTTGATCTAAATATGACTAGATTTCAACCTAAAACTGTTAAGACAAGCACCTCACGTGCTCATTTGATCAGTAAGCCACTCAATTCCTTAAATAATCAATTGGATCTTACATGTATTATTAATAAATTCATTCAGATCGGCTTATACCGGCTGATTCATGCTAAAAATGCGCTATGATCTCATTACCTAATAATCCATTCAATGAGCTTTTATTCGAGCCCTTTTTTTCTCATTCAGAATAAAAGAGATACTAAAGGTGAAAGAAGAAAACTTTTTGATGATACAAGCATATTTAGAAAAATATTTTTTAGGATGCTCGAAGGGATAATTGTGTTAAATCCTTCAAAGTTTATTATGTATACTAAAATGCCCTCTAGGAGTCATCTGATGACGTAGCACATACAAAACATATCTAGCCTTTATTTGCATCATTATTATGCTGAGTTATGTCTGAAGCACACTCGATGTTGATCCAATTGTGAAAGCAACACATCTTAATTTAATTGCGAATGTGAATATGGATAGAGAAAAAAAAGTAACATAAAGTGACTGAAAATTTTCCATTTTTTTCTTTTCTTTACTTAGCATCAGAAGAATGAAAATCACCTGGAGCGGAAAAGATGAAGACTGAAGCAAAAAAAATTGTGAGAAGTAAGGAATTTGATGAGGATAAAGTTTTGGTCGAGACATAGTTTCTGGGCATTTTTGAAATATTCTTAAAGCTTATGCTGCAATAAAATTGGATCAAGATTCTTAAAATAAACAAAAATTTTTGTGCCCAAACTGAATTCCTCAACATCCATTGACATAATAAAATTACGTATAAGAATATAAAAGAAGAATAAGCCAGGAACAACACAAAGTAACAGAAAAATATGAAAAATCAATATTTGCGTGCAATGTCCTCATACATGCTTTAACCGAAAAAAGTAAACAAAGTAGACATCCATAAATATTGTATAGGAGAGCAAATAAATCATAAACATACTGACATGCTTTTCATTGAGCTGTAATGCACTTTCCGATGACATGATTTTTGCCATGCCTTACAAGCACGCACATTCCGGATCGTGGAAATTGAGAAATCCACTTTATTATTCTAAGCATACACAAACAGATGGTTCGCATCATGGCGATATCTTCCCATACAGTTAATCCGCATCATCTTCTTGTTTTTTTTCACCATCCTCTCATTCTGTATATGTTCTTTAATTCACATCCAATATCATTGTCACCAATTGAGTAGGGTTGGATCAAGTCAATTCTTTGTTTTTGTTATTTTATTTTCTTTTAGTTTCATTTTATGTATATTTTGAAAACATTGCATTGAAGCGGATGTAAGAGGCTTTAGTGTGATGATTTACGGCTGGTACTGAAGCAACAGCATCATTGTTATTGTTTTAATGCCTCTCAGATGTCTCAGCATGCATTTTGCATATAGCACCTCGCAAAAATTTTCATCTTCTCTAAGTTTTTTATTATGTAGTTTTTTCATTCATACGATTTCGGTTAATGCAAAAATTCTTTAGTAATGTCGGTTGTAGCGCATTTCTAGTTCATTGTTTTGCACAGGTTTTTAACAATGTTCAGCAAAAGTGCAAATATTTGCAAATCCGCTTATTGAAAATCCATAACAAATATGGCATAGTTTTTCAGCAGCAATTGAAAACCTATCAGGCATCTATCAGTAAATATTTAATCCATACCAAAGTGAAAAAAACAATCCACAATAAACCATTCAAAAATGCAATATAAAGAGCCAGAATAAAAATCCAACGCTTATGAATTAAAAATGTGATGCACATGTGATTGTTGTTTTAGCATGAAAAATGTAAAAAAGGCTGTCGGCATTTCGCGCATTAATCATCTTCTATATGTACATTCATGTACCGCGAGAGATGGAATTAGAAGTGCGAAAGGGAATTTTTTGCGCAATAAATTTTCACTTTTTTTTTTGACTTTTTTGTGTTACATTTTTCTTCGTATTTTCGTTTTTGAGAATTTTACTTGAAATCAACAACATCAGTCATATTATGAATTTATATTATTGCCTCCTTTTGAAATGTCTCGCACACTTCCTTCTTCTTATTCCCCGAACACTCACTCACTCACCCGACTCTTCTTTACATATGTTCCTATAATTTTTTGATGATGTACTTTCTTTCTCATAAGTGTGAGGGATGTGTTTGACAGTTTCGTGTCGTGTCTCTTATTCCGTATCTTCTTGTTCTCAAGATGTTGAAAAATTTCTTTATCTCCCATTGCATATTTTTAGAATTTTTTTTATTCTTCTTTAGCTAACAAAATTGTTAATTTTTTGTGTTGATTCTTACTGAAATTTTTCTTACTTTTCAGATGAAATTTTCTTCTATGAGTAATACAAGATTGAGCATACAGAAGAGAAGAAGCGAGAACGAAAATCTTTCTTCTTCATGTAAAATAATTTACATATCAAAATGTTCTTTAAGGAGCGCTAAAAAGAATATAAAGTGAATTAAAGAAATGAAAGTGAAATTTATGTACTCAGTTCTTTATTCGACGTTAACACAGATAGAAAGAGAATGTATGTTGATTATGAGACTAGCATGATGTGGTTCTAGGGAATCTCTTGTTGGCGCATAACTCTAAAGATTTTATTATGCGAGAGTTTGCAGATTTTAGGGGAAATAAAACTAAAATTTATGAGAATTGAGGGTTTTTTTGTAAAATTTTCTCATGAATATTTAGAAATCCAAGTGTTCGGACACGAGCTGCATGTCTGCATGTTGCCTGGACCTTATAGTTTGTCCAAGGCTGTAGGCTTGCATTTTTAATTGACAGACCTACAATTTTGGACGAACCGTAAGAATGTCTTGAGTCCAAAACCCACCAGACCGACATAGCTCCTGCTTAAAAATTATTTCAGATCAATTCAAGCTAAAAGTTGACGAATGAAGGAATAATGTGTTGAATACATACATACATGAGTAAGAAAGTAAGTAAGTAAATAAGTAAAATGAGTGTTGGCATCACTTGGGAAAGATAAAAATTCTATTTTTTTTTATTCAACAGAATTAAGAAATAAAACAAGAAATCTTTTAAGGCATCTCGCACTCTCTATGCTTCATCATCGACAACAATTAAATGTTTTTTTTAACACATACAGCATCAGTTCACAAACAGAAGAACATTTTCTTTCTAAGCCCATAAATTTCATGAAAAATTTTAATTTTCCCGAGAGATTTACATTTTACTTGAGACTGTAAAAAAAATTGTCGTCCATTTGTCTGTTTATGTCGTTCATTGAGGCACATAAAAAATATTTTTTTCCCAATGCTACATGCACACATCTTTTGAATATTTTTATATGATGAGCTATTTAATTGTTTTTATTTCTTAATAATTATAAAATTAGAATCATGGGACAGAGTAGCTTTATAGTCACTGACAAAACTCACATTCTTGTTTGTTGAAGGGATTAATTGAAAATGACTTTTTTTCCTTCTTCTTGCTTTTTTATGATCAAATTATTTGGAGCTAAGGGAATTAATATGAATCAGTTAAAGATAGAGATTATGTTTGTTTCTTAGTGACTAATCAGATGGATTTAGTGGAAATCAACCATATGAAAAGTATAATAATTTGGAAACATTTCCTGGGTTTTTGGATTAAACTGGATTAAATCAGTTGAATTAGAAACTATTAAGAGAAAACAAAAAATTATTTGATTAAATTGCTTTTAAAATTCTAAATTAGAATTAGGGTTAAATATGTAGGAATTAAAGATTTTTTATAGGGTTATGACCCGAAACGACACAAATGAAGAAGACTCCGCCAAGATACTTTCAAATTACTGTCATATGAACTCCAAATTTAGACTACTTCCATTCAAAGAGGTTTAGAAGAGCATTTAAAGTTCCAAAGAATAGCCTTCTTCATTTGTGTGGCTCGGAGACCTAAATTGTTCAAAAATTTTATTCATTCTTTTATTTCCAATAAAATTTCTCAAAAAGTCATCAGAATGAAATAAATAAAAACCTTCATGACACATAAATACTCACAAAAAATCCTGCAGAACATAAATTTCTACATATTCATGCGTGCCTCCATAATCGTTTAATCCACAAGAGGAACCAATAAACTTTGAATGCAAAACGACCCCAAAATAAACACATGTGTTTTTGCCTCTTACAAAGACTCTCCCGCCAATAAAATTTAACAAATAAAATTTATTCACAAATAAATATAAAGAGAGAAAATCCACAAAACAACAAAAACAAGACAAAGTCAAATTAACCATTTCATTCACGACAATATGTTTCATTTCATATTAAAATACTTAAGCGTGTCGAAATCAATTAGGAATCCAACAAGAACAAAAAGCAATGAGAAGAAAAAGAAAAGCGAGTTTATGAAGGAAAATTTATATGCTCATGTATTGTTTAGAACATAACCAGATGAGATGAGAATTAAGTGCGACTTGTCTAATCTCTGTATTCCCATTAAAGACATGTTTACCGAATATAAAGAAAAAATTTTAATTTCTTTTAAACTAGAAAAAGACGAGAAAATTTTACTCATCTGTTTTGTTCATTCATGTTTTTTGGGGTTTTTCCACATTTTTTGTTGTGGGATGTGGATTTAAATTTGTTTTGGCTGGATGTCTTTTTAGATACATTAAGTATAATTTTCAGTATACTTGTAGGAGCAACTCAGAATTGTTTATAAGACGAGTCAAAGTAAATAGGCTTAGAAGGACTGGGTATAGAGGCAGTATTCCACTTGTTCTTAATAATTGGCTGACTGAAAAAAGTGATAGAGCCAGCTTTAGGCACCACCTAAGGGAGGCTATGGATCACAATTGATCTTTATGACTAGCAAAGTAAGCAAGAGTGTCTCTTTAAATTTTAAAAATTCTTTACGAATGGACCATTTGACTATTTAATTCATTTACAGTTCCAGTCAGACCGTCATTTTTGGTGACAATTTATACACATTTAAACATTAATGCGTTTCCAAATTCTCAACCATAACATCCTAACTATTTCCTCTTTGTATGTTCATGCATAATGTGATATATATGGATATTCTTTTGGGGATCATGTGTATGTAAGCAGATATGATGTTTGAGAAAATTTATTGTAATTGAATGTGTACGCGAGTGCGCGGCATATAATAAAAAAATTCTTTCCGTCATTTAATCGGAAGAAACACAAAAAAGACGCGGAAAATGTAAAAGTTTTTCATGTCTAT
Source organism: Chironomus tepperi (assembly GCF_022539635.2). Lineage (NCBI taxonomy): Eukaryota > Metazoa > Arthropoda > Insecta > Diptera > Chironomidae > Chironomus > Chironomus tepperi. The sequence goes on from NW_027226250.1 coordinate 1,289,133, forward strand.
GTTGTTAATGCTTTTGGTTATATGTGATTAGTAATATTTACATTCATCATCATAGCATGTTCCACAATGTACTCAAATTTTATATTCATTTCTGTTCTGTGATGTGCGGAAGAGCATTTGCTTTTTTGACTTTATTGCGTGATGTTTGTTATCGCCACATATAAGACTATTTTTCAAAACAGAAAAATAGGAGGAAGTAATCTCAGTGTTTTATGAGCATTTCATTACACACATATAGACTAGAAATGATTAACCACTAGTCGAGGAAATAAAAAAGAGTTTAATGGTATAGCTTTGTAATGTTTGGTCCGGAAATTGAACGTTCTGATGTTGAAATTCAGATAAATTTTCGGTTCTTCGATTAAATGTCTAAGACAAAAAAGACGAAAATAAGATGCCATAAAAATGGCTTCAATGGGATTATAAGCTTGTTCTCGTTTTGTTCTTTTTCTGATTTCCTCTTCTTTTATAGCTTTTTAGAGAGCAAATGATGCATCATCGTAATCTCATATATAAAAATGAAAATGAAAATACGCGATGTCGCAAAAAATTATGTGAATTACTAGATAAAGTGCTCTCCAATTAAGGCTTAGTAACTCTAAATTGACCTGCTTCTCTAAACATTTCAAAATGTTTGCTTCAATTAGGCTTTGAAATTACATTCATTTATAGACATTTCAGCATTTTGAGTAAATTATATATACTTTAATGTTTTTGATATGTGATTGGTCGTAAAAATGAAATACAATTGTAAGTCGATGTCGAAAAGAAAATTGTATGGCAAAACACATATGTTTAGTCATATTAAAGTACATTGTCAAGCATCAGCTCTTAACACGGCCATAAAATTCCATAGTTCTGTGACATTAATTTTCATTCTCTTTTATTATTATGTGAATTAAATTGATTTCAATTATGTCAACGGAATGACATAATCGTAGATTTTTTTCTCTCTGTTCTGTGCCGAAAAAATTTTTTGTTGCTTATTTTCCCGTCATTTCGTCTTCATTTCCGCATGACCTAAAATATTGTTAATAACTTTTTTATCTTTCGCTTGTCTCGAGGCATCGATGAATGAAATCAATGAATATTAAATTGCAATGATACAAAAACATTCATTAATGAACTAAATGGGAATTTTTTTGAATATTTTGGCACTGAATGTTGATGTGATGGGAGTTAAATGATAATTTCTTATTGAAAAGGTTAATTTTGTATCATGAACATTGAATGCAATAAACATTTATTTATATGTAAACTGCTTGAATATGTTCGATCTCATGATTTAATTTTCATTCTCAGAGTCCATTAATATTTGAATTAATTGGATCTTCTCATAATTGATAAGAACCTTGGTTGTGTCAGTGGGCGTAAAGATCAAAAATGCTCGAATCTTTTGAATCATATCAGTTTTATTTTAATGGATCTTCAATACATTTATTGGGGAACTTTTATTCCCGGAAGACACACAGCATTGAAATTGCCGAATAAATCCAATCTGGAGTTGGATTTTTGGTATTTTCTGCGGAGTTAATGATGCATATTCATTGTTTCTGACGTCAGTCTTCTAATGCGAGCAAAATACAGTAGGTAAGGTAGATTAAAATATGAGAATATCAAAAAAGCTCATTCGATATGATAAGCATTAATTCCCATAATTTTCAGAATCTCTAATTCCACTGATTCATAATCTCACAGAGTTCATTCAAGATTGTCTTATAATTCAAATAAATCGCAAAAAATACACAACATCAATAAGTTATCTCTTTCAATATGCCATAATAAAATATAAATATCCACATAAATTTGGGTATCATGATCAAATGTCATTTGGAAATTCTACAAATATGTACAAAAAGTCCAAAACCAAGAGAGATGGAGAAAAATTCCACATCTGTTCAACAGTTCATCTCTTTTTCCCGAGCTCAATATAATATTTCACAATTAATCTGATATTTCACACAAAGCATATGAGAACGATAAAAAATAGCAAAGGACTTAATTCGATAAAGCCAGCAAAAAAGAGGGAGACGATGTTAATAGTTTTTTTTTCTGTGTGTATTTTGTGAAATTCCAACTTTATTTAATGCTTTATTGCAGTGGAAAAAATAGTACGAATGCATTTTTATTATTTTACGTTTTAAATACTTTTTTTCCACGTACAGCAACAGCAGTCGAAGTCAGTGAAAGGAGGGAAATTGAGAGGAATGAGCCTTTTGTGTAGAGAATGTAGAGCGCATTTGAAGGGCCGATGATCGGAATTGAAATTATATACAAAAATTTCTCATATAATTTATGAACTGTTAATGATCTTTTTGATCCCTCCTTCAACTTTGCCTCACTTCACTCCTTAACAATACAATTTTTAGTGAACCAAGAAAAATAACCACCAAAGTGCAATCAATATCCATGTCACATTTGAAACAAACACAGCTATAAAAAGAAAGAATTAATTGCAATTTTAATTAATTTATAAAAAAAATTGAGATTGGCAACGACAAAAAAATAGTATGCAGCATCATTGGGAATGAAAAGAAATTAAACGAGCAAAAAAAAAGTTCACAAATGGACTTTCACACACAGCAATGCTCGTTGTTGTCTCATTTCGCATATAAAATTTATCATGATAGAGGATTGAATTTCGTTATGAGAGAGTCGAGGCACGCTAAAAGCCTTTTAATAATTTATCAAGTTTTTGACCATAAAACGGATAACAATGAAGCTTCAAATTCGTTTTGCAATAATTCAATTTCCAGCCTACCCTTTAAAGACCAATCTCGTTTTTTTTATAGTGTAGAGATTTATTGCATTGATGTTCCAGAAATGATGCTGACCCAAATTCTTTCACTCTGATATCCATTTTACCAATCTCCCGTATGAATATAAATTCTCATGTATACAATTCAACATATTTTTTTTTGCTATAGTTTGGCATAAAACAGAAGAAAAATATAAAAAAAATTTGGATAAAAATTCTATTCACAAATTCGCATGAATGTGTATTGAAGAAAATTATGAAAATAACTTGCATACCCTCACTTTTGCGGCTTATGAACATGGTCAAGAGGAAATTTATCATCAAAATCGAATTATCTGAGTGTCCATTAAATAAATCACAATTTCAATAGTCGTTCATTGTAAATAAATTTTATCAAATGACCCATGTCTGTCTAGCACACACATGTAGAGCATTTTTGGTAACAATTTTAATTGTTCAACACAAAATTTAATTTCGAAAAATGAGGCAGGAAATGTTTTTGTGGAATCGATGAGTGGCACTCTTAATTGAACCTCAATAATTTAACAATATAAAATTTTCCGGAATGGTATTACGAAAAATATTGAAGAGGCTTGTGGTTTTGTTGGATAAATTGGACGCATATTATTTAATAAATTTAGGGTTAGGGTTAGTTTAATTGATGGATTATATTGTGGATTTTACTCAATATTAAAGTGTGCAAATGACAGCATCTACCAGAATTTTCATAATTATTCATACATTTTCAAAACCACCACCCAATCTGCTTCCATTTCCATCACCCATTTCATAAAAACATGCTTAATTTATTTTTAATTAAATGACAATCTCACATCAATTTATGTGTATGGTAAACATAATCCTAACTCAATATACCTAAATTAATTAATATTGTATCTATAGCTTGACGTTGGAACCATAAATAATGCCAAAAATATTTTATCAAGTGTCATGGATGTCAACTCGATACATAATTATTGTTATTCAAAAATATCAATGGCGCTTATCGACATTAAAATTATTCAATCACCTGCCAGTTGTCCTTTTCATAAATTTATGAGCCGCATTGAGATTGTGTTTTAAGGATACAGGAAATTTACTAACCAAAAATAGTAAAATATTTAATGTGCACTTAAAGCGCCAGGCCGAAGAGATGAAGACAAATAAAAAAAGATTGAAAATAGTTTTACGAGTGCATCCTTGATGGAATGAAGACACAAAAGGAACTAAGAAATGGGATAAACAATAAATATTTACAATTCTACATTTCGAATGTTTAATTAAGCATTTCATTAGCTCTAACTTATACCGTAGCACTTTTAATTTGATATGCTCCGCATACGAGAATTGATTTGGAAAGAAGATGGAAAATAATACAATTTCCTGGATTGTTGAAACTAAAGAGCATCAGATGTACACCTTTATTTCATGGATGGCGAATATATGTGTAGATAGACTCACATCTGACTGTTTGTAAACATGCCACAGGTATATGCAGTCAGTCATGTTTACCACTAACAATTTATTGATGCGTTAAATTTTTTTTCCAACTCTCTTGATGGTTCGTTAAAAAAATAAAATCATTTTTAATGAAATTAAATTTACTGAAAATGGAAGTTTTTGGTATGAAATATTGTAAGTAAAATGTACGAATGTGAATTCACTAATGTAAATATTTGGGAGAAAACAACCTAGAAGTACTTTTGAATTATTAGAAAAATAATAGTATTTAATGGAAAATGAAGTAGGGTAAAGAATATAATTTTTGTGGTAATTTTAATCTTCAAGATTTTAAAAGTTCATAACTTTTCACGTGTTAATTCTTTTAGGACAATTTCTTCGGCAAAATATTAAAGAAACAAGGAAATTTACTATAAGCTAATCAAAATTTATCCTAAAATAACAGTTTTCGTGAAAAACTGATTTTATTAGTGAATATAATTTTTGTGGTATGAAGTATAATTTTTGTGGTAAAAAAATATAATTTTTGTGGTAATAATAAATTGACGATTTCTAGCTTAATTCTTCAAGGAGATTGGCTAAATTTATTATCAGGCTTATATTCAACTAATTTAAGTTCAATTTAAGTCTGCAAAGCATGTGGAAAATGATAAATTAATTAAAAGAAAGTTGAAAAAAATTTAACGACTTTTTAAATTTTAAATGAGATAGGGGAGCATCAACCTTAGGGAAAAATCAACCAAAAAATTTCTTAGAAAAAATACCACAAAAATTAGATTTTTTTACCACAAAAATTATATTCAATGTTTACATATTTTAAATGTGTTTTTTTAGTTAAACTAATTAACTTTAACTGTTTAATACTAATTATTGTGAAAATATATGGTTTGTTTTATCAAATTAGTCCACTTCCTAAATGAATCAGTGATAATTTCTTAAGAAAATATTTAATTGAAAATTGTAGTAAAAACTTGAATTTTTAGGGTAAATTTTTGGATCGATAAAACTTAGTTATAGTAAGGTAAAAGCTCCATAAAACTAAACATATATCATTTTAATAGCATTCTTTCATAATTTATTTACCTTTCTGGAAGTGAAAAGCAGTGTAAAATAGAATTTCCAAAAAAATGTCAATACCACAAAAATTATATTACCACAAAAATTATATTCTTTACCCTAAAATTAATGATATTTGTAATAAAAATTAGAAAATGAAGGTAATATAATTGACCATAGTAAAATCTATGACAGTGTTGAGCAGCCTATGTGCCGCGATATACTGGTGTGCAGACAATGTTTTATTTGGAAATGCCATGAACCATATACTGTGTGCAGATTTGGTTGAGGCTTAGAACCAATGCGTGCCGCGGAAAAAAGGTTGCCCACGACTGACCTAGAGGATGAGTTTCATGGAAGTACAACCTAAATTCAAACGAAATACTATGTACAATATTTAAATAATCATGGAGTAATTTCAATAATTTACAAACATAGTTAAAAATACTTCAAACAAATTCAAATTGGTTTTAATAAGTTCGACTAAATTTCATGAATTCTCAATTAATTTTCATTTAAATACAGCAGAAAATATGTGAAAGATTAATTAAAATAAATTTTTACATGCATGCCTCGCTTTCATCCGATAGGAATTTCCAGTACACAGAAAAAAAATGTTTTCAAATTTACAAAAACAATTTTTTTCGTTAATAAAAAAAGCTCGAAAATGTTTTTCATCATGTGTGTATATTTTTCAGATAAAGGACTCTTCTCTCTGTGGCTTTGACGAGTTTGAATAAAAAAAAAGTAATTATTTTTACAAACATTTCAAAAAAATAAATTTTTTAAATACCAAAGAGAATATTTATTCTAGGTGAATTTTTTACTTTTTTTTTGAAAAGTTTTTTTAATTAAAAGTTTTGAATTAAAATTTTTTCATAGTTTATGAACTATGTAGCATGCAACATGTGCTTTTGATTTATATTCTAATTATGAATTTTCTAGGTCTTTTGTGATTAGTGAATGAGCTTCAGGGATGATTTCTGATTATTTTTTAAACGAAGCTGATATATTCTGCAAATATTTCATATATTTCCATACTGTCTTAGTTACATGATACTGTCCAGAAGACACCAAATTAAAATCAACAAATTTATCCCAATTCACAACACTGTAAATATGAACACGACAGAATAATATATAATTTTTCGGTTCAAAAGAGTGTACTCTAATCGGAATTAGAGGATTAAACATTAATTAATGAAATTTTAATAACTATGAATATTTTCTATACCGTAAAATCCTTTGAATTTGTCATATTAATTATGATAAAAGTTTGGAAATTAAAATTTTGTTATTTTCTGAAATTCAAACACATTCAAAATGAATGAATTAAAAGAAAGTCCCGAGCGACACAAATAAAGTCCTTACAAGCAAAGATAATCTTTTCGAGAGCTTACTCATCTTAAATATACTAGATGAGCATGCTCATAAGCGTTATTCTTAGCTCAACTTGCTCTGAGAGCATACTTTATACATGCTAAAGAAAAAGTCTTCTCCACTGAACTTTAAAGGCACCTTCGAACCTCTTATTAACACCAAATAGATTACCGCCTAAATTTGGCATCCATATGAATGCAGAAAAGACTTCACCATTTGTGTCGCTCGGGAGTTATTGAGGAATGAATTGTAATTAATAGAGTAAATGTGCTTTTGAAATTTTTCGAGATTTGGGTATTTCCATAAACATGAATTTGAAAATTTCAAAAGCAATATTTAATTTATTGGTTGTAACATTAGTGAATTTTAATTAAAATTGTAGGAATATTTACTACATAAAACACATATTCAATTCAGGATTCAACCTTTATTTTATTGAATATTTTAAACGATTTCTTTGGAAACTGTTTTAATTTTTCACTATAAATTTCAAATGAGGCTCCGTACTCAATAGTAAATAATGATTCATTCACGTGTGACATTGTTCCAAATGTCAAACATCCTCTTTAACCATCATTCAGAAGCCTTAAGTTCTCAGATGCTACTGAATTATTCATTGATTTTCGATCCCATTTTTCTTGATATTCATCCATAAATTGTCAAATTTACCAAGAACTGACTAATCATCCTTACGTTCAATAATCATCTCTATGATATTCATTACACACGTTCAAGATGAACTTAATGTTTTGGTTTCGTTTTTCTCTCCTGTTTTCAAAAAATGACAATAAAAACAAATAAAAAGTCAACGATAAATAGCATGAAGATTTCATATCATGATCATGACTCGAATAAATTCATCTTCAATTCTTTTTATTAAAAATATAGTTTCCAGGAAAGCAAGCGAGTATCCAAGCATATTTGAAGAAGTCATTATATGTAAAAAATCAGATAGGAAGAAAGACACGGGTATGGATAAAAACAAGAAGTAGAAATACAGAAACTAAATTTTCATTGATATATGAAACGATGTAAAGTGATCCAAAACATCAAGAAGACTTTGACTCATCATTTTTTATGATGATAAAAGATAAAAATTTGAAGGGCTACCTGAAGGCAATAAAACAGTAGAAGATTTCAATCTATTTCTTCTCTCTTCCTTTCATTTTAATTTTCTTGACTTTTTGGAAGTTAATTTTGCTTTTGTTGGTGTTCTCGATAGGCAGTTTGGTTAGGTTTTTGGGGAAAAATTGTACATCAGTTTGGCTTACAGTCAGGTCCAAGTGTGATCCATGGACCCTCCATAGTCAGGCGCAAGTGTGTACATAGGAACAGTTTCAGGCAACATCTGATAGAATCCAAGGATCACAATTGATTTGTATGGCCAAGTCAAATTCAAAAATGCGCTTCATTCATTACTAAATTACAACTATTTTATTACTTTTTCAAACCAAGAATAGAGTCATATAATGTATCCGAGAGAACTACTGAATATGCACGCTGGATATAGGATACAAAAGTGTGTACATGGAATTTTTATTTTATTTATTTATTGCTTCTAATGTTGTTGCTGCTGCTGTGTGTGTTTTTATTTTTTAAGGTACGTTTCTGATATTTATGTGCTTACAAAATTGAAAATCAAATTTCCAAGATTTAAGGCACACACAAAATGTATTTTATAACTTCTTTACGTTTGATTTTCTGGATAAAAGAGATGAGATGAAAAGATATTATTTTCCTTAAATTTTGTTGAGGATATTTTTTTTAATGATCTCTTTTCTGGTGAATTATTCCTGCATAGAATCTATAATGAAGTTTATGACGTCTTTGTGAAGTTTTTTAATCTACAAATTAATTTTGACATTTTATGAAATATAAGTTTCCATTAGAGTTTATTTATGAATGAAGCCATCATTTGATTAACGCTTCTATTTTTGTTTTATAATCATGATGTTAGGTTTAATGCACAGATTTGATAAATTTATTGACAGTTTAATGTTAATGGATTTTTAGCTGAAGAATGAATATCGAAATGGAAAATGATTATAAAATGGGAAATTATGTGCGGATGTTGTTAACTTGGTACTAAAAGAAATATTGCTAGTTATGATCATTCAGAGAGATCGTCTGCCTTTGACAACTTCTGTCAGTTCAGAATGTAAAGACTTTAACCTCTTTTTGTACACATCCAGTCCTGGTATTATTTGGTCTACCTAGACCTAGAGATCTTTTGTCATCAATAAAATAGTTTACAGCTACTGTTTATCATTATCCTGGGGCATCCTGTGGGCATCTGTTCACATGTCCAAAACATCTCAAGCGATTAACTTGGAGAACTCTTATAATATCAGAATCCCGGAAGAATTGTTATAATTTGACAGTATGCAGTGATCAATACTCCTCTCCATCCTTTATAGGGCCATAAATCACTCGCAGTACAAGTCTTTCGAAGACAATTTTATCAAAACCAATTTATTTTGCGATAACAAATACATTTAATTCTATTAAGCATTTCCAAATTTGTATTAGTCTTATTAGGAGTTAAACTTGTTCTTGTAAGCATTTCTATTCAATCTCTACTAAACCAAAAGATTGCATCAAAACAATAAGTTCTGATAGTTTATGTTTTGAGCCTACACATCTTCAGTTCATTACGTAGTAAATTTTATTCCTGATCATTGTTTCAAAGAATAAAAGACAATCGGATTAACAACTCTCAGATTACACAATTTAATGAACGCACAACAGAGATCATCCAATTAAAATCATGTTAAATAATTTTCTACAATTCAAAACAGACCAAAATAGTGTTCAAAAGTCTAATAAACCACAACTAAGAATCAATATACCATAAAAATAAATTCAAAACTGTACATGCAACAGATATGAGATATGTTTGAAGTTGAAAGATTTATTCATAAATAAATTTTGTGTTTGAACATTATGGGAGCGAGAGTGAGGTATGCATAAAGAGTTTAAGTGTCTGTGCCTCTCAAAGAGACTTTTAGCTTACCAAAAACAACATAAATAAATAAATAAAGTTAAGTAGAAATGAAATGAATTTTTATGTGTAAAAAAAGAGAAGAACTGAAGAGGTTTGAAATTTATTTATGGAAAACATCAATAAATAAATTTAAATTAAGTTGTAAATTTTTTTTTTCTTTCTTTACAGTTCTCTTTCTTCTATTTCGTATATCTCTCATCAATTTCCTTCATTAAATTTAGTGTAGTGGTCAGAGAATAGAAAGAGAGATGTGAAAGATGAATTAAAAACTACACATAATTGTTGTTGTTTTTATTGCGCTTCTATTTTTCTATCCTTTTCTTCTTCTTTCTTTCTTACATTTATGTCCAATAGCGTTTACAACTCTAGCTAACTGGAATGATTCTTAAGAAGTAAAGAATCATAAAAAAAACTTCTTTTAATTTTTTTCTTATAATTTTATGATGTTTCATTTTTAAATATATTTGTGCATGCCTCACTATTTTTCTTTCGTTTCTTTTCTCATTCTTATTTCTGCTTTGTTCTTCTTTCACAGTCAAAAAGTCATAAACATAAATTGTTGATGGAACAAAGAATAAAAGATTTAGTTTTACTTACTTAAAAAAAGTTATTTTTTACTCTGTTTTACAATATTGTATGTGGAAAGAATATTTTAAATTGATGCAGAGCTGCATAAACTTTTTGATAGATTTTAAACTGTATTGAAGCTTATGCTATACGTAAGATGATAAATAAGATGTTTTCAATGTAGACTTTGGTGATACTTGTCAATTTGGTATTAAAAATTCATACATATATTTCAAAACATTGCATAACTTACTTCGTAAGTCAAAGTGGCTCGGTGGCTTAGTTGATTCGCTCTCCGGCCAGCCATCACGAGTTCCAGACCCAATCATTTATATTAAAAACTCAATCTACAGCCTCCCTTTGAGTGCATTGGTTTGAGGGCAGCTCTACATCTCAAAGGATTGAATGGCTAAAGTTTATTATTTTTATTGCCGAACGACTATATTCAAGCACTTCTGAGCCTGTTAAAAATTCCTTCTCCTAAAAAATTTCATTCGAATTTTTTTCAGGAGTAAAAAAACAGTTCAAATGAAGAAATAGTAATAAAAGAAGGAATAACTATTTTTATGACATAGACATAGACTTCAAAGAAGGTAGGGTGTGTAAGCTACTACTGCTGAGCAGGGAGCAGCCTTCTAATGATAGTCATTTAGATGCTTCACATTCTAGTCAAATTTACACTCTTTCACTTCTCAATAACTGTTGACAATTGTAAAAATATTTTTACAACATCTTATTGTCCTTATGTCGACATGCTGTACGGAATTGTAAAAAAGGAAAGCAATTCTCAAGAAGAAATTGCAATTTCACTTCCCATTCTCATCCTTCCAATGAACAATCGACGACACGTGACTTTTCGGTAAAAATTTGTTCCACCCAAGGCCGTTGATGGACAGAATTGTGCCAAAGCATGAACAGCACATAGAACAAAAAAAAATAATACATTTCGAGTGTTTATTCATAGCTAAATTTTTGCAGGAACAATTGAAAAATGTTCTGGGAAAATTGTTTCCTGTTTTATTGAATTTTTCCGATTAATTTCATTCTTTCGTCCCTCCAATCTCATTTCCTTTTGTTTGTACGACGACTGGTCCTGCACATTTCTCTCTCTCTGATTCTCGAGTGACAAATTCACATTTACGTGTATCCTTTTGTCTTCTTTTTTTTCGAGAAACAGCAAATAGTTTGAAATTCAATTTTTATGGTAGACGAGACTAAGCATATAAAATCGATTTAAAATGCACGAACATATATTTTGTTTTTGGTTCGATATCGGACTTCTGCAAGGAATGAGACTAAACATTATTTGAGATTTTTTTTATCATCATCAGAAAATCTTCATCTCTTCTTCTCCTGCAAATAACATAAATCTTATTGTCTCTCATTTGCACGTGATTTCTTATCAACGATATACCAAAAATAAAAATTCGGTTCGATACTTAATCGTCTGAATGGATTGATTATTCATGCATGAATGCAAAAATATTGAAAAACGGAAGATAACAGAGTGGAATTAAGTTTTGTATGCACAATTTTTTAATGAAGTTAATTTAATGCAAATTTATTTAAACATGACTGGATGATTGCGCTCGTTTGATAAGGAATCGAATTTTAACTAATTTTTTAGACGACTGTTTGGAATATTTTCTGATACAGTAACATGAAAATTATGTAACTTTTAATCCGCAATGACCTCGTATGTTGATTAATTTTTTTGTTGTGTTGTGTAAAGCGAATGTGTGGTGAGTGTTATGTATGGTACGGATTAATATTTGCAATATTTTTCCAGGGGTCGTGTTGATGAGAACAAATTGATGTAAACTAGAGATTACAAAATTGAAAATATTTGATTTTATTGTATTTAAAAATTGAACGAAAGTCTACATCGATTCCAACACATAAATCAAAATCAATTTAATTCTTCAAGCTATGAAACTGCATTTAATTAAGATTTCATGCTGAAACCAGCATAATATTTAGACATTCATAAATAAATAGGGAAGAAATACACATTTTATTCCAATCTAATTGTTAGTCTTTAGTCTTTAAATCCCACAACATGATCATTATCAGTTTATAAATTTATTACCATAATTGCATATTTTGAGCAAAAATTCCGGTTTACTAAGAAAAAAGGCACCAAGACTGCATAGTGGGTGCGCTAATTTCCTTTAATAATAAATGTTAAATTACATAGCTTAGCTATGTTCACACAAGGTAAGCTGCTCAATAGATAAATGCAAAAAGGGATTATATTCAGATGTTTATAATTCATTATGCACTATAATGTAATCATAGACACAACACTTAAGTCTTGATTATTTTTTTTTTGCTGTAATTTAAAAATCATAAAATTATAAAATGAGTAAGGAAATATTGCAATCGAGACACAGATAATGTGCCATATACCATACATTATACAATTTGTATATTTTTCCTCCTTTATCAGACATTAAAATACTTATGGAAATATGAGACATTACGAATGGAGTCAAATACCGATTGCGATCGTTGATTTAAAATATTTTATATTTTTAAGAGAAAAATATACCCGACAATGGTGACACACCAATAAATCTCAGTGAAGTAATTTTCTTCTTTTTTTTTCTCCCCGTGCATATTTTTTTCCTTTTTGCTCTCTCTCTCATCTTATATCATCTTCGGTCCGATATCAAATTAATCCTCAATTTTATATTTTATTCTTTTTCATTTATTTTGCATATTTTAATGTATATTGGACGGTTTTATAGCACATTTTAGTTTACATTTTAAGAATGATGATGTTGGAGACGTTTTGTCTTTTTCCAACTACTTAAATCTAGAGCTCGAATTCCTTTCAGTTTTTGCAAGGAATTGTGTATCTACTCAAGTTGACCCGACTTCATCTAAAGCAACTAAGCTTGCTCTGACGGCTATACAACTAGAATAGCTGAACTAGTCCCCTTAATGAGTATACAAATGAATTCAACTTACTTACTTTGCTGTTCATAAAAGATCAATTGCATTCAATGACCTCCCAAAAGAGTCGTCTGAAGCTGGCTCTATCGCTGGCTTACTTGCCAATTTCCGATACCAAGCGCAATACCATCTCTAACCACAGCTTCCTTCCAAGAGTTCTATGGACGTCCACTAGTCTGAATGAAGCCAACACTACTTTTAATTTAAAAGTTTTCTTATTATTCTACAAGTTTTCTGTTGTCACTGACAAAATGCGCCCCCACCAATCTGATTAACAATGACAAATTATGCAAAACTTTTTGTTTTGTTCACAAGCGATTATATGCTGTTTTTTTATTCTTGTGAGATGAGATGAAAGTGGAGGAGATTTGTGTTTCGCGCATTTTGATTTATTATTCGATAGCATTCCAATGCGATTTCCATTCTCGATGAGAATGGAGATATATGTTGAATGAGATGAGTGTAGCTGAAAAAAGGGCAATGACATGATTATATCCATATCTATAAGAATGTTTTTAAAATATTTTCTGTATGAATATTGAACATAAAGTGGTTTAATTATGAATAAGATTCAAATATTTATAGCTCACACGATCCGCGTTGCTCCTTATAGGAAATCACTCAATAAAAGAGAATAAATTGACAGCAAATAAGATGCAAAGAACGAAAAATTTATCGATTTTCATAAAATGAAATTCTTTTCTTGACTTAAAGCGAATAAGACGATAAAGGAAGAAATGAGAGAGAGATTTGTGTGCCTTTTGTGAATCTTAAGCATCATATTTTTATGACTTATGATTTATTGGTAATTTTTGAAGATTATAATAATAAGACTATAAGTCCAATTCTTAACATTTTCACTCTCTCTCTCCATCCACTTCAAGAGGAAATTTCTCACTCGCGAGCTATTCAACGAAAAAGATCTTAGGTACTTTACATTTATTTTGCTTTATTCATTCTATTGAATCTTGAATGATTGTAATAAACTAGCCGATAATGCGCCCAGAATGTTTCACAAAAGGAGCTTTAAATTATCGATGATTACAAAGATTTATCGATCTTTATTTTCTTGTTTCTCTTTCGTCTTCATGTATATTATTTTTGAGATGTTACTATGACCCGAGTGACATATCACGAATATATCATTCTTATGCAATGATGCAATTTTGCTATAAATGATTTATCATTCTTGGTGGATTAACGTGATGAAAAGGTTCATTTGGATAGATTATTCTTGGAATTGATGTTAAGAATATGAGATAAAATTTATCGGAATTAGTCATAAAAAATGATTTGAAATCGGGAAATTAGAAAGACATAAATTGCATAATCAAAGCTGAATAACTTGACTCAAAGATTATTTCAAAATATCATGCAACACTCGGGAATCTCATAGACTTATATCCTATTATGCCATTGTTAGATTAAGCAAAGTATGTCCAAAATTGAATAAATTAAAAGCGATCAGATGTGAGTGCAGATATACACACCAGCTTAGTGGATTTTCTATTAGTCAGCTAGAGATCTATGAGGAAATACGAAATAATCAAAGATGATAAATTAAAATATTTATTGATATTTACTTAATCAGCTGGATATATTAAATTTTGATGTATGTGGCAAATTAGATGTGGCTTAGCAAAGAGATGAATGAACCGCGCCTTTTATATTTATCTCTTTTTTTACTTTTTATACTTAAAATCACGCCTTGGTGAATGACAGATTTGTGCATTTATTTGTCTTCTACTACCTTACGATCTGGTTCCGAATTTACGTTTCGATGGATTATATAAAGTATTTTTGAGAAATTGTCGGAGGTGATGAATTTGTAATGATATGAAATTTTAAACGATTTTTGTTGTGACTCGATTTGTGAAAACGGGAAAGTAAATATAAACCGTTTATGATAAATTACAATTTTTGCTATAAACAAATTCCTATTTGGTACATATTCGTAACTATATTTAGATATCTATCTATAGTGGAAGAGAGTCCAGTTATTCCAAATATTTTTTCGTCTGTTGATTTGAAGCTTTTAAACAAATTTCCATTTTATATTGTCTATCAGCTCTTGACACGAGTTTACCTGTACTATTATCTCATCTGTGTATATTTTTGAGTGCTTTTTGATGACTTCTTGTCAGACTTTTTGGAGTAATTTTCCATAAAAACATCTTCTGTTGTATTTTATATAATTCCAAAATTTATTGACAATGAAACGAGTTTTTTGGGGACTTTTCAAGTTAGATAAGAGATCTGAGGTTAAGATAAAATTTTTGCAATTATTTTTTTCATAACGTCAGCGCTATTTCCTTATATCTTTGTGTATATTTCAACAGTTTAATAGCTCTCAGAAAATTAATTAAAGATTTCATCATTGATTTTATGGCATATTGTATTTCTTCAAGTTTTATGTGCACATATGTAAAAATTTTAGGAAGTTTCGATGTAGTGAGTATACTTTTATGTGTAGATTAATTTGAAGTTTAAGATTGGAGATCTTGAGTAATAGAATGTTTGCTTAAAATTCAGATAGGTACTTGAAAGATATGTAGCCAATATATATGCACCCCGAACAGACAACGAGCATGCTCATGAGAATGCTCAATTGTATTGATTGAGTAGACTTAGTGAGTCAAAGTGGCTCGGTGACGGAATCATGGGTTCCGAGCTTAAGCAAAAGACAACATGGCTCCTAGTCATTAATGTCATCGTAGGAATGATTCTGATCAAACTATAAATTGGAGCTCTACTGAGTGCAAGAGGTTTGGTGTGCGCCTTTTCGTTAAACAATTATTAACCTCCAATCGCCCCAGCGCAGCTCTGGGTCTCAATTTGATTAAAAGTCCATATAACGAAGCTGATTCATTTAAGTGTTTAAGTATGCTCATTTTCTGTCTTGGTTTGAATTCATTAATATTTCATCATTTACTGAATACAGAGATTCTAAAATTATGAGCAGTATATTATAGCCAATTTAATGCGAATATAATCAAAAACACCATCCGAGTTGTAAATCTTAAAGCCATGCAAAAACACACAAAATATTCCAGAAGGGCACTAAATTAAATGTAAGCTGAGCTATTTATGAATCAAAAAAAAAAGTTTAATAGATTTAAATGAGTTTTGAATACCATTCAAGAATTTAAAATATTTTTATGAACATTTAGCAGGTCTTTTATGGCTTGTCTGGAGGACGCCTGTTAAAATATCGCAAAACTACTAGATGGAATCTTGTTGACAACGAAATTTTACTGCTTATTTAACTTAATAATTATTTAATGATTAATTAAATATTTAAAAAATTCAATAAATACTCAATAAAGTTTTATTAAATTAAGCAAGAAATTTTAGACGAATCGTGGTTTTGTGTAGCAGCACTAACAACAGCAGCGTTTATAGAAAAGTTTTATGTTATTTTTTACTCAAAGATATTTGAGAGATAATCTATAAAATAGTTTTTTTTTGCATAAAACACGTTTCATATTTCATATGCAAATATGCCACCTGCAGCAATAAAATCTATTGCACAACTAGCAAATTCAACATGAAAAAACTAAGTTATGATATCAATCTTACAGAATAGAAGTAGAAATCTTGAAAATTGTCTAACTTTTTTGTTCAGTCAGAACAGCAACAACAGAATTATTGACATCGAAGGTAAGCCAAGCGCAATCTTATTAGTGTATATGATGCGGTCATCTCTTCTCGTTGATTCTCAAATGAGATGGAACAAGACAACAAGACGATAAGATGACTGAGAATTAAGAAGAATGAAGGAAGAGAGAAAAAAATCGTAGAGAATCGTATTAAAACATGAACGACTTAATTCGTTAATTTATTGGACAAATCTCTTTTCCATAATAACAGAATAAGATGAGGAAAAAAAAGAAATAACGCAATTCCACCTCGGTTGAATGGACGCGACATGTTGATAAAAAAATCAATGAACGTGTGTCTGAATATGTAGAGACATTTAGTCATTTGCTATATTTCTCTTTTGCTTTATTAAATCTTAAGCATCATCATCGTCCCACAATGCACATTCTGTCTATTTATTGTTAATCCAAATTTCATAGCACGTTTGTACAAATTTAGAAAGCGATTCATTATTTTCGTGTTACTATTACAAAATGAAAGTTGTTAATAATACAAATATGATTTAAAGATGAATATGCTTATCATGGGATGAGAACTGTGGGTTGCTGAAACATTGATGAAATTTTAAATCTTCACAGATTGCTTCTTTTGAGTACATTGAGTATTTATTGACTTATTTTGGAGAAATCTGTAGTCATTGTTTATTTGATAAATTTATAGTCTGTGATTTAATTTAAGGTTGTTCTGTTTAAATGCGGTTTATCATCATGATTTTAGGTGCCTTACAAAAGAATTGGCTTAAGTTGATATAGACTATAGCTTAAAATCCGAGTGGACAGCTTGATGTAATGTTTAGTTTATAACTAGACTTGAACTAGACCTAAGGTAAACCTAGTCGACCATCGACTTGCTCTCCGTGCGGTAATAGACCCTTGTATGGCTCAGCCAAGAAAGGAAGTCTTCAACCAGTTGAAATAATGTTTTTGTCATAAATCAAACAAATTGCACTAAACTCCTTTATTTTCAATTATCCGTTTCCAAATTTATTCATTTACTTCTGTTAAAAAATGCATAGGCAGCTACACAAATTCAATAAACACCGGTATAAAAACAATAGCAATAAACAGTCCCCAGTTAAGTTCTTATCCCTAGAAAAAGATACAATACATAAAGATGTGTCACATGCTTGTACATGCACAATTTCAGTTCAAAGTTCATGTCAGCTCTTTTTATTTTCAATACGGTCAAAGCAATAAATACGGACATCTGCAAAGCGACAGAAACGGAAGAAGAACGAGAAAAAAAGTCGTGTAGAGGTGGATGGGACGAAATAAAAAGAAGAAGAAACAAAAAAAAATTGTTAAGGACATATGACACACATTCGAGTGGAGAGACAAGAGCATGTATGCAAGAAAAACAATAAAAAACACCTGACTCAGGAATATTATTGGAATTTTATTTATCTCTGCTTATTGCTTACGTATATCTCTCTCGTACCATCCAATAATATAACGCAGCTACTATCATTTCGATTAAAATATGAAATATTGTCATGCTGATGCTGAGGAAGTTACACAAAAAATTTCTCATGAATTTTTATGCAAAATGAAAATCTCCACAAAAATATATATTTTTATGTTCGACATTAGCACGAACATAACTCTTTACATAAAGCGATAAATTTTTATCAGAAATTTTCTACAGCCATTATCATATCTATTTTTCCAAATATTATAAAAATGACACAAATTAATGTCATAATGGACGAAAGACGAGCAAAAAAAGAGGAGCACAAGCGAAGGAGATGATAATAAAATTTATTTATTTTATATCAATAAACATCTTTTGGTAAGGGTGCTAAATGTTCTTTTTTTTGTGTTGAAGCATATTTTTCTCATGCTTGTATGTGCTATCAACTCTGAGTGGTAGTTTGGAGGTTATGATGAGTCGATAAAATTGCTCGCTTATGATTTTATGAAATCATTTAATATTTTTGATACAAATAGAGTTAATCCTTACATGATGTTCTACTTAAGATGTGACTTCACCAGAAATATCCAAGTTTTATAAGGAAATTCACATGAAATTTAGCATAAAGTCAGATCAAACATGGAGAACACTCATGATTATGCTCACAAAATTGAATACGCTCAAGTTCTTTGATTGAGTACACTCATGAGTACGTCCAGTTAGGTGAGTTTGCTCACTGTCTGTTAGCATTGTCGAATCATTCGACTTTCGATCATAAGCCATTAGTGACCCTACCAATGATATCAAATATTAACTGAAAAAATAAATGTAATTTATAGAAAAAATTCGATAGCTTTTTTTGTCTTGCATGATATAGCATATCATAACAGCTAGCAATGAAAGACAGAAGGAGCGAAGGAGAGGCAATGAAAATATGAAGCGAGAGAAAGAGAATGAAAATTTTTAGTTTATTAATGTAGAGATGTACAGATACATAGCCATAGAAAGTGAACCCCAATAAACGCAGACCAGATGGTGATTCAACTATAATTGAAAGAGCAGCAACAGCAGCAAAAAAAAATATATGTCAAAAAGCTGGCACAACATGGAAAAGCAGCAGTAATAGTAAGGACTAATATCGAGAGACTTTCTGGATATAGGAAAAATATTTACTATGAAAATGTTCACCATCAGTTAAAGGGTCGAAGATGAACATTCACAAGAGAATTATGGAAAAAAATTGGAATTTCCGAGAACTTGCTTGTTGTACATTCAAGCAAAGCATTTCATTTATGACGATTTTTGCTGTCCGAAGGCATATTTTGTCTCTTGAAAAATAAATTTTGTTTTTATCTTTTTATTTTTTTTAGCTTGACTCTTTTTGTCCATTCATTCCTCAAGGGATATTGAAGTACGGAAGGAAGGAGAAAAATATTTACATAAAAATGTTCCCTAAATAGGAATATTTTGTATAAATTTTTTCAGTCTCATCTCGCTTGCTCTGCTATACGTTGTCCACTTAAATGTGATATTTAGTCCCATGCAATATGGTCATACTTGTATTGAATCTTATGAACTTTAGTTCTTAAAGATGAAGTTAAAGCATGGGGCATGATGAAATTCATAATAGAAGTTTAACATAAAGCATAACATAATAATTTAAGCTTTTGAAGGAAGCCAAATAACAATGAACAATGTTACATGACAATTTTCAGCACTAAACATTCATTGTTTGAAGCTTCAGCTTTTACTTATTTGTCAGGATTGCACTAGTACCATACTTATCCGTACATCAGAATGCTCAAAAATTATACTTTTGTGGAAAGTTATGTTTCACAACTTAATTTAAGCGCACTATCCTGAAAGGAAAACCTCTTTTGCCCACACTTTTTCCGTGTGTCTGTTTGTCTATCCGTCTATCTGCCGTCAAATTACTTCTTCAGCTGAAGGGATAGATAGACTTATTTTGAAAACCAGGGAGCAATAATCTTGTTTTCTTAATATTGTAGGAAAAGTTTGTGGACAAGCCACTTAAATAAACTAGATGAGCATGCTAAGTGTTGATACTGTACTTTTTAAATGCGCTGCCGTGCACACGAATGACCAAACATAGTTTCAAATATCGCTCTATAAGTATTCTTATATAGTCTGCTTCACATCACCAAAGGATATAAAAAGATAAAACAATGTAAAGCATATTTACAAGGGATAACAAAAAAAATAGCTTCAGCTATTATGAAAATTAACTTTTCTCCTCTCTTCTGTCTTATCAATCTCCTTTTTTTCTTATTAAACTTTAGCTGAATGTCTTCATTAGCTTTCAAATATGCAAGTCAAATGAGCAAACATTTTCTTTTATTAAACAAGAAAATCTTTAGCATTTATGTCAATCTTCATTCAATTCATTAAATTAAAGGGCAAGTTTTGTTGTAAATAAAATGCGAGGAGGGTTAATGGAGCACTTGATGGTAGTTTATGTGATATTTATGAATATTAAGAAATGAATTTGTATATTTAAACGATTATATTAAATAGCTGTGGATTTATTGGGGTTAAAATGGGGCCTGAATACAGATTGGACTTTATGAGCTGAAAATGTTTTAATTCTTGATTTTATTTAGATTCCAAAATTTTAAGGCAAGCTTCCCAAACAAACAATTTAAGCCTAAAAATAATTTCCTTAATTCAGTTTCAAAAATATTAATTCCAACAAGAAAGAAATCGGCCGACAGTCAGACATTAAAGTGCTTGCACATTCAGGTTTCATTCTTCTTATTCAAATCACGCTTAGACAGGAATCACAGAAATGTATGTATGCATAACTCGATATAGTTTATTGCATTCAAAGAAACTAAGCAGATCTAGTTAGCTACAAATCTGTCAGAGATGCCAGCAGGTCAAATTCCATACACTAATCCTATCACGTACATACAGCAAGAAAAATAACAGAGAATAAAAGTAGAAGTAAGGATAATAATATCAGTCAAATCATTAGTGACGTTAATTAGACCGCTTATATGCATTCTCTTGCGAAAGATTGCGAACTGAATGCTTGCTAATGCTGTGTGTATGTGAGTGATATGAACGAGAACGAAACGGAAAAAGAAAATGGTGAATAAATGGAATGAGCGAAATAAAACATGTATACATACATATTATAAATAAGACTCATAAATTAGCGAATTATTTAGTCGATTGTGAAAAAAATAACGACCAGCCAAAAGGGGAATAATCATTAATTACGAGAGTATTTATCTCTTAATTACTTTTTTTCTACCACCTGTTTCATTTTATACGTCTTTCTCAGCTTTGTGGCTATAAACTTTTTTTTTGTTCTATACATGCAAAATAACCCAAGCAACAATAGATGACCATTGCATGAGAATTGCAAATTTTATTATAAATATTTTTTATGTGTCGCCCAACCGCAAGCTTTTTGTTATTTGCTATGGCATGAGCAAAAACAAAACTTGATAAAAAAAATGGAAGATTCATGAGTTTTATGGAAGATTCATGAGTTTTTTTATTTAAAAGTGCTTCACAAAACAATTTGGATGAATTTTTAAGTGGATTTACTAGTGAAAAAATTTCATTTCATCCATTTTCAAATATTTAATTCCACTATTCATCCATTTTTACTTTGGTTCCATTTTTATTCTACAGGAATTTCAATTATGATCCTGTTAAGGGCTTTGTTCTTTATCCAATCCCATGAACAGTATGAAAATTGTATGGATTGATTAACAACAATAATGGAAGTAAAAGATGTTTGTGCTTTTGAGTTTCAATACGATGGTTTGAGCGCATTTTTTGTTAAGCAACCCCTAAGCGACACAAAGTATGTAGGTAAAGGCAGTCATGAAGAACACATCCGAAACAGCCTTGAACTCCGAATTCCATGCGCTTATCAGACATGAAGCCATTATTTGCTCTGTACTAAATGCATACTTACAATAACCATGCTCTTATGTAGAACTTAGTTCACAGTAAGATACTGGAATTGAGACTAATTTATATCAAAGATCCAGAAATATCATACCATGTTATAAACTCTTGATTACCATGAAAAAAATGTTGAATTCATTTCATTAGCTACTGAGTCAGCCATTTATACCCTCAACAAATCCGCCATTCATTCAATATCATATTGCACTTCAGAAATTACCCATCAATTCCAACAAACAATGCAAGCAGAATAATCAAGAAATTTTAATAAATTTTTTTTATTCCCTTCGTATTTTCATTTCCAATTACGCAACACTAGACAATAAACCGCTGCTAAATAGCTGTCAACGAGCCATCACAGTGAAGCCAGTCCTCTCTATTCATGTCGCTGCTTCCCTCAACTATTGCAGTGAGATTAATTTTCAAAAAAAAAAATTATTGAACAAAAAAAAATTCTTTTGTTCTCAATCTCCTCCTTCCTTTTATATATTTTATGCTGTGCCATTCAAATTAACAAACAAAAAACAACCAGCAGAAAATAGTTCTGTACAATATTCTTCAAGAGAGAGAGAGAGCAGCAGAATTAAAATTCTGGTTTTTTTATTATTTTTTCCTCATTTTCTTATTGTAAAAAAAAACTTCAAGAGGGATGTGAGGGAGCTAAATTGAAGTTTTGTCACAGAAACCACATTTTTTAAGATAATTGAATTTTTATCTTGAAAAGATTTCGTCCTACATGTAATCATAGCTTTGTGTGGATGTTGTGTAACTGCAGCTTTTGCCTTTGTTAACGTGAAAAAAGGGTTTTTGTAAATTATTTAATTTTGTTTCCCTTTGTAACTCCTATTATTTCGTTATGAAACATTTGATGACTGTTTTGTTGAATTATGTGGATTTGCGTGAGGATTAAAAAGTTGTTGCATAATTGCGAATAGGGGCTTTGTGAGTTGTTTTAATGAAATATGTCTTTTTGTATGGTTAATAGAAGTTTTTAAATTATGACTTTAAATTCTGAGCAAAGCATTGTATTGGAACAGAGTTGGCAAAAACTGAGTTTTGTCGAATATCAGTCCTCTTTCCACTGAGGGCCCATACCGCAAGTTTCCACCTTCAGTCGATGACTCCTTCTGGAGGTTGCCACCTTCTGTCGATCGCTTTTTCCGCATTTTGCCATCTTCCACCCAGGGCCCCTTCTAAAGTTTATCATCTTTCTCCGATGACCCCTTTCGTAGGTTATCGCCGACTATTTCAACTCTGTCCTGATGTCATGCAGGGTCACAGTTGCTTGATTTGCTCTACTATTTAATATTAAATTGTCAATTTTAAAAAATCTGTTCATGTTTAATGGACAAATTCACTGCTTTAAGTTTTCAAATAAATGACGTAATATCTTGCCAAATATTCCATCGATTTTCTCACAGCCGCAAAAAAAATTCAGCATTTAGGTATTGAAAAGTGCACAAAAAAAGTTGTAAATTATTCTTTTATATCTTCTTGTTCCATAAAGCAGCATAAAATTCTATTTTATTTAAAATATATTATATTAAATTCACTTTATGCTTTTTCTCTCTCCCATTTCCAAGAGCAATGTCAAACAATGGAACATGGCATAAAAGAGCGATAATAATAATTTAAATTGAAAAGACAAACAGGAAATTAAATTTTCGAAAAACAATTCGGCAAGTGGCAATTCAAGGTTCATTCAGAATATTTCTTTTTTTTTTCTTGCTTGTTCTCGTTTTAAAGGTAGTATGCCTTCGGATGCCTTGAACAGAAAATTTATGCTTCCGCCCCTTCTTTCACCAAGCAATTGTGAAATGGCATAAATTTTCATGTTGTGATTTTTGCCTTACACACAATTGATTTTGATTATAGACATTTTACCGTTTGCTATTACGCGACCATTTACCCTGTAATTTTCAGTCGCTATATATATTTATTTGATTGTTCTATCGTCAACTTCCACTGCTATTTCAAAAAATTGGTCTGAATTTTATGTTATTCTATGGCTTTTTGTGCCTTTCTTTGAAAACACCAAATTAAAATGGAAATGCTTAAAATTCCTGGAACTTGTTAACACAATTTTATTTAAATTGTGGGAAGCTGTTGACTCATGTGGATAGTAAAAAATTTTAGTTGAATTGGCAGCTGGTTTGCAGCAAAACCAAATAAAAATTTTCGACAAAATTTAGAAAATTATTGTTTTTTCACTAATCCGTGCACTTCCTGTACTCAAAGTTTTTTGTTACAATATCGTTAAAAATCATCAAAATATCAAAAACTTAATTGACTAAAAACATTTTTCAATCTTTATTTTTTGCATATTCTTGTTTCATCATATACTCGTTTGGAAGACGACTCGGAATATCATTGGGCTATAAATTATAATTAGAATATTTTCATGAGCATAAAGATCACTCTTCCTCGAAATAAATAAAATAAAAAGTCTGAAAAGAGAACGAATAAAATTAATCATTAAATGAGAAAAGATGAAATTTTTTTTGAACTTAACTTTTATTTCGAGGAAAAAACATAAAAAGTTAAGAATTACAAGGATAGAGGACGACGGTTGCATTTTGGAATTTAAATGAGAAATTTTTTATGTTCATAAGGTGAAAGAGATTAATTTTAAATTGAATAATTGAAAACTTTAAGTGAATTTAAATTGGAGGTTGTTCACTTGTTATGTTATACTGTTGTGTGAAGGAGTTGACGGCTACCAAATTCAAGCGGCTTCCATTTGATGTTAATGAAATCGGTTTAACGGATCCTTTAAAGCTGCATAATGGATCATTTCTCATTTGTGTCGCTCGGGTTAGAGCTTATTTAATCTTTGATACTTAATTTCAAATAATAATTATGAATATTCAATGCATGCACTCAATTCAAAATGTGTCTATAAAAATATGATATTCAATCAATTAAAAAATTATAAAAATATTTCCTCAAATCATCTAAAAACTGATTCCAACTTGTCTGAGTATATCTTTTGTAAACAAAATATTTTAAATACCTGCAAAATTCTTCCATTCAACCCAATTAAAAATTAGCCTCAAAAACACATTCATAAATTTAAAGCCACAAATAATCGATTTAATCTTGTACTTAATTTAATTTCGCTCATTTGATTAAGAAAAAAAGACACAGAATGGAATAAAAAAAAAGAGTTTAAAATTTGTTCTTAATTAACATAAAACAGATTCAAAATACAGCAGAGAAGAGAAGAAAATTGAAATTAAAATTACAAAAAGCAACAAAGCGAAATGATTAAAAAGAGAGAATGAGAAGGAATAAGAAAATAAATAAATTCATTCAAACAGCAAACGATGTAAGAAATCTGCTTTAATTAATTAGATAGATATGAATATGATGAGCAGGAAAAGAGCATTCAGACAGTCGCTCAGTTGTAGGAATCACAAACATTTTTTTATTCGTCGGTCGGAAAGAGACAACAGAATCAAGCATGTTCACAAGTGGTGCATTTTACCTCCTCATGTTATGATCTTCTTTTTGATGTTGTGCACAATTAAGGCACTGAGGCATCATATACTAATTAATTAAGTAGGAAATGCCACTTAACAAGAAGAAGAACAAACGAGAAGGAGAGAAGGAACTATCAAGAACGAAGTGTCTGTTGCAATTATGCCAAATGCACATTAGTGGTGTTAATGAACTTCTTCTTGCTTCCCGAGCGGAACCTCATGACTGAGATCGGCTTGAGTTTGTTATTAAAACATACTTTGAAGTTTTATTTTGAATTTTGCATGGGGTCAATACATCGTTCGCAGTATAAAAATGAAGGAACTATTAAAAATTTGCAACAATGTTATCATAACTTTATATTTTTAGCCACTTGCAAATGAGGTGGATCAGTGTAGGTCAACCTTTTTTATGTCACGGAACACTTTGGTAGTAAGCCACGGTGATAACCAGTTGGCCTAAGGCTGGCATTTTTAAACAATGTTGGTTTCAGGCTATTATGCCGCGGCACACAAGTAGTTCACCTCTGAGGTACATAAGCAAAATCATTTAGATTTTTGGACTTATTCCAATTAAATTTCCTATTTTCTAACACATCAATGTTGTTAAAACCAATAAACATTCATTGCCCGGGTTCTACATGCTCATTTCATTTAACATCTCGCCTGCCAAGTAAATTTAGAGAATTTATGCTCAATTTCTGCTAAATTGTTGAACATTATGAAACTTATTTTTTGTGCTCAGGCCTGGAAAAAAGTTATGATTATTGCTAATCATTGGTATACACAATTTAGCACGGCCGGGTGCTCATTCCATTTGCCAATTCTTTTCTTGCTTCTTCTCCCCGTCTCAATTTTTGCCATTCCGGAACGAATGTCATTCGACATCCTGAATGAACTTCTCTCACTTTTGTGTGCAACATTCAGCTTGGGTTACTTCGGTCACAAATAATTTAAATGGACATGAAAACGATACTAATTATTCGAGGCAAAAAAAATATTTTTAGATTCAAATGTGCTTACAGCTTGTTTGACATGTTTGATATTTTTTTGTGTCGAATGTACTTAAAATTATAAATTGCATTGAATTGCTTTAATTACCTGTCATACTAATGGATTGTAAATCCATAAAAATTGTTCGACATATTCAGTGCAAATAAGCTAATCTTATCGCTGTTGTTTTTTGCAAGCGGTGTTTTTTTATATTTTTAATACGAAAACGATGGATGACTAAGTAATTAGTCAATTAATTATTGGGTCGAAGTCGATTAGGAATATATATACGACTTAATCTTTCTAGCTCGTTATTGACGATATCTTTTTATAGCAAAATGATATTAATCACATTTAATTGAATTCATATTTTAATTAGAAAGATAATTATGTCATCGTAGACAGTTGCATGACCTAGGGTATACCAATGCAATATATGTAGTGAAATATGTGTGTCATGAATACACCAACCGATTTGGCGTGACTAGAAACAACGATAAAGTCCCCGAATCCAACTAGATTTGATCAAGCCTGGGGTCGAATTGAATCCAAAATACTTAATAAGGTGTCGACTTCCTCCACTTCGGATTAGAATTTTTAGTTCAACTATTTTCATTAAATTCCGTTTTGATCTTCAAATGTACAGTTCCATGAAATCATAAGACAAACAAAATTTTTAAACCAATTATTGTCATACTTTTCTAATTAAACTTTATATCCTGTCTCACAAATTATTAACAAAATGACAAAAGTGCTTTCATAAAATTTTTAATGCCACTTTGACTCTTCAAGAGAATTTTAATCCCGTCATTTCCCTCCTCTGAAAGAACTTCCAAAGTTAAATCTTTTGGAAATAATTTCATAATTTTCATTTAGCTATCAAAACCAATTGCAACTATTATTTCCAATCATTTTTTCTCAATTTTAATAATTGAAGAACATAAAAAACAATGTAGATGAGGCAACATAATTTCCAACCTATTTTCTTCCCGGTGATAATGTTCTGCAAATGCTTCAAATTAGTGCAGCTCTTAAATTTCATAAAAAATATATATATTTATAACTATAATGAAAAAAATATTTTTATGAATATAGAAATGAAGGGAAACAAGAACTGAGAAAACGAGTTAAAAATTTAATGTTTCATAAAAACATCTCTAAAAGAATTTTATGAAAAAAATATGAAGAAATATTTATGAAAAATTATACAGATGCGATGAAATAAAAGAAGTGAAAAAATGAGCGATAGAAGAAGTATTAAGAACGTAAAATACAAAAGAGTAAAGCTGAGAAATGAGAAGCAAAAAGGAATAAAAAGTTTGATTTTAAGTGTTTAGTTGATGATGTGCCTTAACGCATTTTGACATTTGAGATTTTGTGTAGTAATTCCTACAAAGAATTTGCAATTTTGTCATTTTAATTATGGAGCGTAATATGTGTAGTCTGAGCTGAAGTGGTTCGGTAGTGAAATGGTTTAGTACCTCTATACTTAATTATTAAAATACCGATCACTTATCATTTTTTCAAATCACATGCAGAGCAACGCGACTCAAAGCCATCCTTGTAGGCTACAGGCAGTAATGTCATAGTACAGCTCTGGATCTCAATGATCTGTAGATGAAGTAATTTTACTCAATGGAGTATCTGGTTATAAACCAGATGTCTACCTATGCAGACATAATGTAAGCATCATCTCACATCATTTCTCATATTGCTCTCTAAAAAAGGTGTACAAAGAATAAAACTGAGAATCGAAGCGTCACGAATTGCATTTGTTATGACGTTTGAATTTCTGTGCGCTGCTATCGCATCGTATAGAATGAAAAGGAGAATTGAAATGATGACATGGGTACACGAATAAAGTAAGAGTACACTTTTTTTCACTCTGGTGAGGTGTGAAATTGGGATGTGATCTACCGTATAGTTGGCTTGCACGACTTCCATACCTTTTCGACTTGATAATTTACGTTTTTATTTTCTTTCTCTGTGCTCGTTTTTTTTTTGTGTTTCGCTATTTTATAAATGCTTCTATTTGGATGTAGCAAAAGAGATTTATTCGCTACGAGGAAGGGATTTACTTCATTTAATGTTCGAGAGAAAGAATGTTATTTTCTGATTAATTAAGGTGAAATCTATGTTGAGTCAAAAAAGATTTTTCACATTGTGGATTAACTTTTTGCGAGAATTGAAGACTTTTTATTGTTTTTCGAAAGCGCTTCAAATTCATCTTCAATTATTGTATTTTTCCAGTTAAGACTTTAGTAAATTATTTCCCGGAAATAAAATTAGAAAATATGTTTTAGTTATAAATGCTTGAGAAATTGTCTATTGAATGACTTGTGAGATTTTCAATTATTGATTTCTTGAAATGCAATAGAATATTCGAACAGACAAGTTGCATGATCAATTGCATGGATTGAGTCCGATTGAGTATATCCATGAGCACGCTCATTGTCTGTAAGGGATATAAAATTAATTTAGACAGCAGTGCAAGCTGAAAAGGCTGTGTTTGGTATTTTTCAAAGCTATTATCACAGGACTCAAGTTGATATCTAGTCTTTATATGAAAAATCGATCCTATTTCGACCAGTTCTTGATAGACAGTTCTTCAAACCATTCACTATCACATAATCATAGTTTAGGCAAATGAAATTGCATTTTAATGAACTGAATGCAATTTACAAATATCAGATTCGATGCATTTATTCAAACGAAGCACATCACAAATTCTTTTAATGAAATTCTCAAAAATCTAATCCAAACTTCCTAAAACAGCAGCAGCAAGTGAAACAATCATACATAAATTCAATGGAATTTCAATGTTAATTCCAAATTCTCAGTGTGACATTAATGAAATTGGATTTCTCATGAAGAAATAAATGCATCATCGTCGGTAGCAGCAGTAGCAAAGTAATAAGCAACTCTTTTAATTTCACCCAAAGAAGACCAACAATGCATTATTTTCATTAGATTTTAAGTATAGTTAATGCCATCATCATGTGCCTCAAATTTCAAAATAAATTTTTATGTTCTTATTCACAGAATTTGTTAAAAGAATTGAAACGTTCATTAACAGCTGTTAATCTTCATCATTTCTATACATCATTCAATACACATATTGAGAATGTATATGGATGTTGTGGATTCCCTAGAGATATACCGATAAAGAGAAGAAAGAGATCACTCCAGCTATGCATAGACAATAATATTATTGAACTGTGTGTGAAGTCCGGATGCTAATGATGAGAAGAACTCATGCTGACATTAATTAAAGTACATAATAAAAGAATGAAATAGAATTTTAAGAACTTTTTTTGTTCCTTTTAAAAACATTTCGACCACAACGAATGGCTAGCAACATGGGCAAATAAAAAATTCTTACTTCTGTTTTTAATTTTTGTATTTTAAGTTCTAGTCGCTATGATGTGTGAAATAAAAATTTCCATTTTATTCAATTTAATTTATCTATAAAATAAGGCAAGATGACTTATAAATTGATTATTGAAAATAAAATCAATCAAAATTCTGAATAGTTGAGGGTAGCAAAAGAAGAAGTCTACTCAAGTGTGTAACCAGGATTAAACCCTCAAATTCCCCCTGAATGCGTCCTTGAGGCTACTAGGTATTAATTACATGTATTCATCATTTCATTGACATTGATCATTCCATCCATCTCTAAATATATTTTAATACGTCTCTTTGAGGCAAAAAAGATCAAAAAAACCGAGCCAAAATTATAAGTATCAAAATATCTCAACCTACAATTGACTTATCAGCCAACAGGTCCAACAATTAGCGAATTCTTTAATAAAAACATATAATAACAAACTTTTTGCTGTCTTCATTCTCTTCAATTATGCTCTCATTATCAAAATTCTTTTTGTTACACAAAAGATCTTGAAATCAAAAACAACTTTTGGCTACCTCACATATGGCTCTAATCCAATCCGGTAGAACAAAATAAGAATAAAAAGTTAATTTTTTATCTGTGTGGCGTTGCGGGGAAAATTTGTAATTTAATGCCGAGAAGACTCCGTGCAAGGAAAATTGACTTGTGTAATATGAAGAATATGCGAGGAAGAAATAGTAAATGAATAAGAACAGCACGAGACTTTTAGAACTCTTAATAAATTCTCACAGATACAGATACATAAACTTTGATTCGATTACACATTTGGTTATATAGTTCTGCTGTTAATGGAAGTTTTATGTATCATTATGGCATATGGTTAAGGATATTTGAGATGGAGTTAATGAGTGTGTTGGTCCGATGGAACAGTTGTTTGGTAAATTGTTCAAGGACAGCAATTATGAATTTTTACATGTCAGTAAACAGAATATTTACTTTTTAAATCACGTCCACGAGAGTATGTTATCCAATTTAATGGAACTTATAACATTTCTATGACTTTTATTTTGTCTTACCTAACCGAAATACTCCTCTAGTATCATCATAATGCGTGATACATTAAATAAATCAGAATTTCTTTCATCTTCTTCTTTTTTTCCCATAACACTTCTTAAGAACTGTATGTAGATGACTATATACATTCTGAAGTAATCTGAAACGTGGAAATAATTGGACTGAGAAGCAATTATTAGTAAATTAAAACGAATCAAAATATTATTCCTTCACATACGTTTGTGGTTGAGACCTTAATGCGGCTCATTGAATGAAAATGGATTTGTTGGCTGTCAAACAAATATCGAGCGAAGAAGATGGAATGAGAATCTCTTTAGAACATGAATTTTATGGTAAAGCAATTAATTTTTGTTCTTCTTATATTTGTAATGATGAATGTTGGAGGTCTGATTTTCTCATCAAGAGAATTTTTAATAA
This sequence comes from Chironomus tepperi, assembly GCF_022539635.2. Classification (NCBI taxonomy): domain Eukaryota; kingdom Metazoa; phylum Arthropoda; class Insecta; order Diptera; family Chironomidae; genus Chironomus; species Chironomus tepperi. The sequence goes on from NW_027226250.1 coordinate 1,320,644, forward strand.
GATGATTAAAAAAAATTCATAATTAGTTATTGAATTAAAAAGAAGAATCCGTTTCATTAAGAAATTTATAGTTTGGACGAGGCTGGTATTAGACTTAAGCTGCTGCACAATCGATTCTCTAATGCAGTGATGGACAATCTTTTATTTTTTGCGGCACACCTTGTTGATAAGTCTCAATCAGAATCGCACATGACATGACATTTAAAAATTTTTAGGCTCCATACTGGTGTACCGTGGCACACAGGTTGGCCACCACTGCTATAATGTAATAAAACATAGAATCTGGAGATGAAAACGTTGACTTTTGAAATTGTCTAAGAATGTCTTGAAATGTTTTGAAGTTGATAAGATTGGAAAGTCAATTTGGTAGGTTATAAAATAAAGCCATAACTTATGTTTTATAGTTTGTGATTCTGTACTGAATATTTGAAGTATTTTTAGGTCTTTAAATATTTTATAGTTTTTTATATAGATCCTATTGCATTAGATCTGCTTCATTGAACATAACTTAAGATTTAATATAGCTGAAAAATAGATTCAACTCTACAAGAGTCATCCAGTGTTTTTAATAATAATGAAAATTACTCTCACTCCTTTTTAACAAATTTATCGCACTAAAAATAATTTAAAATGCAATATTTCTCTATCTCATTTTACCACAACATCATAAAAACATGCAAATTTATTGAGAAAATCCATTTCACAAACCCATAAATTCATTCAACATAATTTTTTACAGGATTCACTATCACATGTGTGTGCGTCCTCATATGAAATGTATACATAAGTGGGATTTTATAGTAAAGAATGAGCTTGTAATTGTTCACTACCAAAAAATGCCTGTCATCAGCATTAAAATTTTGCACAAACTCCCTCAACAATAACATGGAAAATGTTGAATATGCATTGCATATACATACATTTATGTGCATTGTGAATCCATGTAGATATCTGACCACTAACTTATTTAATGAATGCCTAGTTGTACAAGTTGTATATTCATCTATAGGTACATGCAGTGTATGTATATGATAGCAATATAAGTTTATACATACAACACCACCGAAATGTGGGGAAGTGGAAATGAAGAATGAGAAACAGAAAAAGATAAGAGATTTGTAATTTGAGGCTTTTGTTTGAGCCTTTTGACATGTTTGTGTCATTGGTGAATAAAAAATTTAACACATTTGTGCCTTGCCATGCATTGCATGTTTAACAACATAAGCTTACAACATAAGACGCATGTTGCAGTCTATTGAAAATGAAAAGGTTAAAGGAAGGAAGAATAGTAATACTCAAACTACATATTCATTTGCTATATATTCACAATATTTCTCCATCTCGAGAGATTACAACTGCATGCTAAATGTATTCAGTTTGTGAAAATTTTACTAAAGTTAAAGTTATTGAGTGCAATATAATTATGTTCCTTTTGTTATTCTAAAAATATGAACAGTATAGCAGTCCTTGTAACAATTTTCAGGATAATTTTCGAAATTTCAGAATCTTAATTTAATTTCAGATGTCTCAAATATATTCATTGTTATTTCTACACCTTCACAATCTCCAAAATCTAAACAAACTCTCAACAAGGGTAGCAATGTAGGAGGAAAACACAATTCCAAGAGGAAATTAAGATGAAAATCTTGTGCATGTCGAGTAATTAACGTAATTAAAGAAGAAGCATAAATTAAGAATTTATATGGAAAATATGATGAACTATATTGTACGACTAAAATGTCGGAAAGTGTATGAAAAAGTAATTAAAGCAGGCAAGCCAAGTGCTTATTTTTGTGTAACTCAACATTGATTAAATAACTTTCTTAGTGGATTCTTTTGGCATTGAATAAAAAATTTTATTGTTCACTTGGGTTAAATACGTGGCTGGTGCACTAAAGTCCTGAACAATTGAGAATCTCTGCTTCTTTTTGAAGATCCTTGAGATAAAACATGAATGAATAAGAAAACCTTTGGGTTATTAGAATAATATTGTGAATAAATTTGTAAAAATTTTCATTGAAAAGTCAATGAAGAATGAACGAGCTTTTGGGTAGAGGACGAAGCAAAATATGAAGGAATGAGAATAAAATTTGTAAAACAAATAAAACTTTCTGAATACTATTTTACATAAAATATTTGAATGAAGAAACTTCATCTGCCCAAGCTTATCGAACACTTTAGGTCATCAACACTAAAATCGATTCAATTTTATTGCAGATTATTGTAGGAGTTCCAGAAGTGTTTGTGTATTTACTACTTTAAGAAGAAAGTTCCTCAACTAACTTATTTTAGCCCGAGTGGATAACTTGAGATTATGTCAACTAAACGTAAGTTCGACAAATGACAAACTTTACGGAAAGTTTGGGGGAAAATATCATTAGTGGGTGCTTAGGTCTAGTTATTTACTAGAAAACAATCCACTCGAGGAGGAACAGACATTCAAGTAGTGCTATATTTTCTCTGAAGCTACATAGTAGCTAAAATGCCTCGATGTCTATATTTACTATCCAGCAATGTATCGCTCGGATAAATTCAGTTCAAACTATTTCCACAATTTGGTTCAGACAGCTCGCCTTATTTCCATAAAATGCACCTCCCTTTGTTCTACTTGAACTAATTTTTACTGCAAATTAAAATATCATTGCAAAAGCAATTTTTTCGGTGTGTTTGTAAAGCATCTATATATACATTTAGTAATAGCAATTAAGAAGCTTATGGAAAGCAACTTCAATTTAAAAATTTATCATTAAAAAGTTGCCAAGAAGAAGAAAAACTTTTTCCATACTTATAAATTATGCGGAGAAGGGTAAAAAATTGCATGCTCCATTAAATTTTCCAATTGTTTCATTTTTGAGCATGTCTCAGCAATAAACTCTCTTGCTCGTACTTTTTTCCCTCTTGTGCTCTGTTAAAACTACTGCTGTTGCTGTTGATGCATGGATTAAGCTCAATTTTAAATTATTCATTCGATTTGGCAAACAATTTGAATGCAATTTGTGAAACATGGCATTGGGATTAATAGGATAGAAATTGAGAATGTGAGTGAGTCAGATGGGAATTAAAGCTGTTTGTTATTGTCGAATCATGTACCTGCATGTGAATTGATTCTCAGTGTACTTCTCATCTTGTTTTAAAATATCATTTTTCGGAATCGGAATCAAAAAAATTTATAAATTTTAAATAAAACACCAGATATACACGCATGTGAATTTATACATAAAAGAATGGATGTGAAAAATCTATTTGAAAAGGGTTGACTAAATAGCTTTCGTTACGGCCGTCTAAATGGTGTGCCTTATAAATTTTACGATTTGATATTTTTCTGATTTTAATTTTTATTATTTAGTATGAAATGTTCATTTTGTTTTAATCGCCTGTGAGTTCTTGGAACATTATATTACGAATTTAATTTTTTCGCGTTTTTAGTAGATTAATCCTTGAAATTAATCATCAGGTTGTTGAATTATTTTAATAATAATTGGCTAAATCTAGAAGCTTTCCAAGTCTAGAGATGTTCTGTCAAATTTGATGTCGGCTTCCATTTGATGTTAATAAAAGAAATTTAGCGGAGCCTTTAAAGTGCTGCGTCGGTGACTTCTTCATATGTAGCGCTCGGGTAAAATATTGAATAAATTTAGAAACATTTCGTTAAGGGTAAGTAAGTCCATATTTTCTATTTATTAACAAATCACAGAAATAATAAAACGCAAACGTTGTGAAAATAACAAAAATTGAAATGTTATGTGTATCATGTACGTTTCACATAATAGATGATGTCTGAAGGCAAAAGTCAGATTCATCATGATGGACATTTCAATATATGCGTGATGTGCCATCATCAGCACCAAACATCATCAAAAAACATTCTAAAATGTTAATTAGACACGTTATAGATGTGATGCAAATGATGATGATGATCAAAAATTTATAAAAAATTGTTCTTGTTCCTGATGCATCATGTTATGCATAGTCAATATTTTCACTTAAACCTTATCATATACACAGGAGAGAATATGTGTACACAGTAAATATTCCCATAATTTTTACAAAATTCTCTCCCTTAATTTATTCCTAGCAGTTCATAAGTTTGATAATTTTACGGTACCACAATATTCAACAAACGCCCCCGCTCAGACACAAATGTATAGATAGACATGAAATAATAAATAAGAGGAACAAATTTGTTTCCATAAACATTTTTCGTACGTACTTTATCGTATATTAACGACTTGCAACATATGTGCGTGCTCATGATTCACATAATTGCACTTCTCCTATACAAAATTTCCTTTTACTCCTTCCAATTTGTGGCACTTTTTTTACTATTTTTTTCCTTCTGAATGACTACTGAATTGTATATGAACATAAGTGAAAATAAGTTTATTAACATTTGGGGTATGCAAAGGAGATTATAGTTTGTGCTGATTCAGGGTGGAGTTTCAGAGAATCGCACTTCTAAAAATATCGAATATTAGAGATTTGAGATTAAAACTAGCGACTAGCTGGGCCAACGCAGTCTTTAAAACCAGTGTCGTTGTTTTTTCACTCCCAACTATGTGGCTTGGATTAACCCTATGAGAAGGAGAGGTTGGTACATGGAGATGTTAGCCTAAGTGTAGTACATGGTTAGAGCGACTGCTTCAATTTTATACGCCAACTATGGGTGACCCAGGATCAAAAATTGTATGGCAAGCAAAGTTAGTAAGTGAATGTTCTCTTTAAAATAGTGAATATTTAACTCAGGAAATGAATTAGCCCAGATTTCAGCCTGTAATGAATGAAATATATAAAAATATAAAGGACAGTTCTGTAATTAAAACACACGGATATATCCCATTTAATTATATCAATTGTCATTGAAAATATTACAATTAATTTTGTCAACTAAAAAATTTCCCACCAAAAAAAAAATCGTTGGAAATTGTCCACAGCTACATATTCGAAAATTAAAATGCTTCCAAACAGAAGCCAACGCAAACTGTTTTTTCATCGTATCAGTTCAAATCAAAAAACCAACTGCAGAGTCACCTAGCCAAAGATAATTATAGTCAACCGTATTGCTCACTGAAATGCTCATTGAAACAAATTTTCATGCACATAGCACACAGGTTGTGAATAATTTTTAACCACTTTTGCGAAGCATATGTGAAATATTTCTCCCTTTTTTATTATATTTATATATTGTACATTATTATAACTTTTTTTTTATGTTGTTTAATCGATGGACACAAATGGGATAGTCAGTCCATGTTGTTATTGTAGGCAAAATTGTTCACATATCCGTGAACTTTGAACCCAAACAAAGATCATTATTGTTATTATTATGTGAAGTGTTTGATTAAATTGTTTATGTGAAATTATAGCAATACTTTGTTCTATCCACAAATTGTTTTTTATATGTGATCAGTAACTAAAAAAAACTCATAATTGTTGACCCTCGAAATAACAGCGAAAAAGCAAGAGGCCTTTTCTCAATGATACATCAATGTGCACTCTATTTAATCGCTCAACGCGATAATTATATGTTTTAATATTATGCTACACATTTTATGTTCGGATACTAAAAGATGGAAGAAAAACATCGTGCACGTTGCAACACCACAAATACTACAAATTACAAATTGCACTTTACTCATGCAGCAAGTTTAATAAAAACTGGTACGATAAGCATGGACGGTGATTATGAACAAGACGATTTTATTTGTAATTTGCTGAATTTGCTGCTGGCCGTAAATAACAACCATAGATGTCGTCTACAACCAGCTCTATCTTGTATAAGGAAGACAGCTAGACAAACGAACTCTGTAATAACCAGTGCTTCCTTTGACACAGCATTACTATATGGTTTGGATTGACGGCTTTCACCGCGAGAAGTTGAGCCACGAGAAGGCAAAAACGGCTAAAACCACATGAATTACTCGTTCACCACCTTAATAAGTCGCATGTTATGCCATTAACTTCTTTATAAATCACAAAACAGTACAAAATGCTTGATCATTTTAACTATTGCAGTAGAAAATATGCACACAAAAAAATATAGGGAAGGAATAAAGACAAAGCGCTCTCAAGAGGAAGGAAAGAAAAAGGAACGACTATAAGTGGTATAAGTTATTGGAAACAGGCAGTATGGTAAGGTTTATTATGATAATAATTAGTGATTTTAACAGCATAAAAGCAACCGTTAATGGGAATGGATTCGCTTCTCTCACTTTCGATATTTATACTCAACAGTAACAACAACAACAAAAGACGAGAGGAAAGGAAAAAAAGAATCGAGAAACGAAATGATGAGAATTGAGTCCATTATTCATTCGTCGGCGGCATCACTTTCAGGTTCTTCTTTATAGAGATAATTATCGATGAAAGGCTGAGCAACATTACATCATAAATCATCGGCAAAAATCATTCTTATGCCTCATTTTCCACTATAATATGATACCTCAATTTTTTGTCTGTATTATTTTCCAAAGTATCGATGATTGTTGAACAAAATTAGTCTTAAGGGCTGCTTATGGAACTTCATGGATAATACTCAATAAATAGAGTAGAGTTAATTAAATTTAAGGAAAAAGTTTTGATGATCCGTCAAATTATTTGATAACTTTACATTTTAAAGCGTTTTATTGGATTTAATTGATGAATGTTTGGAAGGGTAGTAGCTGAATTAAAGCATGAGAAAATGAATTTTAGTTGATATTTCTCATATTTTTTGAATGTATTGTATTTCCTTCTTTATAAATAAATGTATGACTTTTTGTCATGCTATTCATTTCCTCATAATTTTTAATACCATGAATTCTCATGAAATCTAGGACACACATGCCAAATGCTTATCGCAAAATTTATTAGTCTGAATTTGGTTTTGAACTATTATATTGCTGTTAATCATGTCATATTATTGCTATCAGATGTTTCAGTAAGTAGATGCAAGGCTCAGACAATTTAGATATTTTTGCTCTTTTCATATACTGAATTAGACTTGACAGTCTTATCCTAAATTTTGTACATGCTTTCCTTGATTTTTTCTCCGAAGAATATTAAAAATGCTGACAGTCGACATAAACTCTTTGATGTTTTAAAATAACAAAATTCCAGTATCAAATCTCATAAAAAAATGTTTATGCTTTTCTGAGAATTTCACAAAAAAATATCTCCGTCTTGTCAAAAATAGAACTTCAAACAAAAATAAGGAAATATTTCATTCATTCTTAAAATATCTTCTAGAATAGAAAATTGAATCCACCTTGAAGGGTCAAGGCTCTATAACCACATAAAATACACCTTAAAGTTGATAATTATAGACTGTGAAATTAAAGATGTAACTTAAAATCCATCATTGATCTTTAAAACTCTCTTTAGGAAATGGAAACCACACCATATAATTATTTATCCTTAAAAATGATCAAAACTCTTCCGCATTTCTCATTTTTCTCAATTCTTTCTTCTTTTTGAGTTACCAAAGAAGGTCATTAAAGGAGAATAAAGGCAATGTAAAAAGAGAAGAAAAAAATTGTGGGAGGACTGAAATTGGATCTCGTTGATCCATTGACACAATTGCCACAACAATGAGTTATATTTTGTATGAAAAAGCATGCTGTTTATTGCTATGGCTATGGATATTTAATAAAAACAGGTAAATAATACTCAAATCCGAATATTAATAGTCGTCGACGTCCTGACGTGGTCCATATATTGTCTAGGTAAGAGAATCTAACATAAGCTTATGTTGTACTGACTATTTTGCTTGATACTTGAAACTAGTTCAATTTAAATTGATACTTGATGAGCATCATTATATTAAAGTTGACATTTAATTTGAATATTAAATTAGTATTTAATTGATAAATTGAATTTTAATGATGAATTTTGAATTAAGGAATCTGATAATTATGTCAATTAACTTGTGTAATCAATTGTTCTGTTTATGAATATATAAGAGACATGTGCATCAATGTAAATATGATTTTTTTGAAGGATGTAGTGCAAAAAATTCATACAAAAATTCGTTTGTTCATAATTTGATGAAACTAATTTCATATAAATCCACTTCTCGTCAAAAAACATACATGCAAAGCTAAAATGAATAAAAATTTCACAATGTATAAAAATGTGGCTTTTTTACACTTTTTGTTGCTGAAACACAAAATAAAAACTGATTTTAATTCAATAAAGCAATCATACGCCAAAAGTGCTGATGAATGTTCTTTCTCTCTATATATCATTCACATGTGTGTACCTCCTCTCACTCTCGATACCATTGTGTCATCAGTGAACATCATACGTACATTGCACGTGACACCACTGTCACTATGATCAAACACAAGCCTTGAGGGCATTAATTCTTTTTTTGGAGCTATTCTCTCGTCTCGTTCTCTTTATGAGATTCACAATACCGTGATTTGTTGCTATTGTTCATCAACATAACTTTCCCTAGCAGTGTGAGTATAGGATCTGAACCATAATTCGCATGCTTGCAATCCTTGCATTTCATTTTTGTTGTGAATAGTCTAGTGGAATTTTTTAGATTGAATTTCATGGTTTTTTTTGCGAAAATCGATAAGTGATTTACGTTGTGCATTTGAGTTTGTTTTCATTTCCTTTGCATTTTACCCTTAAAAATTGCATTCAGGAAATTTATTGATGAATATCGGATACTTTCATAAACTTGGCCTAGATTAAGGATTATGAATGCATGATTCTAAAAAAATACGGAATTACGGTCTTGAAAATTCAACAATCAACAGTTTGTCGAGTTCCAGCAAAATCTTTGGTTCCACCACATTGCGAATTTCCCTCAAATAAAAGTGCTCTCTTATCAAATCCTCTGATCTAAAAATCCTCGCGTTGTTTGACTCCACATATGTAGGAAATAGACAGCATAAATATCAAATTTTTGTTTATTTCTGCTATCATTTCCATTGGATAAAGAATGCTACCAATAAAATTTAATCGATATGAGAAAGTCAATTTTTGTTGTTGTCTCTTGATATTTTCATCATACATCTCTCGATATTTATATTGCTTGTCAAATTTCTCTTTTATCGATGAAGAATTCAGATGTAAAACGCAAAAAAATTGGGGATGCTTTTTGATGTGTAAGCAGAAATGGAGTAAATATTACAGACTTATTTCGCTCGATGTAAAAAATGGAAAAATTTGGATTTGAGCAGGAAAAGATTTTTGGTTTAAAAAATGTTTATTGAACCAAATCAACGCATAAGAATCTTATGCTTGTCTTTCGTGTACAATATAATTTCCTTACTACCAAAAAAATTTCGTATGTAGCATTATTAAACCCGATTCCGCACATGTTTTTTTGGCATTAAAAAATTTCATTTTCCACATTTCATCCTTCGCATCACATCATTTGCAGTGACAGGCAAAGGGAAAAAAACCCATCAAGCAAGCTTGGAGGATTGAGTGAATAAGTGAAATGTGTCTTAGAATTTTCAGATGATAACATTCATTTCAGACTGTATCAGAGTATATGCGAATGTTTATATGCCCATGTTATGATGATTCTACTCCCCGTCCCGTTTCACTCACTCAAGGATATGTTTACATCATCAAACTCGACTTTTTTTTTTATTTCCACATATTGTTGTAAATACGTTGAATACGAGAGCTTGTACTGATGAAAAAATACGTTTTCTTGTTTAGTCAATGATAAGAGAAATTTTTTTTGTTCTGTTTGTGCTGTTTTAATTTACTCAAAAAATTTATTTTGTTTTGTATAGAGGTTAAGCCACAATGTACACATAAATTCTTTTTTTGCCATATATCATCAACAAACAAACATTGAATTAGTACAAAATGGTATGTAAGTGAACTTTAATAGCGCATGATGTACTGAATTATTTTTGGGTTAGCAAAGTTTGATCAACAGATGAATAAATAACATGTTTTGATATTTTTGTGAAATTTGATAAGAAACCGTTCACTTACTAACTTCTGGGAGCTCGCTTGATCTGAATTAAACAATTGAAATTCCGAGAATGCTCAAAATCAGACATTTCAATTTATTCTTCTTAAAATTTGACCAAAAATGACCAGCCTTACAATGTTTTGCCAAAAAAAGAACTAGCCAGTCAAAATACCCACATCAACTCTTAATTTCTTCCTAAAATCCCTTAAAAATTATGTGCGTATAATAAATATACATTCATGTGTGTGTATGAGTCAGTAAGAATGATGATGATGCACTAATGCCGTAATGTGTTTGTCTGATGATGAATTGGCACGAAATTATAGTGACATGACCAACCCATGCTATGTTTGTTGTGAGCAATTCAGTACTGCTGCTGCTACCATAATATTTCTTTAGTTGTATTTTTTTTTCGGTAAATTCTAGCATTTATGTTGAGAGTGAGTGACTTGCTTGGCTCAAAGTATTTTATTATTTGTTGAACTTTTAATGTGCTTAGTTGAGGAATGTTGTATATCTCGCATATCCGTAATTAATGATTCTGTAATTAATGTTAGAGTTAATTTTGGTCATTTTATTGTGCAAATTCTTTATTTCATAATTAAATTTGAAGGCTTGGCTTCATCTGATCAAATGTTTTCAACCATTGTTCCTAGCCGGCAAAGAGCATGCCTTCATGGTAAGGTAATTTTTACAATGAAATTCAATAATATTGCAGATGCTCAATAAAATTAATGTTAATAAATTTTAAAAGTCGCAAAAATAAAACTTTTCAATTTCCAAAACTTTGACAAACTTCAGCATGTTTCCTGTACGATCTAAATTTATGATTCTCAAATAAAATGAACATCCCTACATTGAGTTATAAAAGTGCAATGAAAAATGATAATTTTATGCGACTGTTATCTCTCTATCGTCTACTGCAAAATATCTCTCCTAAAATATGGCAAATCTATTCCTGCAAACTTATTTTCAATAATATCTATTGGCATGTACGGAGCTGAATTGCTAACTATCTTTTTTTTCATCCACATTATATCACTCCCCATATAAAAATACACAAACAGCATCGTATACCAATTGCCTTAAAAAGAATCGTTGAATTTTATATTCAGTATAGTCATGAAATGAGCGAAAATTGCAACAATAAAATGTCATTGGTGGCAGGAGCAGCAGTGAAAAAGGAAGCAGTTGTGAGGCAATAAATGTATTTTTACCGAAAGGAGAATCGAAAACAGTCATTAAATCGTGAAATAAGTAGCTTCACAATAATGACATTACCCAAGTCGTTATGAGCTCACAACTTTTTAGCTGGTTTTTATTGGAAGGATGAAATTTCAGAATGCAGTTTTGGAGGTATTTGGAAAACACATGGTATTGAGATTTCCGAAAATCCAGCACTAGGTTAGCGTGATTCTGGTCTAAGGACAGATTCAATCAAATTTTGATTCTAGCCGGTCATGTCAAGTCGGTGCGCTTTGTTCCCAAATTAAGATGATTTATTACTTGGATATTCTGCCATATCTTCTCAAATAAAAAGAAAAAGAATAAAAAATTCCTCGGATGTATTTATTGGAAGCTTTTTATTTGCTCAGCAGGAAATCAATTTATTCCGTGCTACACAAGACACTGCCAAAAAGGGGTTTTCTTCCTTCCGAACCATTTTCAGGCTCCATATTGGCAATTAAATTTTTTTATTTGCATGGCAATTCGCACCAGTCAATTTTCATCACCAAATTAACAATGTTTGGAACTCCATTGTTAATAAATTTGTCAATATCTCGTATTATAAATCATCATTCACAATAACTTTTTATTGAATTGTGACAAAAATTTTTATTCACTCTTCCTTTAATTTAATCGACATCCAGAGCCATTAAAAAGGCAATAATATCCGATCAATTCAATTCCATTTTATATTCATGACATGAGGATATACATGAGCATTTCCAAATGGATTTGAAATGGATGCTGCTTTTATAGATGAAATAGGAATATTTTTTGCAATGATCAGCAGTAATAACGACTGTTTTTTGTCTTGCTTGTATTTTTTGGATATTCATAAAATTTGTCATTCACGCCCATTTGCAATTCTTCCATTCTTATTGCATTATGTTATAAAAAAATATAAAAATATTTAATAGCTTCGTCGATATGAACGTTAAATTTTTTTATTGTCACTTATCGGAGTTGCTGCTTTGTTTTGGTGCAGTCTTTACTTATTATTCCTTATCCGTCTTAAAATAAAATATTGTTGAAGGCATTTATTATGGATTGTAAATAAAAATTATTCATTGACTTGAAAGTAAATTGACGGATGAGGTGAAGCGGCGATATTTTGCTTCCTATTCTTATCTTGTTGATGGGATTCAGAAGGATTTAGCAGCATATTGTTTTCAGTAAGATTGACAGGAATTAATTCAAGGTATTTTCAAATCCTGATCAATTGGTTTTGAATACATGTCTTATTGGAAAGTTGAAGAGGCTGTCGTTCCAATTTAGTAGCTGACCAAAAGTTAATTGGTCCACTTTCCCGTGTAACTTCCTGTTTTCACTAAGGAAATTACAAACTGATTCGAATTTTGAATACCTAGAATGAGATCCCATAACTGTTCATGATTAGTTTAATTTTATTGAATTTCTCGTCTATATAGCTTCAGATATTTATTAAATTTAATCCACACATGCAACAAAAATTATCTTCTATATCCAAAACCTGCATAATTTTTCATGTGTAATTAATATCATTGAACTAATACCATTATAAATAATATTTACACAATTTTTATTTTATATCATTAACTTTATCCTAATTCATTACACAAATTGTATTTTCTACTCATTTTACCTCGCATGCTTATACACATCGTGACGTCAGAATGAATTTACTTTATGTAGTAAAAAAATTACATTACATTCGCATAATTGGAGCACATATTTGAATTTTAAACATGCAATTAAAATAAACTAGCGCATGAATAGCTTCATAATGATACCTATTTAATGATAAGTCGTTATAAATTGAAAGGAACTGAGACGATCATAAAGTGCACATGAAAAATCCTTTGAATGTGAAGCTTAAAATAAAGAAAGGCTTTCATTGAAACTTTTTATTCTTAAAAAGTTTTACTGCACTGTGAAACATAACGAAAGAGAATTCTCATAATGCTCATAAATGATTTGATGTCATTACCATAGAAGCGAGTGAAGTAAGCAAAGTAAATGACATAAATTGTGTATGCAGAAACACTTGAACTCTTTTCCTTCATTGCATCAATGCTCTCATTTTTGAATGACCTCTTGTTGCGTATTTCTTGAACATATTTTGTTAAGTGAAGGAGCCGTTTGGCTTTGTTTAAGCATGTAACCGAGAAATTAATTAATCTTAATTCCGAGACTGAGAACAAGACTTTTCTAGTAGAGGGGATTATGGGTTCTCGAGAGTTAGATTTCAGGAAACTTTGTACGTAATAGAAATCGATAATTGCATCTGCTAATCATATCCTAAACTGCGTTTTTTGAGTGTCCATTCCAAATGACTCCCAACATCGTTTTTTTCTGTGTTAAATGCTTTTAATAACAATCTGATGGGAAATGACACACAATATGAAGCGCTCTTTCCTTTTACTTCCCCTCTCCTCATTCTCATACATAATATATGGCCTTTTAATGAGTTTATTTAAGCACAGCACAAAAAACACAAGGCAAGACCTATTCAAAGGAATTTAACAAGAGTTCTCTCATTTTTTGTGTGCTCTGTTTGTTCGCATAATAATAAAAACAGTGAAAGAGTACAAAAAAAAGTTAAAAAATATTTCTTTCCGATGCTTTTGCTTCGGCATAACCCTTTTCAATGTGGCAAAATATAACACAGTACAGTCGAGTGAATAAAAATGAAGAAGAAGAAAAACCCAAATTTTGTAATAGTTGTCACATGTTTATAAACTCTCTTTCTTTATTTTCAAGAATAAATTATCAGATATGATCTCAAAAATATAAATTTTCAATTTACAATTCAGTGAGTCAGTGAAGAAAAAAAGATGGAATAGTAGGAAAGATATTGTAGTTTATGAGGAAATGAAGCGCATGTTGAGCCATATATTTCGTTGGGTGGATACTTAAAATTCCATTCTATTGTATATCCTATGCATTATTATTTACTTTGCCGACTATACAGATCACTTATGATCCATGGCCTCCCATATGTCCCATGATTTCGCCTAAAATAATGCCTCTTTTGCTTGCCAATTTTCGTTTCAAGGTGCAATACTGTCTCGATCGATAGCTTCCTTCTATGAGGCATTATTGCATAAACATATAAAATATCCTCTAATTTCAATTCCTCAATAAGATTCCAAGGTCAAATAGACATCCTACGAGCAATATCATCACATTCCTAAACTAATAACAAATAAATGTGCTAAAAACGGCGAGCATAAAGCGAAAACATAAGGAGTACACAGGCAAACCATTATGATTCAAAAAAAGAAGAGAAATAAAAAAAGAGAAGCATATTTTACTTTGTAATGTCTTTCAGATGAAAGGGCTGATGACGCAGTTATGTCAAAATGAATTTATTTCATATTATTTTTTTACTTCATTTAAATTATTATTTTTGTTTATAAATGAATTAAAAATTTATGAGTAAGAAGAGTATTGATAATGGAAATGAAAATTAAAATATGAATGAACAGACACTGACAGAAATGATATTCAGTTTAATTCATTCACCCTATAATGAAATAAGTGTATTGAAAAAACGATTTTATTTAATTTTATTTTGTCGATATCAGTCTAGTGAATCGATTGAAAATCAATAATAAATTATAAAACTTTGTGTGCTTATTTTTCAATCGCTTCAACAGTTTTTTTTTATGCTTCTCCTTTTTTTGTTATGGCTATGACTGAAAACGAGCAAGGGAATGCAATTGGTGGTTTAGAATTTCATGCATGAATTGGAATAAAGCATGATAGAATTTGCTTGAAAAATGATAAACTTTACTTTTCTGCTTGATTGAAGTCAATTATGATATTAATGTGTTAATGCTGATTTTCTAGATTTTATCCAGAGCTCGATGTCGACTCGGATTATTTACGATAAATTCGATTCAAATCGACTCTACTCCATATAACATTTGAGTCGTCTAACTTGGTATTCAGATGGATTGACTGACGAAACTCTTAAATTGATCATCCTTCTGATCACTCATTTCACATACTTAGTCTTTATTAGCTTCATGCCATTAGAATATCAGTAGCAACAATTCCCTATTAATGTTCTGCCAATGCTGATGACAATTACAAAGATGTCTTCTAAAAACGACATTCAGCGATTGATTCCAATATACTTACAATATTGACATTACTAAAATTAAACATCAAATCCAAGAGTATCCTATCGCAACTAAGTATCGCTACTTTTGCTACTGTTGCTTTTTCGAGTTATTTAGTAAGAGCATTTTACTCTCATTCTTTGTTGTTTCTCCTCTGGTGTATGCTTCTGCCTTTATTGAATTACTTTAAATTAAATATTAAGTACAGCGGTATCGGAAGAAAAGCGATTTTTTTCGTATTTATTTTTGCAAACTGCAAATATTGGCAGTAAGAGAATAAAGAGAAGAAAAGAGAATAAAAGCGAAAAGACTTGGGAAATGAGTTTGGTCAATGTTAAGTGATTGCTTTGGGCAGAATAGAATAAACATTTAATGAAGAATTATTGACACTTGAAAGAGTGGCTTCGGAATCTTTTTACTGTTTTGCGATTAAATATTTAATTTTAATTTTTATGCGAAAAAAGAAATTCCATTGACAGCAACCGATTCATGTTTAAATCCAAAAAAGTCTTCATTTTGAAGTCTTCCGCATTATTGAATTTCCTCATCCAGAACTTCCTCTCAATGAATTATGAACTCTTAAAAGCAAACAAAATTCCCAAAATTTATTGAAGCATAAACATGAGTCAGTACAATTAGCAGGACTATGATGATATGTTAATCAAACATAACTCAGTAGTAATTTACGAGTTCTAAGAATCTCTACATGATGTCTCAATTTTTGGAGATTTAGTCTAGATTTATTTGAGTAAATGAAAATTTGTTCTAATTAGAGTAACTCAGCGAGTTTTGTGTTCATTAATAAGTATATTCAATGAAGAAATACAGTTGTAAAACTGATTGTTTGTTGAACCTTTTAAAGTGAACTGACTCATATAGAACTGAATTTCCTGTTAAAAATACTAATAGTTTGCTAGCCCGATTGGACAAAAATACGTTATAACTAGTTGAAGTAAAGTAAATAACTAGTTCCAACGAATTTTGTCCACTCGTGTAGTAGTTTTGCAAGCTCCATTCATAAAGTATTTCTATTTTTATTCATAAATCTCTAATTGCACAGAAATCAAATAAATCTCAATAAACAAGATCCATAATTTTCATAGAAATTAAGTAATAAAATACAGAAATAGTTTTTTTCTCTAGAAATTCATCTCACATCGTCCATTTACTATTTCATCGTCTTTTATCAACATGACACTCGTTCATACCGCTGATGTGCAATGTCTTCTAGTTGTGTGTTATAATTTTAAATGATTAAATTACAACCTTTGTATGTTGTATTGCAAAAAGTTGAGCATGAAGAGAAGAGAAGAAAAAAATTGTTCAAAAAATCATGAATCGAGTACTAAATGAATGTACAATAAGTATGTGATGTTGTTGACGAGAGAGCTCTAATATCAAGTGCGAACTGCATATAAAAATGATGATGCTGATCAGAAGAACTGAATGGTTGGCATAAAGAGTAAAAATAAAAATTATATAAAATTAACACTTGAATAAAGTCTGAAACCGGAGAGGATAGTTAAAATATTAAATTTCATCGATAATAGTTTTGAAAATGCCACTTTATGGACTGCTTACTGTGAATGTGAAGCATGTCCAATGTGGTACCCTTGCAAAACATTTTGATATCATTTTAAAAATGTGTCTAAAATTTAAAAACATTTAAAATATTCTCAAAAGTTATTAAAAATCTGCCAATTCCTCCGCAAGTTCAATTTATAGGAAATTAAAACGAGTCCACACCTAACTAAGCTTCAATTAATAGAAATTATTCATCTATTAATTTCTCAAGTTGTTTATTACGTTCGTCGTTTTAAAGCACAACACCCACGCCGTATCAAATCAGGAATATCGCCCGTTACTGTCAATAAATTTTAATTCTTTCATTTTCATACCTTCAGCATTTTATAACAGTAAACGTCAATAAAGCGTCAATCGATTAAAAAGACAACACCAGACACTTAATTAATGATGAAGCTTTAAATCACCCACAGGCCAGAACACCCACGCAAATTTTCCCATAACCACCGAAAATGAAAATCACGGGTTTCCAGAAACACCACTTGTAAATGTATGTGGTGGTTCTGGAATGTAGTGAATTTCATAAACACCACATGTATTTCCAAGTGGTGGATAAAATCACACGTGTGATTTTAATCACCACATACATTTGTACGTGGTGTTTCTGAAATCACGTGTGTTTCAAATCACCCACAAAATTTTGTCTGTGGGTGATTTGGAAATTAATGTAATTTTTCATGAAGTACAAAATTACAAATTTCAATACAAAATTTCATTGAAATTTTAATGTTTTTTTGTTCTTTTTTTGTTACAAGCCTCGATTTTGAGTAAAAAATCAGAAATTAAATTTTTGATTTAAAAGAGTGATTCTTTGTGTGATAAGCCATTTTTCCTGGTTATTTTTAAACACTTTTATAATATTGAACTATAAGTCGAAAGTATTAAAGCATACGGATTGGCATCTAATCGAGAAGCCCTCAAGTAAAAAAGTATGGTTGGATAAGTCATACGCTTTGAAAGCAAAACACCAGGGAAGCTGCTTTAAGTGGGATGGTCCTTATTCTTAAACTTATTCTTCCATGCTTGGCTGATATTATAAGAAGTGTCAAAGTGAACAGGCTTGGATGGGCTGAACTTCAGCCTGCAGTTCTACGTTGCTCCTATATTTATATTGGTCACCTTCTCTCTTGGTTCTAAATATAACTCTAAGGAACCTCTTCTCAAAATCTCCATTTGCACGCCCGTTTCCATGACTCTGAACCATTTATGGACTTATAGTTCCCAAGTAGACAAAGTCGTTGACCACTTGCAGCAACTATAAGAAACTTAGCCTTATCCTCATTAACTCGTTCTCTCGTAACTTTCAGAATGTGAAACTTTACTAACAAAAAAGGAATGATAAGCCAAATGTCTATGCTTATTTATTTACTGGATCCATGCTCCGACTTAGAGCCTAGGTTATTACAAAAGGCCTTTCATCTGACCTTATTGCCTTTTTTCTCAGGCTGAGAACATCCATACAAATACCGCTAAATACCACCGTATCCATATAAATTATACCGATACCGCCTAGTTTCTGAGCCTAGCTTTTTCCTTGTGGATTTCACCCAAGCGTGGGAGAATAAGTTTAAGAATAAGGACCATCCCACTTAAAGCAGCTTCCCTGGTGTTTTGCTTTCAAAGCGTATGACTTATCCAACCATACTTTTTTACTTGAGGGCTTCTCGATTAGATGCCAATCCGTATGCTTTAATACTTTCGACTTATAGTTCAATATTATAAAAGTGTTTAAAAATAACCAGGAAAAATGGCTTATCACACAAAGAATCACTCTTTTAAATCAAAAATTTAATTTCTGATTTTTTACTCAAAATCGAGGCTTGTAACAAAAAAAGAACAAAAAAACATTAAAATTTCAATGAAATTTTGTATTGAAATTTGTAATTTTGTACTTCATGAAAAATTACATTAATTTCCAAATCACCCACAGACAAAATTTTGTGGGTGATTTGAAACACACGTGATTTCAGAAACACCACGTACAAATGTATGTGGTGATTAAAATCACACGTGTGATTTTATCCACCACTTGGAAATACATGTGGTGTTTATGAAATTCACTACATTCCAGAACCACCACATACATTTACAAGTGGTGTTTCTGGAAACCCGTGATTTTCATTTTCGGTGGTTATGGGAAAATTTGCGTGGGTGTTCTGGCCTGTGGGTGATTTAAAGCTTCATCTTAATTAATCATTCATTTTAATAAATAACAAGTCTGACTGGGACGTTTTTATAGATTTTTTACACTCAATTTCTTATGCGGCATATATCATATTTAAAAGGTGTTACCTCGCTGGTTTTCTTGTCTTTTCTGAATGGCTAGATGTTTCTTCCACATTGGAGATGGATTATCATATTGAATTACACTTCGTGTTATAGCTTTTTGTTCTTGATTTTTTTTTTCTTTATTCCGTAAAGTGACATTTGCGGACATTCTTATTGCTTTTAGGTTGAGGCGGATGGATGTTTCTTGCATTCTCTTTGGTGCTCTAGAAAACTCATTTTACAAATTGATATGTGTTATAATTATTGCTACATTGTGGTGAATCGAAGTTAAATTTTGTTGTTGGATAAAATTAGAACAGGACTTTGAATTATAGGCTGGCGTGAATCTGGCATGGACCCGGATCTAAGACGAGTCCGGTACTAAATCAGAGTTACTTCGGCCTGGGGCTAGAATTTCTACAGAGCAACCAAATTGAAATATTCGAGAATGTTGGTTAATGTTATTGCTTATTTGCTTAATCTTGATCAACCTGTCAAGTATATCAACTCTGAATTTTAGTCCAATGTCATACAATTCGACCCATTTCTCCTAGTAAGTATCGTATAAACTTAATACAATTATGTTTATACAATTTTATTTTCCTTTACATTTCTAGAAAATTTACTCGCATATCTGTTACTCTTCCTATTATTATTATCATCATTATATTCGTAATATACAAGCTTTAATGGCACTTGTGGGATGTTCATTATGTGACAATGCTCTTAATGAAATCTCATACGTACTTATATAAGCAAGAAAATGCTGAGAATGAAATGAGGAATGCACACTTGTCAACAGTCATTAAACAAGGATTCATCTTACATTTTTCTCTCTTTCTTCTCACTTAGCGTATAAAATTCATCGTTACATTTGCTGATTGAAATGACCTCTATATGAATTATATGCTAGATATTCCACAAAGAGATTACAAATCCAATCAATTTGCCAATGAAATCATCTTAAAATATCAAATTTCATTTCGGATTCTTTTTCTTAAGTTTTCAGTCACACAACCTTTCATTAACCAAATTAGAATTTCCGTCATTTTCCTTTTTCATGTTTATCGCTGAACTGTTTGTCACCTATCAATGAATCTTTGACTGACGCAAATTTATTTTGATGTTTCCTTTATTCTCTACTATACCCAAAAATATCTAGGTAAATATCTTGTTTTTGTTGATATACAAAATTGAGGGTGGCATTGCCAAGATTCATTCATTTTCTATTTAATGAAAATTAATAAAATGTCACCTAAAATCACTTGTTTGATTCATCAACATAAAGAAAAAACTTTTCTTCTTTGGGTTGCTACCTATCGTCTGACATTAATCAAATTAAGGGAGAAAGACTGAAACGAAGTTAACGGAAAAGATGAGTGGAATGAGAAGGAAATGTCTAAGGTATCGGAAGTGAGAAAAGGAAAAAAAATTATTTCAAAGATCAATCCTCAAATTTTTTGGAGCTTTGTGCCTAAATGAATGAAATTGATATATTATTAAATTGAAAACTTTTGAGTTGAACATTTTTGATGGAACAACCTTTTGTTCGTGATAAAATAGGCCACGGCATTTGTTAATATTTCATGCTTTACTTTCTTATCAGCATTCAAAAATATTGTCGCATTAGAGATTATCTGTCAAGAATATCTTTTTATATGTATATACAAAAGCAATGATCAAAAGAACTGTTGCTCTAAATTTCAATATTTTATCTATTTAACTTAACTATTCATAATTTTCAAAGCAATATTGTCATATTATTTAAATCAGTGGTGGACAACCATATTTCGCGACACATCTTGGTGGTAAGCTTCGACCAAAACCGCACATGGCTTTGCCATGTGGGTAATGGCAATCCCAACTGGTAAGTCGTGGCACACAATCTGTCCACCACTGATTCTAAATTATCTATTACTATTCAAATCTTTATTCAAATCATTTCCAACAAGTTGCCATAGCAAATTTTTTGATTTATAGCTGTCCTTTTGATCTCTAGTCATCACACGGTCCTTGACTCTATTCATTCATCCAATCTCATTTCCTCAAAAAAGGAAAATTTCCTTTAAATGAAATAAACAAGGAAATAATCTTGATAGCCAAAGTGACCGAACGAGAGAAAAATTTTATGTCCCGTGAAAAAATGCATGAAATGAGTGATTACTGTTTACAAAAAGTTGCGATGGAGATGGAATATATTTTATGAGGATCCTAAGCATGGAGGGGATAAAAAATGATGTAAAGACAGTTTCCGCTCCGTTAATTTAATTTTTCTTTCCCTTTATCTCTTCTTCTTTTTCATCAACACTGTTGCGGAATTTTTTGTTTCTTTTCCATTTTGTCGAGGATAAAAGAAGGCTGGAAAAAATTGATTCTCCATCCGATATTACAATTTCATTACTTTCTTCTGGTGCTATAATTTTATTTATTATCACTTTTGTCGTCACATTATTTCATTTTTTTTTTTCGG
This sequence comes from Chironomus tepperi, assembly GCF_022539635.2. NCBI lineage: Eukaryota > Metazoa > Arthropoda > Insecta > Diptera > Chironomidae > Chironomus > Chironomus tepperi. Next base: position 1,342,224 of record NW_027226250.1, read on the forward strand.
TTGATCCTTTTGGTGTGGAAATGGACAATTTTGCGATGGGTAGCTAAGTATTTTTGCCATTATGATTGCTTTTTGTGGTATTTTTGGGTGTTGGTAAATGTTTGGTAAATGGAGAAGTATTTTTATTTTACTTTACTTTAAGGTCAGTGAATGACATTATTTGAATTCTAATACATGACCCCAACGGTACAGGATGTAGAAATTGGTTGAAATATTTGAAAATCTAGCTCAGGTCAACTTGATACTGGGCCCAAGCCAGATTTAAGCCTCAGACCAGAGTCAAATCAGCTTGGAACAAAATTTTTGGCCATTTTTTCAAAACAGTTGTAAACTTTATTATTTTACCAGAAAATATAAAAATTTGCTCCATGATCCATCGAACTAATTCATAATCCTTCATATTATTCATGAAATTTCAACTATAACAAAAAACGCGATTATTAATTCATATCGTACTAAAATATCATTAGTCATGGATAATAAAGCCCCGCACGAAATCTTGCTATTTGTTTACCATAAACAATCCTACTTCTTCATTCCACGATAAATAGATGCTAAATATTCATAGTGCAGAAAGTTATCTAGTCTTATTAATATAAGCAAACTATACGTGAAATTAATATGTCTTATGTAAATAATAACTTTATTATTCTCACAATAAACAAAAAAGTATCTTTCACTAATGAAGATTTCAAGAATTTTTAATTCTTTTTTTCTTCTTCATAAAATTTTAAACAAAAGAATTTCATTTAACACATAATTGAATTTTTGATGAGCTCTCATTTCTCTCATTCCCTTTTATTCGCGCGTGAGATGAGCAAAAAATTGGTGAAAATTAAATTTTATTCAAAAAAGAAACTCCTTACTATCGCATCACTGTCTCTTACTGTCTAAATTATTTAATAATAACAACATTTGAATTCTCTACGTTTCATTTTCGCTGTTTTTTTGTGTGTACGGATGATGTTCCTCATGAGATGTTTATTGTATAAGTTCATTAACAGGGACTGGAGGCTCATGGCTTGGCATTCAAAATTAGCAGACTTCAAACAGCAATAGAGCTAGCTGAGAGAGGTCATGGATGGCAATTGATCTGTACGGCCAGCAAAGTAAGTAGAAAGATTTAAATTATTAAAATTTTGAAAACTAATCCCCAATTTTGAGTTAGAAACAACAATTTCATATGCTAAATAATGCAATTATTAATTAAATCAAAACTTCATCTAAAGCTTCCACCCCCTTTCCAGTCATCATTATTGTTCTGTTATCTGCGTCGCTCTCAAACAAATTACAATATAATATAAAAAGTAATAATAATATTTTAGTGTACATGAGGTATATTACACGTACGTTACAGTGAAAGAGACTTAGGAGGATGACTCATGGAATTCAATGAGACAGCCTGACATGACAGATGAAAGGAATGCGCAAAGGCTTGAAGGAGTCTCCGTATAACTTTATTGTGATGTGCCTTTTGTTAAAGTGAATATATTATAGGTGTAAATAATATCTATCATACATTTCATGAAAAAAAAACGTTTTTGTTCTTCTTCTTCTTTTTTTTCTCTGTACATCTCTAAATAAAAAAGTGAGATGTAAGACAATAGGAATGGTACAGAACATAATCAAAAAAGAGTTTAAAGTGAGTAGGGTGAATACGCGGAGGCTCAAAGTCAATAATGTGTGATGTGAAATTTCAGCTTCTCAACTCATCGTTGATTATAACCTTTATATAAGAACTTTATTAAAAAGACACAGAACAATAAAGTTTAGGTCGTGCCTGATTTTTTTTTTCTCTTCTTTCGACTTTTATTTTTTTGTTGTCTGATGTACGCCACATGAGATGATGCGTACATCTCTTTCGTTTAAAATAATATGAAAACCCCTTTTGAAGATATTAAGTAATTATATGTGAGCGACTATTGTGTTGCTTATTGGTCTGCTGCCTACAGATGAATGCTCATATTTATAAATTTTTTTAATATTCTCAGATAAAATTATTTTTTCCCGGATCCTCATCACATTTTTACTGCTAAATTACGCTTCTTTATGACCTCATTTTTACCCTCCCCATCCCCTCCCTAATCATGATAATATCCCTCATCAAAAAATTATAATATTTTAATTAAAATTATTAAATATGTTTTCAATAAAACACCGCATTGGTTTCCGATCAAACTTCAAAAGTCAAAGAACTGAAATCTCTTTTTCTCTAAAAAAAATGCGATGGAAAAAGGTTTCACATGGAAAAAAATATCTTCAAAGCATTTGGTTTTTGCAAAATAGGGAGATTCAAAAAGAATCATTTTTTTCTTCTTTTAGTAAGAGAAATTTTTCAATCAAACAAATTGTGATGTTCAAAAGGAAACCATCGCCAACGCGCAATGAGCACAAACTTGAAAGAAGAAAAAAATATAAACGATAAGCATATAAAGTTTTTTTGAAAAACGAGGGTAATTTGTGACTGAAGCGCATTCAATCAACGATTATTGGAAAGCTCATTGTGCGAAAATGGTTAAATATTCGTAATGCTATCCTGGAGCACGGCTATAGCCCCAAACCAGATACGATAAAATCCGACTTCAAACTAGTGACAAGTCGGCCTGTGGCCGGATTTTCGATAATTTTTATGCTGTCTGCCTTCCAGGACTATTGTATGAGTTTAGAAATGAATATAAAATTAAGCTAACTTTTATAAGAAGTGATAGCAAATGCGGAGTATGTAATTTATCAGAATCCCAAACTGAATATCAAGCTAACATTTTACAACATTAGTAAATTTCACTGCATGTTCATAAGATGAAAAAGCAAGATTGGAAGAGAATATTTTTACTTAAATGAAATTCTCCTTATTTAATTCGCTTACAATATTTTTTTTTCTTCACTTATTCGATATTACTAACGAATAAAACATTAATATGATAGCTCAGAAGGGAAGTAAGTAAAAGAGAAGGAGGTTGAAATTGAAGCAAACAACTTTCGAGTGCCTTGGCATCATCAACATCAGTTAATTCGCTATGATGTTTTAAGTTCAAAAGGTTAAAACATTTTTCTCATTATTCGACCATCATCATCAGCATATACTTTAAATATTGCTTCGTATATTATTGAATCATTCTATCTCACTCACCCGTTATATCTCCCCCCTTACTCTCCCCCTCATATACTCCTCATCGTCAACATTCACTCGTTTGTTGTTTTCTTCTTCATTCACTCACTTAACTTTAAAGATAATTTCAACACCTGAAGACTCCAAGAGAAGTGAATGTGCGCGCGGCAGAGCAGAAATCAGATGAAAAATCTTTTAAAGCGTGAAATTGAGTGGCGGGCGGGCAGAAATGAGTACTTTAAAAAAAATGTGAAGAGATGAAAAATAAATGTTAATGAATATAATTAAGATGCAATTTCAGCATGAGAGGATTGCAAAAACAGTATACAAATTGTTCCCATGGATCCGTTCTTAATAACCTCCCCTTTTAAGATTTTCCATTAAAATACATTGTGTTTGAGTTTAAATATTGGTGGGAGTACTGGTTGTATGAAAAAGGTTATTTGGATTTTTTTCGAAGAGTTCTAGAGTTGATTAAAAAAGAATTTAAAAAAATGCTTGAAAAAAGACTGTCAAAAATAAAATTTAATCCGAAGCTTCAGATTTTGATGTAGAGATTCATAACTTGAAGTTGAACATATCTACATTAAGAGCATTTTTCCCGAACGATACAAATAAAGAAGGTCACATAGTTCTACTTACTTCGCTGGCCGTAAAGGTCAATTGTGATACATGACCTCCCTCAGATGCCGCCTAAAACTAGCTCTATCGCCGGCTACCGCTTCTCTAAAGGTCTAAAGGCTAACACCAAATTGAGGTCGCCAATTTTTGAAGACCGAAGACCGTTGAACGGCAATTTAAAACTTAGTGATGGAGCCTTCTCCATTTATGTTGCTTGGGTTAAAGCTGCATCTGTGTAGCTTCAACATGTGTGCCAAACCGCTAAAATCAAAGAAAATCAAGGTTGTATCGTTTGGGAAGCACACATCAGATCTCCAAAGTAAAATTCTAATTTTTATAACAAGAATTACAGCTTATTTACAATATTCTTCTTACATGTGCTAATCTAAACATAAGAAGTATCTCTTTATTCCTTTTAGACTAAATCCAACATCATTATCGTAAATTTCATAATAAATATGGAAAAGAAATTCGTCAGCAATTTTTTTCCTTAAATCTTTCTTTTAATCAACAAGATTGACGACACTCATCAAAGACGAAAAAATGTTTCAAAGGAAGTCAATCCTGATTAAGAAAAGCACCACCTTATTTCTTTATAAATTTTGTTCACTTCAAAAAGGAAAGATTTTTTTTATTATGAACATTTTTTTGCGTTCATTAAATGCTGTCATGGCATCGTTTAATTACCTTTTCTAAAATAACATACAAAAAGGAATTATCGTCACTCCTTTATACCATTTTTATACTATACAAAAAAAAATTATTTCTAATCCTTCTTAGCAATCCTTTTTCTTCCTTTTTTGCTGTCGTTAACCCCTTAAAGCGTTAGGCATTAATTAAAAATTAAATCTCACTTGCTATATTGTCAGAGTTAACAGCAGAAGCAGAAACAGTTTGTTATAGTAGCATTGATGGCGTTGCCATGGGAAAGTTAAGTAATGCCAAAGGATATAACAACAAATGACTGGATGTGCATGTGAGAGAAGCTAATACGTTCATATTCTCTCGTTCACATCCATTAATAGAATTGCTTTTTAGTCCCTCACACTTTCCCTGTACTCTTTTATTCCACTTGAGCGCTTTTTATGAAGCGTATGCAAGACTGAAAAAAAGATATTATTTTTATTTTGCAACGATATTCACAAATCTGTTGTAACTAGAAGTGGTTGTCGTCAAGAATGATAAATTTTATTGGCATACAAGCTACATAGTGTGAGCTTTTATTAGTTTGATATTTTACTAGTTTAATGACTTCATTAAAAGACGTTTGAGCTGTGTAGATCATTGTGATTCAGAGCTGTACTTGGGTGATTCGCGATTGATTTTGTGGGCCAGACCTCTTCACTTAGTAGACCTATAGTTAATAGTGGGATCAGAACCTAGATGCAAGGTCAGTTTCTAATAATCAGGTACCGAAGAATCAACCAAATATTAATTTGATCAAGTATATATCTCCGATTAAATGGTAAATAAATTAGGAATTCCATTACAATATTGTAAGAAAATTCTGTTCACATACACATATTTCTTATTTATGAAAAACTGAAGCTAAATAATGCAAATAAAAATTGAATGCTTTCTCACAGAAAAAAAAAATTATAAAAAAGTAAAAATGCCACGATGTGAAACGTGCGCTTCATTTCAAATGAATAAGGTATTTTACAGTACCCGCTTAAACATGTATATTTATATCGAAATCATTTAACATTAATGCTAACATACAAACATACATTTTCACTTCCCTCAATTTGCCATCTGATTAAGTGTTGGTATATTTTGTACTGAAGTTCGAAGACGAAAATATTGCCTTGATATGGAAAATGCGTACACATAACTTGAGACAGGCTCTGGTGTGCTTGACTACCTTTATATCTTAATGTCTGAGTTTCGAATACTAATATCTATTCTTGCATCCTATACACATATATATTTAAAGGCATTCAAGTCAAACATTTCACCTTTATGGGGTATTTTTTGCCTTTCTCCTCATTTTTCTAGGAAAATGAAGAATAAGAAAAAGGAGGACGAAGCTGTTGATGATGAAAAAAGTGAAAATTTCTTCTCTCAAAACGATATTATCAATAATGTATTAAAGCATGAAAGATACAACAGGAATAATTCTTAATGTGTCGGAAAATGGAAATCATAAAATTGTATTAGACTTATTTCCCACTTTATGGCTTTTGAGTAGTTTAAAATAATGTGCATAGTGATCGTAAAAAGCTAGATTTTATCGAAAATTTTAGAGATTTTTCGGTAGTGAGTTTAAAGCTTTTACATAGTCCCTGCCAATGCTCAGTGAATTTCAATCATTTTGTTGAAATTCTCACCCCCTTGCAGACAATGAACATACTCACTCAAATGAGCGCCAATTAATAATTGAGGATACTCATGAGCATGCCATGCTCCTTGTCTGTTTGGGGCCCGATACGAAACTTTCAAATGTGGTACCCAAGAATAAATAAGACCAATTTTATAAAACTTTTATTAAACACTTGCACTTAAGTTAACGAACGATTGTATATTAAAACTTGATACCTCCATATAAGTAGATTCCTGTAAAGTCAATTAAATCAAGTATTGCGCAAATATATGTGAATTAAATCTTGTTACTATGTTGACATTCTAGATATAATATATTCCGTATTTTTAGAATAATCTGGTAAAAAATATTCAACAGTAAGATGAGAAAATTAAAACGAATTTTTTTGATGTATCGTTTGCGGTTGTCATGAGACAAATAAATCTTAAAATAAACGAGAGGAAGGAAGTATGGAAAAAATATTAAAAAATGTAAAAAATGAGAATCCGCCAAGCTCGGCTTTAATAACTTCAATCATTTGGGAAAAATAATTCGTCATGTTAACTAATTAATTAACATTTTTATGACTCGGAGATTCATGTTACTTATGGATGATTATTTTTTTTAACATATAAAATTAATCTTTTCCTCATTTTCTCTTATATTTCAATAAATGTCAGCAAAAGCCTCTCATTTCGCAAGATTATTTCTTCTTTTCTTTTATCTTTTACTTACACACATACATACATTGGTATTATATTCATTGCGTTCGTATACCAATTATCTACCAAAAATTATTAGGTAGATTATGCTCAAGCTTCTATTTTCTCCAGGGATGTGTGATTGTATGGAGAAATTTAATATCAATTTTCATATTGAAATTAGGTTTTAAGATCCCATTGGACTATGAGTTTGGCTCTTAGTCAAAAATAGATGCAAGCTGTTAAATATTGTAATTTAAAAATTTTTAAGTCCCTGCATTCCTCAGAGAAAATAATACGGTTATAAAATTCTGTTCTTTATTTTGGCTTCGTCATTTTGCTAAAACATAATCTCTTTGGCGATTTTTTTCCGAAACAAAAAAATTATATACAGAAAAGGGACATAAAAAGAAAATTGGATGAAAATGGACATTGTCAAAAATGAACATATTTTCACAACATAATGCTCACTGTGCTGTAAAAAAAATGGGGAGTCATAACATAGAAAATAAATTAAAAATGAAAAAAATATTTTTTATTCTCCCCCTTCATTGGAATGCGAAAAATTAATATTTGACAGAATTTTGTGACAAACTTTCGTCAAAATTGGAAAAATAGAGAATGTGAGTATACGAATGTTTTATTCATTGAAGCATTTCAAAGGCAGTAAAGTGATTATTGCAATATTGTAAAACACTGTACAGTGGCAGATGAATTCGGATAGGAATTTTTATGTATAACAAGGATTAAATATTTATTTGATTGTAAATAGTCGCAGAGAGATAGTTTTTGCTAGCAACATCAACGAAATGCACACAATGTAGAAGTGTCCGAAAATCCGACCCTTAACCAAAGTGACTTTGCTCAGATTCGATGAAATCCAATTTCAGGCCAGAGTCAAGACGACCTGGAGACAGATTTTCGTGAATTTTAACGCCGTGTGCCTTCCGGGAGAGCTCTAAGTGGAGTGAAATATTTTAATCGCATATAGATTATTGATTGACATTGAATAATGACCGTGTTGTCAAAAATTTCTATTAATAGTTTAAAAGTTATTAAAAACAGGAAAAATTGTATCTGCATCCCTAATTTAACAAAATATACCGCAACTATCCCCACTGCAATTTTCTTCTTTATTATATTATTTTTAATGAAAAACTCTGCATAAAGAGACAAGAAAATAATTTTAAAAATTTAATAAGCTAAGTTCATAGCAAAAATACATCCCTAATAATTTTTTTTTGTATCATGAATTTCATTTCAGCATAATGAGAATAAAACAAAATGAAAATAAGAGAAAAAAAAATTGAAATAGAGCAAGAAATTATCATGTCACATTTTATTGCACAAAGAATGAATGAAGCAGTCACGAAGTATGAAAAAGTACGAAATGAAGGCTGAAATTCATAAGATTTTAAAGCATTTTAAGCGCATTTTGGTGTGATTTTATTGAAGCTGATTGCTGAACTAACTTTATAAGAAATATAGCTCTTTTTCCTACATTTTCTATCTAAGAAAAATGCCATCGGAGGTCATTTCAACTTTGATTTCTCATCAATTCGACCAAACCTTTCTGACTACTTAAGCAGAAGTCACAAGAAATCAAGATAAAAATCCAAGAAACATTTCTAGCAGATGAAATTATTTGTGACATTAATATTTTTCTACTTATTTTCCTCTTCCTTCCCCAACCTCAAATGTAGTTCCTGCAGCATTGGCAAAGACCAAGAGAAGAAAAAAATCCAAGAGAATCTAGGAGTGGGTAAGAGTTGTGGAAATATAAAAATGCCACAAGGAGCTTTCAGCATAATGAAATCTTCAATATCAGTAAGGAAAAACTTTCCACTTTTCTTTCATTCCTTTCTTCTTTCAATGTCGTCTCAATGTTCATAATAATATTGAATGCAAAACGAGATTAAGACTGTCGAGAAAGAAAATTGAAGAGAATGAAAATGAGAATGGATGAAAAAAAAAACTTAAATAAGTTGGTGAAACTGAGACACTTCCTTATTTTACACTGAAGGGAAAATTTTAATGGTTAAGTGTCCATTTTTGAAATATATAATGTGATTTCGAGTATTTTTGCAAATTGTTTTACGTCTTCTTGAGAAATGTGGGATATATTTAAGAATTTGAGTCAATGACAGTTTAAAACTGTTTTAAATGGGTGATATGGGAATGCTTGAAAGTTTGATTAAAAAGAGACCATTAACAAATGAAATGGAACTATAAAATATTATATGAGAGAAATCTTTCTTTTTTTTAGTGTAGCTCCTAAACTATGATCATATGGAACTTAGGTTACAACATATTGCTGCCTATCTGACTCTGAGTCAGCTCTGTCCCTTTGTTTGTACAAATTCTCTGTTCGCAAGTTGAGTTGACATTCTTTCTTCACTGTTTTGTGTCTAGCTCCAATCCCTTGCGGTTTTCAACCAAGGGTGGTGTAACAAACTTGTGTTTCTATTCCAGCATTGAAGTAGCTGATTAAAGATCGATATCAATTTGTTTGATGCTCAATCTTATACTTTCTAAAAACCTCAATTCTTTATATTAATCCATTCACCCAATGCACTTTCATCAACATTTTAACTAGGATTTTCACCCAATGCTGTAAATTTCTTCTACTTCCATTTGGCTCTTTAAATCGTTTCCCTTAGTGACATGAGATTTTTTTTTGCATGGCATTTCCTCCCTTTTCCATCTCAACTGTATCACATTTTTATCCTCATTTGCTATTAAAACATTTCCTTTTTATCGCATAGCATGTTGTTATTATTCAAAGAGAATATTTCTTAATTACAAAACTTTTTCCAATTTTTCTTATTCGCTCATATACTTTTAGCTTCTTTTACTTCTTATTCATTCTTCATTCGTTCGATGTTTTTCTTTTTCCTTCGTCTCTCCTTTATGATCTGATCGTGCTAGTCATTAAAATTGAATAAATATAATTTTTTTTTCTGTTGCTGCTGTTGCTCTCAACTCAATACCGACAGTTATATGACATTGCTTTTCTGTTTTTTCATTCTTTATACCATTTTATGTTTTATTTTTGTGCCTTAATTCCCTTCTTCATACATTGATCACAGAATGGGAATTAAAAAGCATCAATTGGACATTGCTCTGTCGATTCTTGTTCTTCTGTATCACTACCGTGAAAATTTCATTTTTTGTCTATGTGATTTTTACTTCTGTAAAGTTATTGAAAATGTGTGGACTATTGTTCGTAGTTTGGTGGATGCTTAGGTATTTTTTGGCAGTTTCAGCCAAAATTCAAAGTCGAATCGGATGAGACAAGTTCTGCTATGATGTATCTTCCATAAAAATGCGCTTAAATGATGACCAATCCAAAAGCCTTTACAATGTATTTTCAATTCATACTGCTGACTGTTAATTGAATAATCCCGGATTTTATTTCCCTCGAGTTCTCATTTTCTTCTTTCTCGTTTTATTTCTCATTTCCCCCATCTCAATGACATTACATTTTTATCATTTGTCCAATTTTTTTATCACGTTAATACGATTAGCGAATATTCCATAAGAGCAATAGAAATTGAGTTGCCTTCTTCTTATTTAAGTCACCAAAAAATAAATTCCTTCAATCCTCCCATAAAAAGAACAGCTTTTAATTTCTCAGCCATTACTAAAGTCTCGTCGACTTTTTGATTAATTTTAACTCATGACATGTTTATTGTGAGATGTTGAGCACCTTGATATTAAAACCCGATATATACATTGTTTTCAAATTGACATGTGATATATGCTAACAATATAATAAAGAAAGATGGGTTGTAGGCACAACTGAGTTGATTGAATGAAAATAAGAAGAAGTCATTAAAAGGCAGTTTATTGCGAGGAATTCATTAGAAAATGATTATTGTTTGCTCTTTCTTTGTTTTCCGATTGGTGAGTGTCAGTTGTATAAAATTAATAATGCAAAGTGGATTGTGTAACAAGGAAAAATAAAGATTCTGTAGAAGCGAAGAGAAATCTGAGGATTTCAGGTTTCTAATCAAATCAACAAGATCAATTATTAATTAGTAAAGGAGATGAAGAAGAGAAAAAAGTTTGTTGTGGATGAATATATTGTAAAAGTTGGTCAACTGAAAAGAATTTCAATTTGGGTGAATATTTTATAACGTAACTTAAAATCAAATCAATACCTTTGGTATATGGTGGGATCTGAAACTACTTCTTTGATAACATTACTGTCTGTAGCCTTAAAAAGGTGGTTGTGAGCATCGTTACTATTTCATAGGATTCAAAATAGGATAATATAAATGATTCCTATTGAACTATGGGTTCGAGCATGTTTGCTGGGCTAGTGCTGCAATAATTAGGTACAGAAGTACCTAAAATGCTTTAAAGATATTAAAATCACACAATTTTTCTTAAAATTGCCAAAAATCCAAAACCAAATCTCATTACAAAATCGCCCCAAATCACCCCATAAAACTACCACATCGACAAATTCCATTAGAATTCTTCTTATTATGATTTTATGTTACAGAAGCTATAAACATTTCCCATTAAAAACATTCACAATTGTTTTGTGAGAAAAGTGAAATTTTCTTTCTATTCACTTAATTAGACATGAGATGAGCCAAAATAGAAAAAGAAAAAGACAAGGCATAAGACGAAAAAAAAAGAATTACCGTCTGAATGGCGCAAATGAAATAGTAATGAAAATAAAAAGATATGTCTTTTCTAACATCACATGATGAGAAGTCACGCAAAGTTAAGATTTTGAATGAATTACAACAATGGAAAGATGAAAAGAAACTCGCATGGATGATGAAACCACATATAGTCCACACAAATTATATAGACACACAATGAACTTAGCTGAACGAGTTAGTGTCTAAATTTAATTATCTCTAGGTATGGAAGAGCCTTGAGCTTTCTGATGGATCTATCAAATTTCCATTGTGATATATTCAAAAAAATGAAAAGAATTATTAAGTATCGTAAAGAAATAGCCGAAAAATTGAATTAAGAAGAAAGCAAGTTTGTAAATTTTTATGGATGATCAGGCTAAAGCGAATCCAATCGAACTATTAAACAGTAATTTGAGAATTGCCACAGAAGAGACAAAATTCATTTAGAATTACAAATCAATCCCCCAGCTTTATTGATCTTGAACATGCATTTAATATTTCATCTATCACGATTCAAATGGCTCCTCATCACCCATGACTTAAGCTATTAATAACAGCCACTTAAACTGAATAAACAAATCACATTTCCCCCTTTAAAAATCCGCTAAAAAAATCATTGCAGGTCTTTTATTTTCATAACATAATTGACTGCTTCCTGCAATTACATTCCGCGGTGAAGGCCTCACATGAGATCTCTCATCATCCCAACTAGAGTCATTTCGGAATAAGAAGTAGAAACAAAAAATAAGAAGAAGACATGAAGATGCCACAGTTGATGGAATTTACATGCTTTTCAATATTCATAAATGACTGTTAATGATTCCCCACAAATATCAAATTTCTAAAAAATGAAAATGATGCTGTACCCAAAATAGAAGCAGAGACTGCTAATGAAGTGCAACAACCACTTGGAATTTATGAAAGATTTCATTTGTCAGCACTCAACGATGTGATGGTAATTAGAATATTGAAATGGAATTTTTATTATTATTGGGAATGAATTGGGATGAAAGAGAAGAGAGAGGAAGTATATCGAAATACTGTGGAAATGCAAATTGTGGATTGTTATTATCATCACGAACACGAATATCCCTCGCATATTTTTTTTTATTTTCTTCTACAAGTCAAGGGTTTCGGATCATTCCTTGCATTTTTATCAACATAATTTAATTACTTTTTCCAGACAACACCAATCGTGATAGTGAAATGGAAATGAGTGGGATGACAAACTAACTGATGATGGGACCAAAAATCTATGTGGAATTGAAATTAACATAAAAATGAGAAAAGGTGTATGCTGCAATGTTAGCAACAGAAGTGATTTTCTTCTTTTAATGATTGAGTATTCGGGAGGCAATGTTTTGAGTTATGGGAATATATTTATAGAAATTTTACACTTGTAGGAGGTAGTTTAATAGACAGTTTGGGCTATATTAGGAAGTATATTATGTGATATTTTATGTGACATTTACACTTACCTGCGTTATGATTTTTGAATGAGGGACTGATAGTTTTTGATGAATGTCGACTCAAATATCATATTTGAAGGATGTGAATATGACCTCAATTTGATGCATTTTGCTAATAACTGTACGTACTCAATAATATTGTTGAAATAATGTTTACTATGATAAAAATATTTTTACATACTTACTTCAATACTTCGCTGACGTTCAGATCAACTATGATCCATACCCTCTCTTAGTTAGCATGTGTAGCTGACTGCCTTCTGCCAATTACCATGAATATATTCAAACTCACCAAATCAATCATGATTCATACTTAGATAAATATAAAATAAAATTTACCCAGAGAAGCGTCGTATCCATAAAAAAACAGGAATACACCAACAAACTTCAGGCAGTCAACTTTCTTTCATTACTATGAAGATTTTTTCATTTTATTTCATTTCTTAATGACATTTATCTTCTTCATATTATTCCGATTCTCCCCTGGGGCCTTCCATATCTTCTTGAGAAAATAACAAATCTGAAATCTGAATGGGTGAGCACAGATATCAATTTCTAATTAACGATGACACAAAAACAAATTTTTCTTTCCTTCATTTTTCTCTTCTCTTCGTTCTCTTTAAAGATTCTGTCTTGTTTTACTTCTAAAAATGATTTTTTTTATCGTAAAAATAAAATTGCAAAGATAAAAAAGTCGGTAAGGCAAGAAGAAGAAAGAAAGTTGTGGCAAAATAAAGATGAGCTTGTCTGCAGGTGTAAATTAATTTTAATTTTCGATTTGTTGTCCAAATTTGTTGTAGGCCGGTTCTTTTGCTTCCTCAAAAAAAAAATCAACAAGACGAAGTGCGACTTCTTCACAAACAGACATTTGCATTATGGAAATTTGTCATAAAAATTATTTTTATGTTTCAATTCTTTTATTTTTTTCTTCTTCTGTTTGTTGAAGTCATTCAAGTCATTCGTTATTGATACAGAAAATTCCATGAATGGAATCTGAAAATTAGTTAATTATTATAAAATAAATTTTTATTATTTCTTTCCATAAACTGATCCAAAATGGTCAATTTATTGTATTTGTCAATTAGTGGAACCACCTGATGACATAAGAATGGCTCTGCTGGACAAGTGAATGGATGAAATTGAATGTTTTAAATGGTAATAATGGCAACAAGGTTGCAATATTGTTGTGGATTTTATTGTTTCGTTAAAAATGTAGCAATGTGCTCTACTAGCAGAAGCTTTGGCTCATTTAATTGGATTAAGGTCGGGAGACTGAATTACTAAGTTACTGATCATCTGCTGAATTTAACTCAATTTCATTAGATTTGTTCTCAATATTCAAAGCCTCTTCTCTCAATTCCGAAGGAGCATGCTCACAAAATTAAGCATGCTCTTTTATAATTATAAAGTATATTCATGAGCGTGTGCATTTAGGTCAGTATGCTCAGTGTCTATTCTAGAACTTCCTCAAAATATTTATTAATCCACATCTAAATTCAATTTCCTCTAAGAATTATCGTATTGCTATAAATAAATAACAATTTTGTGGCTTTATTGACCAAACTTTAGAGGATTTTTCATCATATTTGTGTGTCCGTAATTTCCCATTTTAGTAAACTATTCATCCACAAACGTGAGAGAGAATATAATATCCATTGAATTATAGAGTTGTAAGTTGTACAAAAGAAAAAGAGATTCCCGCCTTCCTTTAAATGAATATGAATATTTCTTTTAATAATACAGCACACAAAACTTCTCTTTCGACTCCATTTACTTGGTGAAGGTATCGCTGAGATGTGCTTTGAGTCTTTTACTTGGTATAATGTAAGCGATTAACATCATAGACAACAAAGAGGTATAGCGTACAACAACTTGCTGTTATGTATCTAAAGACCCATCATAGATTCGCTTTGTTCCATTGTATACTGCAATGTTTTGCAATTAGGCCATGTTGTGCTTGGTACTCGACATTTGCCGTAATTATAGATTTGCGTACTCAAAAAAAAATTAATAAGTAGTTTGAATGGTCGAGAGACTAACAAAATTAATTTTTTATGTGCATTTCTTTAAAGGATGCTATAGTTTTAGATCGTCAGTTTGGCTGGATGTATGTAAATTTATAAGAGAATAAAGTCACAGTCAGGTAGTGGATTATTTGAACTTTATACCTAATTCAAATCTACTATGAATTTCTCGATTCTGAGTTGTTAGTTTTAAATGCAGAAAACTGGAAATTGCGCCTTAATCGATAAATTTCTAACTTAAAACATTGACCCAATAGCAAAACCATTCATTCTAAAATGTCTTCCAGCATAAAAGATAAAAATGAGATGAAATGTTTTAGAGCATGCGGGCATGTTCTATCATTCATGCCTTAATTAAATTGTCTTAATTTTGAAACTCAGCCCATAATGACTTCTCTGCTGTTGTCAAACAAACAAAATCTCTCATTTAATTTCCTTAATTCGTTTTTAAGAAATCTCAAAACTTTTTTTTGTACTTTACAATAATGAGATATAGGAAAAAGACAACAAAACTCCACCACCTGACCCACTTCTATCTTTCAATTTCAATTCCGTAAGCAGAACATAAAGTCATAAAGTAAACAACTAAATGAGACACCACATTTTTGTTATTATCCAACTTTTCGCCTTTTAATAATAGAAAATTAACATATTTTAAGCATTTCTTGAGTAAGACAAAATTGAATTTTTTGGTCGGTGGTTAAGCGCAATATACAGCAAAAAAATATGAGATCAGTCATAAAAAGTTTCTTTTCCCTTCGTTTCAAAATGAAATGGATAAAGCGAAGGAACAAAAAAGTTTTCTTGGATATGAAAATTGGTGGCATCATCAAATGAAGTAAAATTTCATATTCTGCTCTTTTTTGTGGTGTTTTCAATGGTGATGTGATTAGGGATGTCAATTGGGTTGGGGAGTTTAAGAACTGAAGCTTTTAAATTGAATTTTTGGGGATGAAAAATTTAAATAATTTTCAATAGAAATTATTAATAGATTAGGTGCTTTAATAGCCTTGTTATTATATTGGAATGAAGAAATTCAGCATTTAGGGATGAAAAACTTTTTGAATTAGGTAGGAAACATTTGAAAAACATCCAAAAATTCAAATACAAATGGAAAACTTTTGTGAAAATCTCGATGTCGACTCTAATTTCACATGAAGCCGAGTTGACTTGAATAGACTTCGAGCTCTTCTTTCGCCTAAAACCAATAAATTATCCATCACATAATATTGGTTTTATTTCCACTAAATTTGACATCCCTATATGAGGCTTAATGATATAATTTGGATAACCACACAAATAATGGAAAAAATATGCAACACAATTGGTGTTCGCTCTTATGCTGTTCTCAATTCTGTTTCATCGTTGAGTAAGCCACAAAATGACAGCAAAAAAGAAACATAAAATAAGAATATTGAAGTGACTCTTTATATTATAATAAGATAAAAATGGATGTTAGACACTAAACCGCCAAATTAGCAATTGTGTAATTTTTTTGCAGTCATAATGTCATTTTGCCCAATCTAAAAAAAATGTGACAGATAGTTTTTGGAGTCCTTGAAGAGATTCTGATGTAGATTTTGTGTTTGAAGATGACATTGATGAAGACTCATTGTCTGACTTATTAGCTGTATTTTCTTAACCTGGATCAGTGAAAGGCAACATTTTTGTGCTAAGGCATACAGGTTGCCCACCATTGACCTAGATTCAAGCGCGGATCAACACTTCTTAATTAAAACATTTGTTTCTAAGCCTAAAACAAGATACCTAAAATATCTAACATATTCACAGCATATTTTTCAGATTCCTGCAAATCAGACACACCAATCATCTTGAATCTGACTAATTTCTTACAACATTCCTATTCTTGTCTCCCAGCATCACTGATCATTTGTCAAAAACAGATATTTACTTGAAGTAAAAAAAGTTAGAGGCACATAAAGTTCATCTTCTTAGTTTATCATATTTCCTCTGTCTCTTCGTGCACCATCAATGCAGGCACTTGTGCTGCATAAAAATTTTTTCATTAAAAATATATATATTTCGCCATGCTGTGCCTGTATTATAGTATTAAATACCTTTTTTAGACTTTTATACCTCATTGTTAGCTTGTGAATTTTTTTCATCTCTGTTTTGCTTCAATTTATTAAGTGAAGGTCACAACGTTTGATCATTTTAAGTAATTCAGTCGTGAATCAATGTCTCTCATGGCATGGAACACACAATGAATGTGTAGAGACGTTTTTGTTGTTTTTAAAAATGCGATTAGTGTTGCCAATTCATGCTGATTTCATTTGAAGAATTTTGTTGTTTCTTAGTTCCATAATCCAGACACACAAATGCAACCGCAGAATAAAAGACAATTGAATGTAAAAGAGATACGTAAAAAATATGTTAATCCGACATCAGACACAAATTGATCGCTGTTACTGCTATTGCCGTTTGTCTTACAATTATTATGTGCAGTGTGTGGTTCAATGAATAATGCTCGTAATAAGTATGAGATTAAATTTACGCGTTCCAACTCAATGTGTTGGGTAACATTCAGTTTTGTGCTTCTCATGCTCATTATGAATTGATCAAATTATTTTGATTATGGATAATTTTTTTCTCATTTAATTAACATTCTATGACATCCTGAAGTCATGACGATGTACATGTTTAAATGAATTAAATTTATTGGCTACTCGAATGAATGTGTGGATGGTTAAAGGTGAGCATTTGAAGCGCGTTTGAAATAAATGAAGGTGCAAAATTGAAGCGTTGATTGACATTTATTTATTACAACATGGGTCATGTTTTGTTATGCTTAAATTGCTTCAGAGATAAAATTATAGGTGCTTGATCATTATTGATCACGTTAAGAAGCATCAGAAGCATTCGTTTTTGATGCCTGAACTTGATTTTAAATAAATATTGCATTAACCCGATCGGTACACATTTAAATGTTGCCGTCATGGCCACTAGGCAGCAGAATACTTAGAAACAAGTGGCAACTCAGTATATTCCGATCGGGTGACCTTAACCCTTCATTAGCAATCAGTTGACAAAGCAATAAAATCCAATTTTTCTGCGATCTTCACATCGACTTTGAGAAAATTAGTTCAACTCTATCAATAACATTGAAGTCGATGCAAATGATAGACCATAACGAATTTAAACCATTTAGATTGTTGACAAAGATAACAATCTTGCTAAATTTTTAAAACAAACTCTGCCAATGAAAGACTACCGAAAACAGTTTTATCAAATTTTTTAGATAAAATCAAAAATTTTTATACATAATTGTGCCATTAATAACTCAGCTTGAGGCTATAAACGATTTTCATGCAAAAACACATTTTTTATGTTCTTTTATGCATATTTGACAAATTCAAGTTTAAGCTTTTATAATCATTATCAATCATGGATCTTCAAAATTATGATCTCTTAAAATTTAATATGCACATACATGTCTGGCTTTCTCCCTCTCGAAATTATCATCATCAAATATTTTCTCACAAGTCTCCAAATTTTCAAATTTTCTTCTTTGTTGAAAAAAAGAATCTAAAAATCTAAATTGTTTAAAAATTCAAACCAAAACACGCGCAAGTTTTTATAATATTTTTATATCCAGAAAATTAATGAAGCGCGTCTTGAGCTGTTCAGCCGAAAAAGACGAGACACCAGAGAAACCAGTTTCTCAAGATGTTGACATGTAAAAGAGGCGAATGAAAGAATTGAATAAAAGTGAAGAATCATAAACGATAATTATTAAAAATTAGATTTTTTTTCTTTCACCCGTTTTTGTGCGCATTCTGATGACTCTCACATTATATTAAGCTCTTCTTGTTCTTTTTCATTCGAGTTCTTATTTTCTCTACTCTTGACTTGTATTTTGATTGGAACTGGTTTTCGTCTCTTATTAAATTGTTTATTCTAGCAGATTGTTTTTGACATTTCTTATGATTTGTCAACGAGTCTACTTTCTTGACTTCTTTGAGTTAGGGTAAACAATTTATTCTTTAGAAGTGTTCTTTGAGCAGCATAGATATTTTGGAAATTTTTGACTAATTCCTCCTCACAGATACCTAAATGAACCTGCTCATGTGAACATACTCATGAGCATGCTCCATGTCTAATCGGGATCAAACCTTTATCACACACTCAAACCAAAATGCTATACCTAACAAATTTTCAAAGAAATGTCGATCATCAATCTCGTTCTAATTCAAATCCCGTTGTATTCCCTACATAAATATTGTCACTCAAGAGACATTTTCATTTCTTTAAAAATTTCCCATCTTCTTATTCTTCGTTGTTGAAACAATAATATCAATAATGGTGATGATGATGACGACGGTCAACTCAAATTTCAATAAATGCTCAGTGAGAGGCCATCGAACGCATCGACTTATTTTTGTTTTTTAAGAAAAATTACATTTTATTAATTCGTTAGTAATTTAAGGTGTTTAATTTCACAATGGTAATTTTTTACTAAAATAAGGAAAGGTAAATGATGATTACTGAGAATGATGTGATGCTCATTTGTGTGTTTGGTAATTGAAGATCTTTTTCGGATGCAGCTGATATTGTCATGTTAATGCATGATTACTTTTTTGTCTTATGTAAATTTCGGTTATTTGCGCGGCAATGCATGGTAAATTCGGTTATTAATGAGATTATGAAATGCTCAGTAATCTTGATTCGAAGGAAACGTCTCGTGGAAAAAAATTACGGCAGGTATCACTTATTGTGTTCAGATTGGATACAAATGATATTTTTGAACAAGTTTTTTTTGACTGATGGGACTTACGTAATGAATTTCGAAAGAGAATCCAAAAGACTGCAAGCAATACAAAGAAGTCAAGCAAAAATTGGGATTATTTTCAATAACAAACCTTTTCTCAGTAGGAAACGATATTTTTCTACCATCATCTTGATCTCCAATTTCCCAAGTCAATACTTAATTAATAGCCCTAAGACTCGACACCAAATAAAATTT
Source organism: Chironomus tepperi (assembly GCF_022539635.2). NCBI lineage: Eukaryota > Metazoa > Arthropoda > Insecta > Diptera > Chironomidae > Chironomus > Chironomus tepperi. The sequence goes on from NW_027226250.1 coordinate 1,362,092, forward strand.
ATTATCTTGGCTCACACATAAACTTCTATTTTAATAAATATATAGACATAATTAAAGTACAAGATGATCAAGAAAAAAGGTCCCCAAACGAAGAATAATTCTCAGCATCGAAAAACAATCAATGCTATGAGAAAAGAAAGAATTATGGACGAATATTAAATAAATTAACAGAGAACATCAAATGTTTCATGTTTTACAAAAATTAACTGTTAAGCTTCTGACTTTGTGGGACAAGAATAAAATAAAAAATCTTTTACAAATCTCAATTCCCATCGACATCTCACAAAATAAATTCTCAAATGCTGATTAAAAAGATGTTAATTATGAGATAAAAAAACAAATCTTTTATTCTGTTCCGCGCGCGCGTTCTTTCTCCTCTGCACAATTCCGATGTAAAAAAAATTGATGATAGTATTCAGAAGAGAAATAAATAAGTGAAAATAAAGAATGGAGAAACTTTACCCGAAAAAAATGTTGATAGAACAGCATATCTTGATGAAATCATAAAGCGCATTTAAGGTACGTATGTACTAGACTAAGTAGCACAAGTGGATGATTCGGGCAAAGGCCGGCGATGTCGAATCTGGTTTAAATCTGGGATGAATCTGCCAGGCTCCGGATTCAAGCTAAAACCAAACTATCGACTTGATGCCGGAATTTTGGTCGATTAACCGATTTTTGCTTTTCGGATTTAGTTATTGATACCATGATTGAAGACTGAATCAAAGTGCTTTGTAATGCTTTACTTCAGTGGCTTGATACTTACTTCGCTGACCGTATACATCTATTGTGATCCATAGTCTCTTTTAGATACTAAAGATGGCTCTATCATTGGCTCCTGTCTGTCTAATTTCAAAACCAAGTCCAAAAGTAAGTTTGATATCTATGGGGGAAATCTGGCAAATCCTTAATCGTTAAATTATTAATAGCCATAAAACACATATAAACGTGCAGCTATGGATCTCTAGGTCTGAATAGCTAATGAGTGTTTTTTTTATTATTTTGTGCATATTAATAGTTTCAGTTGAATAAGATTTTTAAATCACAATAAAATCTACACCTTCATGAGCCCATTAAGTGTCAATAACGTGTCTAGCATATTTATCACCATAGTAATAATCCGTAATAATTTTTACACCACACAAACATCCTATTGCCAACCCAGCATATTTTATTGTAAGATATTTAAAACCAAAAGTTAATTGGTAAATGCATCCATTGAAAAACCCACATCTCTTTACAATTTATTCAATTAAAAAGAGTACAAACAGACAAAGTAAAGAGACTACCTCATGGAAAATCTCTCATATCTCGTACATACAGAAAATTTCATTAATTTGCATTCTCAAAGATAAGAAAGCATACGAAGAAGAAATTAATGCTTGTAAAACATAAAGAAAAATCTGATGAAGGAAAAAAGAGGAGAAAAGAACGAAAAAAAAGATGCCAGAAATAATTCATTAATTAATGGACGAGGTTTGTGTTGGTTTTTTTCCAACCATCCATTTAGTTATTTGACTATGTTGTTCTAGCCTTTCTCAAAACAGATTACGATGATTTAGGATTTAAACGCTAAATTAAATTAGCTTAAGAAGATTAATCTAATACTGTTCTGGGAACGTAAAAAAATTGGAAGAGAAATTTATTTTTTTTGCTGCTACAAATATTTATTGAAGGCCGAAAAGAAATTTTTGTTCAGCATGTTAATCTAATAAAAATGTTGCTAAAATCAACAAAAATTAAACTTTTTTTCCCATGAAGCTGTCCGATAACAGAACTTAATCTCCTTTTGCATTACTTAACAGATTAGAAGGAGTTAATGAATTAAAATTCTTTGAGGAATTTGTATGAAAATTTTCACAACACAATAGGTATGGGAAAATATGAGACTTAGTAATTAGAAATTGCTCTAGAAACTTGATGATTTGAGATTGAAGATTAGCTTCTGTGGAATGTGTTGTAAACATTCAATTAGACTTGAAAAATTTCACTCATGGGATCATTTGGGTGTTGTGAAGTATCACAAATGACAATATGCATGACATGGTGCCAGACTTTTAGAGAATCCGGCACCAAATCAGGGTCAAGTCGATATGGAGTCGGATTTTAGATCGGTTAACCGATTTGTACTATTCCTGGTGGGAAATCAGTCCTGATGGATCTTAACAGTATCTATTGATTTCTGAGTATGCGCGACTATCTAATACAAAAGCTACGGAATCAAAACTTTTAAAAATTATTTAAAGCCAACCAAAAAAATTTATTTAAATCTCAATCAATGCAAAAAGCATTTTAAGCAAAATGAACCTTAAGCTCACGAAATTGAAATTGTTTGAAACCATCTGCATCCTTCTCCGAATTGACGATGCTCATGAAGACTTCGCATGCTGATAGAAATCTAAGTAAAAATTTTCATCATTATCATTTTTTTGTCTCTTTTTACAAGAAGAGAAATCTTTTTTTATTACCAAAATTACACTTTAGATTTTTTTACGACGACACCACAGCTAAATCGCTTTTCATTTCATTCAATTCCAAAATAGCATTATATCCCTCTCTACGTTAACTGATACTGCTGCTTCCCATTTAAAGATTAACTGCTCAAGATAATAAGAATCGATTATTTTATTGGTTTTTTTTGTGTGTGAATAAAAACAATCATCATTGTCGTCTCTTGTTCCTTCTTTTTATTATTTGGAGATTTTTTTCTCATTTTTCTATCGAAATTGTTTTGCAAGATGAAATTCAGCCGAATGATACAAAGGGGGACCCAATTTTTTGAATACATTCTTCAAAATAATAAAAATGGAGGACTTACTTTAGTATCTTAGATGGGATAATGCTTTGAAATTTGTGACTAAGTCATTGATAAAAGGAATTTGAATATCGAGCAATTGAGGCGCATTTTAATGTCAATCTTGGAACGAAATTGCTAATTTTATGAATTTTGTCATAAAATTCAAAATTTTAAAATATTTTATCAGCCTGAATTTTTAAAGGAACTCGTTAAACATCCTGCTGAAGGACAAATTTGACTCCACAGATTCCCCATCTTTACAGCTTTTATAGCAACTATGAGTACCACAAGAATTAGATTAGTCAACAATGGAAATAAATTTCACCATCCTCATTTCAATAATGAGACCTTCTTCTTCTGCTGCTTTTTTATTCGCTGTGCTTATAAGATTTAAGTTTGTACGTACGACATAAAAAGTGCCTGTTTGCAATCTGATATGCCACTTTATATTACATGAGCTGCACTTTTTCTCTCTATTTCGTTCTGTCTCCCCATTCTTCTCATCTTTTGTCTGCTGGAATTGTTTTTTATGTCTGAATCTCTTGGGAATGGGTAATTGGAAACTTTTAAGACGCAGTCAGATCGTAAAATGTGTATGTTTCTGTGCATGCTATCAGCGATTATTATTTTTTGCATCTCGTCTCCTTTTTTCTCTCTCTCTCTCTGTCTTGTGTTGTTGTCTTTCTTTTTTTTTGTTAATTGATGCAATTACTACAAGATTTCACAGAAACTTACAAGTCTCATAAAATTACTGAACTCACCCTACATTTACAATACACTAAATATATTGTCATCCGATGTTGTTTCGCATCTTGATAATCTTATGAAGAAAAAATATTTTCTTAGCTCATTATCTCATGTGAAATTGTCTCGTTGACACTCAATTGTCTGTATGGATGATGCTGACTTTCTTCATCAATATAATCATATTCGCATCAAAATTGATATGAGCGATAATTTTATGAAAGCACCGGAATTGGTAATTAGTTAGTTTTCAAAAGTGATTGCTTGAAACCCAGTCGATTATAACTTACTTTCAAACTTCACTGGTCATACATATCTATTGTGATCCATCGACTCTCTCTGATGTCGCCTGGTCTAATCGCTGGCTCCCGCTTGCCAATTTTTATACCAAATGCAAATTTGATTCTTTGGTTCAAAGATGATTATTAGGTTCATTCTCTCAAAGATACCAATCGAATGCTCGTCTGTAACTGTCATATTCTATGACTACGAATCATGAAGCGCTCCTGGGCGTATCAGCGTCCTAAATATGACATATTTGGTTGGTCTAATCGATTATAAATCCAATATGTGTTCATGCATTCTAAAATCAAAATGTGCCTGAGCGCTTTAAAAATGCATACCCAACATAACATTATGCTTAAAGATTTTTTTTGTTTGTGGCATAAAGAGAAGAAGAAAAATTATAATTGATTAAAAAATTTATCAATCGCGATTATATTCTTCTCTTTAATCGAGCTATAAACGAACAAAATTAAATGGAATGTAAAGAAGAAGTTTTCATCCTTTTTGCTTCCCTTCTTACTTTTATGTCAATTGCATTCAATAAACAATGGCATAAGAATTTTTTTGTGTGCATCTCCTTCATTCGCTCATTGCCAGAAAATATTTTAGTCGATGTAAATTCAACTGGTACATGCCTTTATGCTGACAAACATAAAAGCTCCTCCGATTGGATGTCAGGATAATGAAAATAAAAAAAAATGTGTGTATATTTGGACGTACAAACTGTTGTGATGCACAGAACAATTATTTGTCAGAAAATTGAAACTTTCTTTCCATGTTCTAGTACTGTTAATGCTTAATATTCCATGAACATGTGAACAAACATCTGAGCACAAATAAAAACTTTCTTTCTTTCTCACTTTCAATGAGCTGAAAAAAAAAAATTAAACATAGAACAAAAGTGCTGAAAGAAAAAAAAGGAAACTCGTCATTGTTACCATCTTATCAGATCTAGTGCATAGAAATAAATGCGAATCTAAAGTTAAGTGAAAAGAAATGTTGAAAGCAAATAGCGAAAGCGAAAGTTGAAAATGACATAGGAAAAATTCACATGTTGGGGGATTCTATTTGAAAAGCACTTGTAATCGTGTTTTTGTAAAATTGCAAGAGATTTTTCTTAATGGATTTGTTTTAAATTGTTATGTATGAATGTGCATATTGTAAGAGACAGAAGTGCTGTACAATTGTTGTTTTACATTTTATTGTTAGATCAGTGAATAGGGAATTGTCTTGAATTAAAGATATGAGCGCTGAATCTCATGGAAAGATGCAATAAATGCTAAAGGCAGTGTTGGACAATTTGGGTGCCACAACATACTAGCATTTCTATAAACCAAGGTGTTCCGTGAATAATAAAAGGTTGTTCACCACTGACTTAGAGCGATTAGATTAAGTTAATTCAAAATTTAATTATTAAAATGTAATTAAGTCACTCTTTTTTGAAGTCGATCAACTATTAGTGGTCATCTGTTTGTCAAGGTTCCCACAAAAATTAAGTTTCATGCTTGTCACGCTGGTGACTAGGAACCGAAAAAATTAATTAAAAATGTGTGTCAAAAAAGCCCCAAAATAAACTCTGACCACTTAAATAAAGGTTCAATAACAATCACTCAGATGAAGTGTGCATAAAATCACTAATAAGACCCCAATAATCTTAACCAAATATTGAACTAAGAAATCAATTCAATTATATTTTTACGGTAAATAGGAAAAAAAAAATCAATTTATTATCTTCACGCCACTCTTATTCCACTTGAGGCACAAAAAAAAATATCAAAACAAAGACAAAAAATCCACTCAAGTGTCTATTGCAAAATCTCTCAATCCAACGAGCTTGACAGCCGTAAAAAAATTTCAATCAAACAACAATCAAATGTTTAACATTTAATCAAACAAAATCAGAGACCGCTTGTGAGACAGAGCATGAACATGACAATTTTCGGTAACTTGTGTTCCTTCCATCTCACTCTCTCTGCTTCTTTTATAAACGTTGTGCACGCTTCAATTGCTTCAACTTCAATTTCAATTTTCTTAATACTGTTTGACCGCGATCGATTTGTAAACAGATGAAAAATATTTACCAAAAAAAGTGACTGAAATTCTCTGTATACCTATAATGTAAATAAAAAGGAGGAGGTATTGACTAAATTAAATATTAAGCAATTGAGTTAATTTCACAGAGATTTAATTAAATATTTATGCCCCGTTTTTCAATCCATTTTGATGTAATACAATTTAAGCTCATAGATATCATGTTTTTACCACATAATGGAATTAAGGCGATGGAGCGACATAAATCGTTCTGCTAACAATCACCAATTATTGTCGTGATTTCAATTTAATGATCTTTTCTTCAACAATATAAAACTGTTGAATGTGAGGCTATTCTTACTTTTGTCTGTGTGCAGTGCATTATCGAGAGCAATTGTTCGAATTAAGTTACGACTTTATAAAACTACATATTGTTAAGTTTTATACTGATGAAAAGATTTGCAAGTAAAAATGATAAACTGTATTTAAAACGCATTGTTCATGGACACACAAGGAGCATACTCATGAGTATGATTACCAAATTGAGCATGCTCGATTTTATTGATGAGTATACTCAAAAGTACGGAATTAGAGGTAACAATTTGAAAAACTATCGCCAAATCTTGTCAAAAAGTTGATTAGCATTAACACATTGTGAATAAATTGGACAGCATAATCTGTCCAAAATGACCACTATATATCTCACCAATCTAAGCTAATGACTTGTAAAGAGCATGTTATATTGCAACATCACCTAATGTGAATATGAAAGAATAAAAGAATTTGTCAGATGGAACTAATTGTTCTCTACTGAAAATAAAAACAGCAAAATTAGTTCAATTCAAATTGAATAGTTTAAGATAAGAATTTAAAAAAATACTGGTGAACTAAAGCATGCTTTTGTGCAATAATGAGCAGTCTTTTTCATTGTCTCGAATTAAAGTTCAAAATAAATTGTTTCCTTGAATTTAAGACGGTTGAATATAGTTTTTCAACAAATGAAGTATAGCTAATTCTTTTATGGTTAATAAACACCGTATGTGCCAATAAAAAAAACACATAAAATTTGTGTAGCGTCGAAATGTTTTACAGACATTTAGTTAATCCTGTTGTAATAAAAAGTAGCCATTCAATTAAAGTTGAATAAATCACAAAGCTGTAATTGTGCAGACTTCCTTCTGACGAACAAAAATATTAAAACCATTAGGTGTTGAACATGTTCTGTATCAATTATACAATTATACTCAATTAACTACACAACTAACTGACAGTTGAACTATAGGTATCAGTACAAGAACTTTAATGTAGTCAAAATTATTCAAAAATTTAATGAGAAATTTTGAAAACTTTTATAGAAATATCAATGGATATAAAATTTTATCCTTAATCTCTTATATCATCTTTATGACCTTGCGCACCTTAAACCATTAATTGTTCAAACCCATATGAAATTTAGTCAAGAAATTTTCATATGATAAATATTTGTTAAACCGATAGACATTAAAATATTCCTTTTGCAATTTGAATGACCTTTAATAAAAATGGAAATGTTTGCTTAATAAAAATTAAGGAAAAGCTGCAAATTTATTATAAATTTTTAAATATTTCAATCGGAATTAATTTTAATTTATTTTATAAAGTCCAGCTTTTTTAATTAGGCTGAATTCTGTTGGAAGTTAATAAACTTACAAACTTCCCCTTACAGTTAACTACCTCATATGTCATCCTCAATAAGAGGATAAAAGTCAGACCACTAAATCCGCTTAATTTATGGGTTGATCTCTCATGCATTTTTGTCATCTGTGATCATATTGTTTTTAAGTGCTGAGTTGCTGCTCGCTTCGTAATAGGTAAAAAGCAGCTAAGAATTCCTCCTGTTTTGGACTGAGTAAAGTTGATATGCAATTAGTGTCAAATTTTTAAAAGCATTTTTTTGTGTTTGGTTATATTTTGTAAATGCAAATGATGATTTTTTTATTGGCATTAACGTGATCATATGGAAGCTTAAATTTAAGAAATGAAAATGTATGGAACTCCTAGAACCAACAACTTAGCACCTTGTCATACTGAGTGAAGTCATGCTTTATAGAGTTTGAATCTTACTTAAAAATAAACATTGAATCATAGCACATTAAGAATCAAAATAAACAGTTCTAAGTACTATACTCAATAATTTACATTTCATATAAATAATACAAAGTCTCTAAGAATCCATAATTAATATTTATAATTGCAAATTACCATATTTCAGCTTGAACGACCAAGAAGTGTTTCAACCTCTTTCTTAACTTAAAGATGACTCGAAATGGCATTGTGACAGCAAATGCATGAGCTGCAACTTAATAGCATGCAAGAGAATGTATATTCAATATTCAATAAATAATATTATAAGGCTATTATGGAAAAGAAATGTTATATTCAATTAAAATAATCCAGAAAGTTGCCAACTTAGTTACTAATAGAACGTTTATACACACAAAATATTGTGTTGCCTCGTTTATAGGTCAGATGAGAATCAAAAATACTTAGTTCCTGCTCTATAGCTTTATCGTGTTGACGTGCTTGCCTGCTTTAAGCTCATAAATTGAAGTCAAATTAAAAGCAAATAAATTCAAAGCTTTTGCCGAACATATCTACACATATACACAGTATATGGCTTAAGGAACAGTCTACAATGTGTCACAAAATAGAAATGGATTTGTAGTTTTTATACTCATATTATATGCATAAAGTGCATATTTAATTTGTGCCTTTTACATTCTCAGAAATATTATTCCGAAAAATATCGTATTGTATAGTCGTATAATGCACATGGAAATGAGTTATGATGCCAAAGATGCTTAAAATAAAAAGAAAAGACAATTTTATCGACATTTAAGGTACTTATTGCTTTGCATTTAAGCCGAGATTATTGTTCTTGCAACATTGTTGGATGTCCTGTTGAAAATGGGGGATTCGTGGTTTGTGCATTTATTCGATTTTTGGAAAAACAACTTTTTGGATTTTTTGATTACATGAATCTTCTTATTCATTTCACGAAAACTACACCTATTCCACCTATTTGTAATGAATTCAATCTTAATTTAATTCAGAAGTCTACAAATCTCATTAAGCATTACAAAGCACGTCGACTCAATCTAATGAAATCCCCCTCAGTTTCTCGGAGCTATTAATTTTTGGGGATGCAAAGCAATAAAGTTTAATTATTATACACCAGCACATCTTGTGTCTGAACTTAAATTTTCTAAACACGATATTCATTTAATTTTCATCTTGTGTTGCTCTCATCGTCTTCTTTACTATCGTATTATAATATATTTTATAGGAAAGATCATCAAATTGTCACACATCGAATATCCAAAGATATATCACATGCACATACATTTTATCCAGTAAAATGGACATTCACCTTCTCCGTCCAATATTATATGCATAAATACTCGACAATAATATTAGCCAGCCATGAGAGAGAGAAAGACTTTAAAATAAATTTATTTATACAATTCCATATTTTGAGAATAAATTACATGAGTTCATGATACCAACTGCATGACATATCAATTACGAGACTATAAACATTGCATACATTGCATAATAGTATATTGTGGATATATATACAATAAAATTGAGAATTCCAGAAAGGCCTCTGTTCTGTGTTTCGTACTGTACAAGTTTAAATATATTCACAGAGCATTCGTAATGTGAAGGAGATTTTTAAAAAATTCTCTTCTTTTGGCTCCTGATTTGTAGTGGGATTGGGTTACTTTGGTGACGTTATGGCTTATTGTCAAGTTAATTTTTGATCAAATTTGTTAATTAACATAATTCAAAACTTTAGTCAAAACTTGTTGAAATTTGGATTCAGCCAAGAACCGCATTCCTGTAATTCTTGCATTTAAGATGCCTAGATCTGCAGTTTTGGGTGGGATGTTCATTATAGATTGGTCATGACTGCAGGCCTGAGTTTTTGACTGCGTACCTGCAATTTTGCATGAAACTTGGTTAAAATTTTGAAATTTTTCCAAATTCGACAGGGATTAGTTTTGCATAAACATTATTGTCTATTCCTAGAAAAATGCTTCTATTTCCTTCAGCCTTCCTATAGAATCAATCCATACTTTTCCCTTACTTTTAAAGAACAATTGTGAAAATGGAATTTAAATTTTTAATTTTACTCTCTTTCTGTGTGTATGGAAATGACATCAAACTGGATTTATGTGCATACCAAAATTATGTGGTCATGAAAGGAATGAGAAACTTAAAATGCAGCAAAAATATATTTTTTTTTCTATCTTTTTCTTCTGCATGTCTGTCGTTCTGTTATATCCTCTAATTTTATAATTGTTATTTAAAGATTTCTTTATATCTTCTTGTTCCTCGTTTATTTGCCAGAGAAATGTGTGACAGTCAAGTCCACATTATTTGCATTTGAGAAGATCACATTAAAATTTATGGTTTATCGGTTTTTTATACTCAAGCTTTGGCAAAATTTTAATTCGTGGAGATTTTTTATTGATTTTTTTTCTTGGGAGGAAAAAATGAGTCAACAAGATTTCAAGAGCTGGTAACTTTTTAATTATTGGACTATGGTTTTCAATCTGCCATGTGATTTTTCAAGACATGACATTTTGCTGTCTAATTTTATGTAGAAGGCTGACTTTGTAAATGACTAAAGATCACGAAAACGACAAAACAATTCTTGAAAGAAGGCCATTGACTGAGACAGTATTGTATTTGGATCTGGACTGGCAAGCGGTAATAGGATCAGTTTCAGGTGAAATCTGATTGACGCCATGGATCACAATTGATATGTGCAGCAAACTAAATAAATAAGCAATTTCAACAAAATTAATTCTTGAATTATTTTTATAATCTCACAAATGAGTTCTTGAGTTCCAAAAAACTGTCCCCACCTTGTAATAAAGTCTAACGTTGATATGTATATTAATTTATTTCTCAAAAAAGTATTCTTATACAAAGCGCCTTACAGTCAGAAAAGTCAGATTAACTAAAAAAGTTTTATTGTAACGTTAAGTGCATTTTGTGAAGATCTTTCTTCTTCCTCACCCTTTTCATTCTGTGTCTCAAACTCTTGAAAATTTTAAATTCAATTCATGCTTAAAGAACGAAATATAATAAAATATACTTTCTTATTATAAAGTAGAATTAAGCTTCGAATGATGATGATATGTGTGAAGGAGTCATTCTCTTTCTCTCTCTCTCTTTGTGTGCTTAATGGACGAAGAACTTTTCAAGATACAAGTCTTAAGTAGGATTTAAACTTTTTTTTGTCAATAATTATCGCCTGTTAATGGGTATGAAAGAAAGTCTTGAAAATGATGAAAAGACAAATTATGGTTCGAGATAAATTTTTTTTGAGTTCAATAAATTTATTTTTTTTTTTTTTTTTTTTTTTTAAAATAAACTTTTTATTCATTAAATTTTTAACTTAATTATGTACAAAGTTTGGATACATTTTATTTGTATTTAAATTTTTAAGGATTCTGGCTTATCGCATTCATCACTTAGTTTTTGATTTTATTTTGAAATTGTTTTGCTTTAATTTATGTTGTGATTTATTCGGTGTTTCGCGACGCAAGACGAGTGTTGAAATTCGCTTGCAACTTTCCGACGTAGTCCTCAATAGAGGGTATTTTTGCTTCAGTATGTAGATCTGATATCCTTTCATATCTTGTTTTGTTGAGAACAATTCTCAAGAATTTGTTTTGTAGTACTTGTAGTTTTTGTAGATGTGTTTTTGCCATCCGTTCAAATGCTGGACAGCCGTATGTGAAGATGGGTCTCACGGCTAGCTTATAGATGAGAAGTTTGTTTCGAACGTCGAGATGTGAGTTCCTGCTGATGAGGGGATAAAGTAGTCTTAGTGCAGTGTGAGCTCTGTTGGTCACATATTCTACATGCTGCTTTAATGTCACTCTCTTGTCGATTATCATTCCCAGATATTTAGCTTCGGTTTCCCATTTGATGTTTTCGTTGAGGAATTTGATGTTGTCTCTTGGAAGTTGCCTGGAGTACCTATTTGTGATGAATAAGGCTTGAGTCTTCTGTTTGTTGAGATTTATTTTCCATTTGTTCATGTATTGTTGTACTTTTCTTCCAGTGTGTTGTAGATGTGTTACAATATCGGCTGAGTTTTCTGCAGAATGATACAATGCAGTATCATCTGCGAAGAGTGCGATATTGTTGGTTGTTTCTCTTACAATATCATATGTGTAGATGTTGTAGAGAGTTGGTGAAAGCACTGCTCCTTGTGGTACTCCGAATTTGATTTCATTGGTTTCTGAGAACTGACCTTTAATAAAAACTGAGAAAGTTCTTTCACTTAGGAAAGATCTTACAGTTTTTATAAGTGGTAGTGGAAACCCTAATTTGATCATTTTAAACAAGAGTCCGTTATGCCAGACTCTGTCAAATGCTTTCTCCACATCTAGGAAGATCATTCCTGTTGATTTCTTCCTGCTTATGTTTTCCTTTGCTGTTTTGATTACTTTGATGAGTTGGTGAGATGTTGATCGTCCTGTGCGAAAGCCACACTGTTGAGTCGGAATGATGTTGTTATCCTCCAGATGCTCGTTTATTCTATTCAGCAATACTCTCTCCAATATTTTGCTTAGGGAACTAAGCAAGCTTATTGGCCTATAGCTGCTCACTTCGTTTGCTGGTTTGCCAGGTTTTGGGATCGGGATTACTTTAGCTTTTTTCCAAACTTTCGGAAAATAGTTAAGTTTGAGACACGTGTTGATGATGAACTTCAAATATTCGAAGCCTTTTGGTGGAAGATTTTTGAGGAGTATGTTGTTGACATCGTCTAATCCTGGTGCTTTAGGATTTTTCAGATTTCTTACAATGTATGAGATTTCCTCTACATTTGTAAGTTCTGTGCAGTCACTATTTTCTCCTTCCAATGTTTCCTTCACTGCGTTGTCTACTTCCTGGGTATGTACTGGGTTGTTGTCCTCAAGTGGATTTTCGTGAGCTTTACGAAAATAGTCACTGAGAACGCTGGCTTTTTCCTTATTAGTGATGAATGTTCTATCTGCATCAATCAACGGTGGCATCGATTTTGAACCTTTCTTGCAATGCTTTGCAATCCTCCAGACTGTTTGGTTTGATGGTTGGATTTCTGAAAGCCGCTTATTCCAGTTTGTATTTTTGAGTTCCTTAATTTTGTCTTTGATGACTTTCTGTAGAATGTTTAATTCAGTTTTGAATTGATTATCTCTGGTGCGTTGCCATCTTCGTCGAAGACTTCTTTTCGTCCTGATTAAGTCTTTGATTTCTGGTGTGAGCTTTGTCGATTCAAAGTTGATCTTTCTCTTCTTCACAGTTTTGTTTCTTGAATCCATGATGAGTTCTGAGAATACTTTGATATGATGTTCTATCTCCTCTACGGTGTTGCATGGGTTTTCCAGAGTGCTGTCTTCGATGCGACGAGTTATATACGATTTGAATTTTTTCCAGTTGGCATTTCTGTAGTCATATCTGTAAACTGTGTTGTCTGTTCTGTCAACTTTGGATGTCCTGATTTGAAAATACACAGCGCAATGGTCACTCATTGCCTCTGTGCATTTTAGTTCTGTAGTGTTCAGACTGGAATTTGAGAGCATTAGGTCGATTGTTGATACAGATTTCGTCGGATCTTCTGGATAATACGTTGGTGAATCGGGGTAGTAGATCATGAACTCCCCGGACATATCCTGTAGTATTGTCCCGGCTTTGTTTGCTACGTTGCAATTCCACTCTCGATGTTTTGCATTGAAGTCTCCGCAGATGTAGTAGTTTCCTCTGATGTTTGTTATTTTGTTGATGTCATCTCTTAGATGATCGTCTATTTCCTTCCTTTGCTTCCTCCTGGAAGATAGACGGAGAGGATGTGGCAGCTTATTGATTCGTTGATGAAGACTTTTATTCCGATGCATTCTATTAGCTTTGTGTTGTAACTTGGTTGAAGCTGATGTTTTAGATTTCTTTTGACAATGATCGCAACACCACCTTTTGGTCTATCAATGCGATCAAATCGATGAATTACGTAGTCAGGATGCGAGTCTACTTTGGAGTTTGGTTTTAGGAATGTTTCCGATATGCACGCAACATCAACGTTTTGCATGCTGAGGTAGTCGAGAAATGCTAACATCTTATCTGCAAGGCTGTTAGCATTCCAGTAAATTACGTTGATTCTTTGGTGACTACAATCCATGTTGACTCATGTAGATTTTGGCAACTTTTTGGCCGATGGCTTGTTGTATCTGTTCCTCTTTTAGGTACTCTGGCTTTTTGGTGATGATTTCGATGAATGAGTTGATGAAGAACATGCATTCATCGATTGTGCCTTGGGCTGGTGAAATTTGTTCCTTTGTATTACCACTGGATGAAGGTTCAGGATCGACCTTGTTTGTTTCCAAGGTTAGTGAATTGAAGTCTAGGTCCATAATTTCTACAACCTGTGTTGAGTTCTGTTGATGATTGTTATTGGTCTTTGGCTTTGACCTGTTGTTATTTCCATTCCTTCCCCTTCTCCTATTTCTTCGGTTTTTGTTTTGATTTCCTGATTTGAGGGTTTCTGCTGTGGATGATTATTTTGTGATTTTATGGTGACTGGTGCGGAGGTTTCAGAAGCTGGTTTTCTAGATGTTGTTGGTACCGGTTCTGGGATACTCCTAGCTGGTCTTTGTGATGTAAATTGATCAGATCCGCCTGATCGTTCACCTGCTTTTGATGTTGGTGGAGCATTCCTTTGTTGTCCAGCAGGATTTCGTGAATTCCTTTGTTGTCCAGCAGGATTTCGTGAATTCCATTGTTGTTCACCTGATGGTCTGTTTTGATTTCGGTTGTTGTCGTTCATTGATTTAGCTTTCCACTTCTCGATTATTTGTTTCCTGATGTTGCATTCTTGTGAGATTGATGTATGTTTCTCGCCGCAGAAGTGACACTTTAGTTTTTCGATTGGGACCTTGTTGGTTTCAATCGAAATGTAAGGACAGGTTTTTGAATCATGCTGTTCAGAGCATCTGAAACAGATTAGTGGTTTGTTACAACCACGTTGTCCATGACCAAACTGCAAACATTTCGAACAGAAAGAAGGTCCGTTACGCCTGTTGTTGTATTTAGCCCATTTTACTTTGAAGCCGTAGACACAGTTAACCTTTCGAAGGTTTTCCAAAATGTTACCTTCCTGTATTTTATTAAAATACAGAAGGTAGTTCTGGTCGTCGTCGTTTTCGTGTCTCCTTTGTTTCATTGTCATTTTGACAATTTTAACTGGTGATATGTTTTCCGTTTTCAACTCCTTTTCCAAGTCTACGATCTCCATCATTGGAAGTCCGTAGAGCACGAATTTCATCTGTGGTTCCTGGTTTGCATAGGTGTGAAAGTGGTGTTGTTTTTCTCTGAGGAGTTTGATGAATCTGTCGTAGTCGTCCCAACTCTCCGTTGATACAACTTTTGTTTTGAGTTTATCCTTTTTGACGTTGATCATAAAACTCCTGGGTTGGTTGTTGATCTGGTTCATCAACCTTCTGATCTCCTGTCCTCCACCACTAGTTATATGGATCGGTGGTGGTTTTGGTTTCTGCTGTGATGTTACGTTGATGTCTTTCGATGATGATGATATTTCACTTTGTTTTGGTTGTTCTGGTGCTTTGCTGTTATCTCCGCTGAAGTTGAACAATCTGTTATCGTACAGATTCGTCCTGGCATTTGAGAAGTCAAATTGTTTTTTGTTGTCATCTTTCTTTTTGCTAGCACTAGATATCTTTTTGGCTGGCGCACTGAAGATTTCAAGTTGGCTGCGACGTTTTTCTGCCCTTAATGGTTGGACGAATTGATCCATTGTTGTCTGTTTTGTTTTGAGATTTTCCATCTCAATGTCATGTTGCTTTTCGTTGTTTATATCCTCGGTGATGAGAGTTGTCACGGGTGCTGAATCTTGTTGTTGAGATTCAGGTTGTTTTTCCGAAAGTTTTTGGTTACTTTCCTCGTTGTTGAGATTTGTTGTTGTTTCTACCATTTTGCCGAACAAGTCAAAACACGTCTGAACAAGTTGAACTGAGATTCGAAACTTTAATCTCTGTTGTTGTTATCTGGAGCTTTTGAGAATTTTGAATTAATTGCGGAGCGAATTAAAAACACGTCTGTTCCCTTTGACGGACCGATGTGAACTGGTCAATAAATTTATAATTAGGTGATTTATTTTTAATAATTCTTGTTAATTATGGAATTTGTAGACTTTATGGGAAAGAATTTGAAATATTCCATTTAACCATAAAGATTCTAATTTATATTCACCAGCGACTACAAATTGATACAACAAATTATAATCTTATCAACCTACTGTTCCATTTATTTCGTATGTGAATGTTCTATATACAACTGTGAGTATCATGAATCAACCTATCTCCGTGGGGTGCTGAAATAATGGTTTTATGATAAATACGTAGTTTGTATGCTATGTATATGCCACTTATGTCAGAGGAAAGAGTTCTTACTTTTTATAACTTAATTAAAACTTTTTTATTAATTTGCTTTCACTTTTTGCGTGGTTGTGTAACTTAGCAATTCTAAGAACTGACTTGTATAGGTTTGTTAATTAGTTTATAATTAGTGATGTGATGGTAGATAGAGATGAACAATTTTATTTGATTTTTTTGTAGCTTAAGATACTTGTTGTTATGAATATTGTCATTATAAGCAGAAAACTTTTATTCGTAGATATCAAGCAGGATAAATTAGATTAGATTATTGATATTAGTTAAATAATGAAAATAGTTTTTGATCAATCTTATCGAATAATTGTAATTAATTGATGTTCAAGCTCTGAGACTGCTGATCATAAATTATCAGAAATCAATAAATTGATTATTATTTCAAATATTCTGAAAATATATTACAAAACTCCACCACCAAAAATCAATTCCGTGTACTGAAGAGTGAAATATTGTTTCTGACAGAATATATCATTCCGCACGTACGACTTTTTGTCAATCGCATGCAATAAATCTTTCGCATTCGAATTTCTTTTTCACATTTTTCTCTTATTTTCCATATATGACACATACCAAAAAATTTATAGAATGATTAAAATATTGATCACAGTTAGTTGCAATCTCAGAATAATTCAAATCATCTGCTTGTGACATAACAACCTGAATATACCAATATACTTATTTTCCTGTATGTTTCAAGAACAAGTATATTTCGTAAATCTTATAACTTCTCTCACCTTTCTATTTCATCGTGTACAGCGCTATTTTACAGTATCAAATATATCGTGTACACCACAACCTTAGTTTATCGTGGATCATAAAAAATGTGTGCCACACATGACTTGTCAGAAAGTGAAGTAAAAGAATTGAAATGAAATAAAAAAATGTCAAAATGAAAGGAAAAAAATCTAATAATACCTGTGCATGTCGTGCCGTTAAAGATTGTATATCGTAACGTTTTACGTAAAAAATGTATAATTTTCAAATATCAACAAATATTCCAGCCACAAATGAGGGGGAGTGCGAGAAACTCAAAATGCCGGCGAAACATTTTTATTACCATTCTATAAGCATGGTTTGAGGACTATTTAAGTGAGGGCTTAATTTTTTTGTTCCTATAAGATAGGGGTCTGTTCCTGGAAGTGAGTTAACTTAAAACGTTTATTTGCTACATTTGGAAATTTTATTGTAAAATATTCAATGTGTGAGATTCAAAATGTATTCCCAATCATCAAAAACCACATGATCACGTTTATGCGTCACATTCTCATCCACAACTATACACCGCTTCCAGCACTTGTTCTTCATTTCCATCATGTCATGCATTTGCGACATTTTTTTCCCTCCATCTCCTTCTTCTCTCTCCAATCGAGAGTGTACTCAGTGTATTTAAACAGTTGGAAACGGGGAGAAGGTCGCGCGGCATGCATCAGGTTCAATGAATCGCGGGCGCGCACATATTTGAATTTAACGAGAACACAACAAAAAAGCGAGCATGCAATTATTAAGTTTTTGTTTCAACAATTGTTCATTTCATGAAATAACCACGATTCTTTAATAAATCACGAACGTAATTCCGTAAATATTGAATATGTACATAAAAATCAATCAAGTCGTTCAGCGAAATGAAATAGAAAAAAAATATTCACGAAATCTGTCAATATGTTTTAAATATTATTTACTCAAAACACAAAAATCTCAATTCGGTTTTATTTTTAAAACTATTAACGTTATGGAATTTTAAATAGTTTTTTAGTAAAAATATTTTATGCAATATTGAAATGATTTAAATATTTTCATTATTAATCGCACATATAGTGTCGGCATTTATATTATTTATAAGCCATGATAAATTAATGGGCTTTCACGAATCTAAGGCAATAAAAAAATGTTGAGAGAAAAACACACTGGTTTTAAATGAATTTGAATTTATGAAAAAAAGCAAACCAGTATGAAATGTTTTCATATATGAGATATGATACAGCATTTTTTATTGAAGTAAACAGCAGCAGTGTAATTGCTACCTCAACAATGCTTCTGACTTTTATAACGAAATTAGATTTAGGACTGTGATAACAATCAAGGATAGATTTTCGAGCAAAGTTTATGATCAAAATTAATTAAATTTCAAGATGATATATGTCTACTGATAAAGGAATTTACAGATAGGGTGCGGTACCCAATTAATTTTGGGGGCAAATCAAATTTTAGAGAGTCAATAAAATGTCAATGCCAATAAAAACATGATGTTCTGATTATGCAGAAAATGTAATTAGTCTTTGACATGCAGACACACTTAACACCATAAATTCCCATTATCAAGCAATAAAAATTTCAAAATTCAAGCTATTAAAATTAACCAGATTTAATCGATCAGCGCGAGAGATAGGGGAGTGTAAAGCAGTTCAACTTGAGGAAATTAGTCAGTAATAAATATTAATATGGAGCATTCTGTAACATAACAGTCATTTAATTCGCCAGACTTAAGTCAAGGTATGCTACGCTACGTGTTTTTTTATGTAACCAGATAATAACAGCTAATAATATCACTCAGCAATGAGAGACCATGCTGAGTTTATTAGAGGTCTATTTATCAGGTATTTAGACATTTTGAATTAAAATTACGTTGTGACGACAAATATGGACGGTGTTTAATTTTGAATGATAAGTCGTGCCACACGTACGCAATTTAAATACCTGACATATGCTTTTGAGGTACATAAAGGTGCTTTGAATTTTCAAGGAAGTTTTCAGGAATGTTTCTAGAAAAATCCTTGCATATTTGAACGCGATATAAATGTTTGCACGATAAGTCAAAACCTTTTTGAGTCACCTATAAAAAAATCAGTTTAATGACGATTTCCATTAAATTTGACTCACATTCCAGCCAATTTTAATTCCAAAAAACATAACAATAATCTCTTAATTAGAACCAATCAGTCTCGCCATGTGAGTAAAACGCCATTCTTATTAAACTCTAATCTTTATTATGAAAAATTTTTAATGCATATCAAGGCAAAATAAAATTTTGATTGGCATTAAATCTTTAAAGCATGACAATTATGCACCAAATTTATGAATATTCAAGTGATTCATCTTTATGGATTTTCCTGCTCGTCTAATTTCTTTCTTGTGTATTTTAATTTTGGCGGTCGGCATGCCATTAACTTTAATTTGGGATTTAATAGAAATATAAAAGAGAATTTATCTTAATCCTCATGACGAGAAGATTCTATGGACGTGTCAAATTAGAGCAAAAATTAATGACTTGATTGGATTATTTATTAAGTTGTAAAAATAATGCTGGTGATGAATTTTAAGTGAAATGAGAAAGATAGCACACAAAAATTCATTTAACGCTAAAATCGGCAGATACACATGAAAAGAATGAGCGATAGGGTTGACATGGGTTGAACAAAAAAGTTAATAGATTCTCGACTGGCGTTCATTTAATTTAATACAATTCATACTGACGATTTAATTATTACACATTAAATCTCATTAAGTTTGAATATTGTATTGGTAGGTGGGATTTTGCTGTATAGAGTAATTTGAATGCTACAGTGTATTCATTGCTTGTTCATGGCACTTTGTACAAAAATATTTTTTGTCCAACTGTGATTTTTGATTCAAAATTACTTTAATTTACTTACTTCGTTGATCGTATAGATCATCTTTGATCCATGACCTTTAAAACTGGCTATATTGAAGACTGTCCTCTGTCAATTCCGAATGCTTTCCTGTCTCCATCAACAGCCTCTCTCCAAGAGTTCTTTAGCCGCCCTCGTGCTCTGTTGCCATCTATAAAATCAGACTTAGAGACCTTACGAAGGGGAGGTTTACTAGATCTCTTAACAATGTGTCAAAATTATGATGGCAAAATGCGTCAACTGTCTATCCTGCAAAAATATTTCAAACTGATTTCTCTTGCGGACGAAAATTGAAATTTAATTAGTTTTCAATTCTTTTTTTTTCAATCCCAATCTGTCAATTTTATGTTCATTGTAATGAGAATTTATTTACCGCAGTTGGTCGTTTTATGGAATCGAGTAAATACTCTTTATAAATTTCCGCACTAATTTGTTCCTCATTATATTTTAAATCCATGGTTTGCCATTCAATAGATTTCATCTGCAGCATTTTAATTTTAAATTTCAGTAAGCACAAATAAAAAAATGAATGAGACATTACGAAATAATAATTTCTTGTGTCAAAAAGGAATGGAAAGTGTAGCACTACACAATCAACAAGTGTTTAATGGAGAGAAAAAAATTTATTATGTTTGCGCAATGAAAGGTGACACAGCACGAGTAGATAGAAAGGTGAGAAAAATTATAATCTTTCATTGAACAAATAATTTAAATTGATGTTTAATCATAAATCATGATTTATACGAGGATTGCAAATTAAGTTGTTTCAAACTCTTTTTTTTTGCCGAGTTTATTGTTTGAGTTTTCACCTGTTGATTAAAGCGTGCATATCTTGTGATTTTGTGGGGATTTTTGCATGGGACACGTGTTTTTTGTTTTTGAAATTCTAGTTGTGAAGTCATCGGAATCATAATTAAGCCGATATTGATATTGGACAGCACTAGAGTCAAATTCCGTTGAATTCAGACTCAAAAATGGAGCCCTGCCAACTCTGAGTGAAGAAACCAAGATCAAACCATTAAGTTGGAAATTCAATTCAATATTTTTTTCAAAAATTCCTCAAATGTGCATCTTAACAATGCATAAATGCATCCCCATGGACATTCTCATTCAAAGTCAACAAATTGAAATCTAATATGAATCAATGAACATCAAAATATTAAGCAATAAAATTCTTTTATTAATCTAATCCACCGACTCCGAACTTAAAAAAACAATAAAATTCACATTTCAATCAGAAAGTCATTCAATCCGCTCGAAATATTTTCATCGTTATTTTATCAATTTTTTCACTAAATTAATGTTCAATAAAAAGAAGTCACAGAGAGAGAAAAAAAAAATTGACTTAAATTGACTCTCGTCATTCTCATCCCATTCAATTTTGCCGTCTGTTTTGCTTTTTACCATCTTCGTTACAATTTTCTTTTTCTTTAATTGATCAAATGAATTGTTTTCAATTACTGCTGGATTAGCATTTCAGTTGTTAATTTCTTCGTTCTGGATTCTGCATTTTTGCCAATTCGCATTGAGCAACAGAAGTCACAATAAAACGAGAAAAAGAAATAAGACGAACAGATGAAAAGACATTTAAAGCTAAGAAGATTGCTCGATTCTCGTACCAATTAATTTTGACTTCGATTTGACAACATTTCGAATTTGTACAACAAATAAATGACATTTTGGACGAACTGGAAAATGAGATAAAACAGCAACATTGATGTTCGAATGAAGAGGAAAAAATAAACTATTTTGCTAACTGCAGCTATGCTGATAAATGACTGCTCTAATTTTCTGAAATATCTCTATCTTTTGGATACTTTTTTTTTTGTTCTTTAATAGTTGACACAAGACAAACTATACAAGATGACTCTAGAGGTTATGATTAAAAGTTTTCGAGAACTGCAGCATTTTATTGCTTCAAAAGATTTTTGCCGATTTTTGAGGTAGTTGAACTACATTTTTCATGATGTTGCTGGTGGATTGCAATTAATTATAGTCAGATATTGCAAAATATTGAATGTCCAGCAAAACTGTATGCGACTGTTTTGACCTAACTTTTTGGAATTAAAAGCACTTCCAAAATTAGATTTGCATTTCCATAGTCAGCTCGTCAGACCATTACTTTTGATTTACCACCACTATGTCGCCGTAATAATGGTTTGATGCAAAGTTGTCCTGGCGAAACCATATCGCTCGGGTAGTAAGAAGGAAACTAACTAAATCTCAAAAATCTCACGGAAGGATGATCCAAAATCAGAAGGGATAAAATTTCCACAAAAATTATACAAAATGTACGTGACCATCAACAGTGGCTACTTAACATTCAATTCCCCAAATCCATTTTTATCACTTTATTGCAACTATAGTAAAAACAGCTTCTTAAGAGCATCATAAATTTGGATTCATTTCGGCGAAAATTTGAAACCTCTAAAAACTTGCTCCATTGGCAGATTCCTTAAAACTTTCAAGAGTCAATCTTATTTCATTCTTTTTTGGTGTGTCGTCATTTTCTGCACAGCACAAAAATTCCTCAACTCACTTAAGTAATGCAGAAATGATGACGATGATAAATTTGTCATTAAAAAGTTTATTTTTTCAGCTTCTTCAGAATATATTTCAAACTAATTAAGTTGAATGACATAAATGTGTTCAGATTGCATGCACATCTCTTCATCGCTAGCATGTTTTTTAAAGATATTTATTTTTTCGTTCTCACTAGTTCTCTCCGCAAGCAAATTTTCCTTTAATGTGTGTTAGAGAATTATTGATGTTGAAAAGTAATAAAGCAGCTTAAACTTTTCTTCAGGGCAACATGTGTTCATCATCATTTTAAATAATTTTTTTTCCTCGCTCTCTCTTTATGCTTTACTTCTTTGAACAGTAACTAACTAAAGTGTAAAAAATGCACTAAATTTAAATTTTTGCACTGCTGAACGCGTACAACAAATGGTGCAATTTTTTTACTGCTTGTTTTTCTCGTCTTTTTTTCGTCTTCATTTTTCTGTTGTTTTCTTGATATTTTCAGGTTGTGTTCTCAATTGTAAATTTGTCAATTATGGCTGACTAATGATGAAATTATTTCTATAACTTCGATGCGTGAAGCCATAATCTTGATATTTGCATAGACTAGATATCAGTGGAATTGAACAGAAGCTCAGATATCAACTAAACTCAGACACTTTCAGACACATTAGGCATGGTTGGGCTCGCCAGACTTAGTAAAACCAGAATGAACAACGGAGAGGTGAAGTGGGTGCTTGGATATGAAAAGCAGTAGGTAGATGGACACCTGTGTCACGCATTACTACCCTTTACACTTCAACATTCGGAACTGGTAGAAGTTTACGAATAGAGGTGACTTAAAAGTTTGTGTTTAAAATTGGAATTACATAGAAAATCGAAACTCTGCTAGTTTCCGAACTTTAACTCTGTAAAATATAAAAATGCGCCTAATTCCTTCAGTTCGACGCACATTTTCTTGAATAATTCTTAGTTCTTTTTTTACTGTATATTTTTCCATGTTTATTCTTTGGAGGAATTTTTTAATGACTTTCGCAGAGCTTCTGTGATGTAAAAAAAGAGGCAAAGCAAAAAAAAAGTATACGAGGTGCCTGACAGGTCGCTCTTCTTTTGAACAACACTAAAAGGCATAAAAGATTAGATTTTAACAAGTAATTGCAATCGTATAACGACGCACTCAATGATGACACTTCATGTGAATTAAGAACTCTTAAAATTGCTGCTCTGTTTTTGGAAGTAGGCAGTAATTGAGGCATGACACGTTGTATTTTACTTACTTAGTTTGCAGCTTTCTTTATTAAAGATACCAATTGAAGGACAGATGCTGACGAATCGTTTTCACTTGAGGTAATAAAATTTAACAAATTTTAGATATTTAAGACTGATGATGTAATTGATCGCGTACACACAAATTATATGAAAGTAATTGCTGCAAGTGTTTGAATTATGTTGAGTAAATTATAAGTTGTGGATGAGTTCACTTAGATTTAATTGAGTTTAGTGGTTGATTTCGCAAATTTATGATGCTTAAAAATTTATTTGTGGTTTTTTTCTGCACTGATCTGAATTAAGCAGCTTGAGAAATTGGATGATGATAGCCAATCTAAAATTGGAAAGCAGAAATTTTTTTATTGCTCATTCCAAAAAATTCCATAATTTTTTTTGCATTTCTCACGAAAAAATATTAAAATAATTGATGGATTTATAGCAATATTTTTATGGCTAGAAGTCATAATTTTATATATTCCTACTCTGATCTTCTTTCCTAGTCCAATATATTTAATTTCTACATATTACGTCGTGTCTTGCTGTCTTGTAAATTAAAATTTTTTCAGTCTTCAAACGACACGCACAATACATGTTGTACGAGGAGCAGCTAACAGAATAAAATGAGAAGCTAAATGAATTAGCTCACACAAGAAATTAAAAAAATTAATCACAATCAATAAAAGTAAGTGTAATAAAAAATTAAAAAACTCCTGTGGTGTGCCACTTCATTCCTGGTTCGTTCATGTTTTTCTTCTACAACTATCAAGAATGGGAGAAGCTTAAAAATAGTAAAAGAGAGAGAGAGAAAATATAATCCGCAGCAATAAATTAATATTTTTCTAACTAGAGAAGCAAAATCTAGCATGAAAATATCAGTAGCTGTAAGCGCAATTTTATGGATTTCTGGATATTGACAAATCCTATTGGATTTTTGGGTGTGCAGTGCTGAATGTGGTATCCAAAATTTTTGATCATTTGGATCTTTTCTTTATGATTGGAATTAGTTTTGCCAATCTTGAGTCGTATTCACTTGTATCGAATTAGGCTCAAAACTTGTTGAATATGAAATGAGGCTGACTCACATACTTTTGATATTAAACTGTGTTGCGTTAAGGATTTTCAGGACCAAAACCAAGACTTGCTAGTCTCGATCTCAAAAATTTGTCGAAACTCAGTCTCGATCTTAAGATTTGTCGAGACCCAGACTTTTCAGTTTCGATCCCAAGATTTGTTGTGTTCCTTCTAGTTTCGGTCTCGATCCCAAAAAAGGTAAAAATTCATCAAAAATAGGCTTAAATTTGAAGCCATTTGTAACTAATAAGAAACCTTAAATGTTATTAAAAAACACTAGAATAGCTAGACAAAAAGTCCATAAAATCTTACCATACCTTCCACTATTCCTCACTATAAAATGCACTAAACAAAAGAAGAAAAAGAAGATGAAGTAAAGAAGTTTCTATAAATTTTTAAGCAACAGAAAACTTTATGATTGCGTCTATTCATGATTCTTTTGCCTTTTGCTTCACTGTTTATTTCCAGAATGGCAACAATATTTTTCTCAGTCATAAACAAAAAAAAATTTGTTAAGTAATCCGATTAAAGATTTTTTCTTCTCTTTAAAAAATTTTTATTTTATTTTTCTCCTTTAACTTTCTCGTTTTGCTGCTTCTTCTTCTTTCATTTTCTGTCAAAGTCCAGTTGTAGACGTTAGAACCGATGAAAGTTGCTATTAAGTTGTGGCTTATTTGGAATCACTCCTTGTTATTGAGAGTCAAAATGTTGGAAGAAAAGATTAAATTATTGAAAGAGGATTTAAAAAAAAACGAAATGAAGCGCATTTTTTGTCGAGAGGAATGTGATTGCGATAGGTGGTTGACTTCGTGCGGTGAATAATTTTTTGATAGAATTTATTGAACAATAAACTTTGTGCAAACAAGATATCATTTATCATTCAATTTAAATTGGATATTGAAGAGGATCATCAACATCGTTGTCATATCAATTCGTAGAACTTACAATCAATAAACATCATAGCGGAATTGACAATTACAAATGTCTGAAATAATGAACTCTCATCATTTTCAACTGTATTCTTGATGCTAATCCGCTCATCCGCCTTCACTACGACTAACCAAAGGTGTGACTTTTTGCTTATGATTAATGACAAAATTGGTAGCTTAAACACTTGACACTTGTTTAAGCAGAAAATTTTCTACTTTTTTAAGCAGCAGTTTCTGTCTTAATCTTCAAGATAGACAAGACTTGTACAACTTTAAAGATTTTTATTAACATTTTCTTTTTCGGTGAGTTTTAAGGTTGGTCAAACTTTTGTGAATCAAAAATAAATATTGCATTAAATCATAAAGATATCTTCTTTACCTGCAGAAGATTTATAATAACTTGAGCACAAAATTTGAAGCTTCTTTGAATCCCACACTAATTTTTTTCCGGGATAGCTAAAAATAAAATCAATTTTGTGGATTTTTATGAAGATGATGAAGTTTCTATTGATCCACAAAGACTTTTGAATCAAGACAATAAAGCACAAAAAAAGAAATATCTCAGTCTCAATCTTAATATTGAAAATCAGTTCTCTTTTGTATGACTGTTAAACAGTTTGCAACAAATGGACACTTATTTAATAACAAGAAATTAAACAATGAAGACTCCAAACAATAAACTGCAAAACGTTATAAATTATAACAGAGTTGACTAAAGCTGGGTTGTGTCACTTGCTAGTTCACCTTCTACAAGTTGCCACCTTCCGCCAGTTGCCCCATCTGTAAATTAAGACTTTCTGCATATGACCATTTCTGCATATTGCCATCTTCCGCCGAAGAGATCACCTGATTCGGCAACCTTTCGCAAATTATTCCTACCTGCTTGCCAACTCTGAATTATATAATCATACAAAGGAATATTTGCATCAATATGGGATTATTAATTATTCACAACACACAATTCATAAAAAGTTCAAAATATATTACCTAAACAATATTAATTACTATTAATTTGATTCAAAAATATTTTGCGGATATAATCCATGGTCAGAGCAGAATAAAAATAAAATCATGTTTCCATACCAACTTGTTCAAATGTTAAAATGTGTACGAACTATAATCCAAAAGGATATTTTAAGGTCAAAAAATCGACAGCGTACAAGTAAATTTAGTCAAAATAAGCACAAAAAATCATTAATTAAGTTACAAATTAGGATTAAAATTCGAGAAACATTAATAAGAATTGACATTAAAAATTTAATTTCCAACAATATATAATCATCATTAAAACAAATGAATGTGTTTCTTGTTGTGTATTGTGAAATAATCAGAAGAATTTAATAGCATGGCTTTAAGTATGCAAAAAAAAGATCTTTTTTTTGTGTTGTGCTTGCCAGCTTCAGACACATGAAAGAAAGCATCGATCTAGCTTTAATTCGCATTCCAAATTATCTTCACCTAATTAATAACAAGTCATAATCAAATGAAAGAAGCTAAATAACCAACATCATTTTCATTTTCATGTTATTAAAGAAATGCGATTTAGTATGAATAGCCATGAAGCCTCTTAGCTAAAGATGTTGAGTATTATAATGAAAAAGAGATAAAAAATATTCTCTATCTTCTTTTGAGTACAAGAAATTTTTTGCGGATGGATTTTCATGATGAATGGGTTTTATGCAAGGGGGAGGAACTTAAAAATTTACCTGCATTTACCTGCATTTACCTGCATTTACATGCATTTTCATGCATTTTCATGCATTTACATGCATTTACATGCATTTAAATGCATTCACATGCATTCACATGCATTTACCTGCATTTTAATAAAACTGGATTTTTAACGGATATATTCATCCTAAAAACTTTTTGATAATGTTTCCAAGATTTTTTTACACTCTGGTAACTAAATGGAGCCGAAATTTGATTTTTTTTATGGTTTAACAACCTAGTGATTCAAAAAATGACAAAATTCGACTTTTCTTTAGAATTTTTTTCCTCTTATAAGAAAATTAGTTCGAAATTCGATTTTTAAGAGGAGTTTTTCACTGTAGATTAGGGTTGGATAAATATATGTTTATATGCGTACTTTATACAAAAAAATTTACGTATATGTATACTCAAAATCACAAAAACCGTTAAATGTATGTGATTTTGTTCATTATTAAATATCATTTCTTTGTTTATAATGAGTCTAGATGTTCATAGATTAAAGAGTTGAGGATTCTGGATGTTATTTAAATTTATTATGCTCTATTTGTTTGCGCTGGATGTCACTGGATCTTAGTTTTTGTTCTTAATAGTTCTAAAAGTTGCTGAGTCTTATTATTATTCTGAAAATTGTCTTTAAGTTTATTTATTGAAGGAAATAATGATCCAGGATGGTACTAGATCTTATAATCCCGATTAAATTGTTTGGTACAGATTTAAAATATTATCCAGCAACATTCAGTGCTACTATCCCTAACAGACAATGAGCATACTCCCCTAAATGAGCGTTAACATGATTATAATCATTCAATATTATAGAGAATGCACATTTTTGTTATCAAGCAAGGTCCATATCTGCTCGGGTATGTTTACATTTCAGTAACATCCAAAACAAGGTTACTATATAATAAGATCCAGGTACATCTAGAATACTCAAATACATAACAGAATTGTCAGATAGATGCCTGTGAGTAGGTGGCTAGTTTTTTTTTTTGTTATATTTTGACTTAGGCAAAGGCACTGTATAGCCAAAGCAATACTTTTTGTCTTTACATAGACTTGTTTATGATAAGTATGCCTATGCCTAAGCAAACCTAGCAAAGATTTGAGTAGATAAATAATGTTTTTTGTAGAAATGAGAAAAAATGATGTACTTAGATAAATACTATTACCTATGACTAGGCAGTGCCTTTGCCTAGGTATTGTTTTTGGCTAGTCAAACCTAAAAGGAGGCAAATTTATTTTCCTTTCTAAAGGTAATATCTGTGATGGATTTTTGCCTTTGATAATAATTCGATACGTAACAACTTTGTACAAAACATCAAAGTGTATCCAAGTCAATTTAAAGTGTAATAATAAGATCCAGTAATTTCCAGATCTATAGTACACAAAACTAAAATCCAGTAACATCCAGTATCAACTAGTATATTGGATAGAAGCCCTACATTGATATATTCACACCGGGCCCTAAAAAGTATTTCAGGTAGGCTAAGCTTGATACAAAATTTAAGGGATCAGGTTAAGCTTCGATTGACTTGGCAATAAGGCAATAATGAACAATTCAGTTTTTCTGAGGAATTTTCATCCAAATTCCAAGGAAAAATTGGATTTTTTCGAACTATTACTTTCTTTTTCAAGACTACTTTTAAATACCAATTTACTGGTTATTATCGTTTGGTTTTTATTCATAAGTAAGAAAATTGAGGCGAAATCGGTTTTTCCGGGAATTTTCCACCCATCTATAGGAAAATCGAGGCAATTCCGATATATTGCTTCATTTTCTATGCCACCTGCATTTACATGCATTTACCTGCATTCACATGCATTTACCTGCATTTACCTGCATTCACGTGCATTTACCTGCATTTACCTGCATTTACATGCATTTACATGCATTTCACCTGCATTTACATGAAAAAAATGTAAGTTCCTCCCCCTTGGTTTTATGTGGGTACTTTGGCTAAGTGACTGGGATCTTCGCGGTTTACTACAAACAGATCGATTCTTTGGATTCCACATTATCAGGCGTACCCAGAAGGGGGGCCATGACCCCCCTATGCTACAATTAGAAACAATTCTTCAATTTTTTATGGTTTCCCTCTCCCTAAATGATTGTCTCCACTCGCATTATTATGAATTAGGTCTTTAAATTGCCTGAATATGTAGAAACCTACCCTTGAACTCTTGAATAAATATTGTAATAAAGCAACAAAAAATGCGCTATAAAACCTTTAAAAAGCCATCTATGCCCCTAGAAATCATTATATCTTCTGTATTTATTTTCATTTTTATTTCATTAATGAGATATATTTGAATAAGACAATAATAAATGTTATTTCCACAATGCCTTATGGCCTTTTCATCATGAAGCTACGGAAATAATGACGATTAATAATCATCATCATCAGTCGTCCATATATTCATATGCGCATGAAACAACTTTCAATAGACTAATAAAGATTTCAACCGTACCCGAGGAATCTTGTTGAACATCAGCTGAAAAACACAGAATGTCTTTAATTTTATTTTTTAACATCTTAATTTTTTCCGTTTCTTTTGCTTTAGTTGGATGTTCACAAAATGTATGCAAATGACTCTCACTATATTAACAATAAATCACATTTTTTCTCGAGATGCAGCAACGATGATGATGACAAAAAGCCTCTTAGCATAATTTTAGTCAACGAGAGAGAAAAAAAAAATGATGAAAAATTTGTTTACTAATGTGCACATCTCATTTATCATAATAAAAAAGTAGCAGCACCGGACAATCAAAAGTTGTAATACCTTAAGACTGTCAGAATTTGTTTTTGTAGGATTATAGCTATGGATTTTGTTAAATATTAGGAAGCAGGTTTGACTGGCACACTTATAATCATAAATTTTTTTTGAAGAAATTTCTCTTAGAAAATGGAAATAAATGGAATTTAGCAGAAATATTTTTAGGTGTTATGGATGATGTATAATTGTTGTGACAGACGATTTTTTAAGACAAAATTATCAAGTCAAAATTTAAATCCTGGATTACGAAAATTGTTGTTAATGCGAACATTTGATTTGTGTAAGATGTGATGTTCTGAAAAGTGACATTTCACTACTTATAGCATGACATAAATATGTTTTAAGCAAAAAATATAAAAAAGTATCAAACATGTCATCCACTCTAAAATATTTTCCTTCATATTAAACGACCCCTTAATATTCTTGAAAATATGAATTTTCACGTTTAAAGTAAGCTTTAATTTAACTTTATCATAAATTAATATTGTGTCCGAAATCAAATGCAAAAGTGGAGGACAACTTGTGTGCCACGACACGCAGAAATTTTTGGAAGTGTCACCGTATGAACGGCCAAGGTAGCACACCTAAAATAAAAAGTTGTCCAGTTCTGAAATAAACTGACAACCTCCAAGCATGGTAATAATTCCCCAAACATCCATCCTAGTAATTGATTTTTTTCCATCCACAAACATAAAAATAAATTATCCTATCATAATTTATCTTTATTTTCATATTCCATAAACTACTTTATTCCCATTGATTGTCAGCTCCATTAGAACTTTTCAGACACAATTTACACTCTTTAATACCAGCACAAAAAAATAATAGTCAAGTGAAAATTTTATGGGAAAGAAAAATCATTTTGTTTACACATTTGGCAAGACACTCCCAGAGCTTTTCATTTTTCATCTATTTTTTTCCATTCATTCTTTATTTTTTGCCGTTTGCCATACAAACAAAACAAAACTCTCCCGTTGTCTCGTCTTCATATCGATTCATAAACGCCTCATTGAATTGCTTTAAAAATATAAGGAAGGAATTTTTGTTGTATCAAAATTTTTTGTTTATTTTATCGAACTTTTTCCTAAACAGCAACAGAGAAAAAATCAATGGAGGCAAATTTTGAGTCAACAATGTTGATGTAAAATGTTAAAGTTTCGGTCTTATTTTGAATAATAAATGAATGATTCTTAGAAAGAATTTTTTGAGGAATAATAAATTTTTTTGATAGTTCTAAGAATTTTAGAGAATAATTACTTACTTTGCTGGCCATACAGATCATTTGTGATACATGACCTCCGTCAGATGTCGCCTAAAACCAATTCTATCTCTGGCTACAGTTTACCAATTTCCGATTTCAAATACAATACTATCACAATCGACAGCTTTTTTCCATGAGTTCTTCGGTCGTCCCCGAGTAAATAACTTGACATAATATTTGATCAATAACTACACCTACGGTCGACTAATAACATTTTCTTCGGAACGTTCCATAAAATTTGTCATTAGTCGACCTTTGGTCTAGTTATTAACAATATGTTATGTCAAGTTAACAATTCGGATACTGTTAATTATTGAATAAAATGTCTCATTCAAACCCGAATTGCACAAGTCGATTAATCGACTCAAAATCTGGTAGCGGGTCGATGTGACCCACTAAGCCAAAGTCGAAGTCAGATTATTGCTCGATCAACCGATTTGCGCTATTCAGGAAACCTTGCATTACTCCATATACCGGTCATATTCATGATATAAAAGACCATATCTATATCTTGCTATTCAAAACCAGTAAATTTCCTAAAAAATATTAAGCTAAACTTTATTTTTATCCTTGCTAAAATGTCATTTTAATTTTAGATTTCAAGGTTGAGATCATGCTAAATTTCCCAAGACACTCACAATTTTCTTTTAAATTTTACCTACACAAACCTATTAATAGATCTCTGGGTTAAGTTCTCTAAGTTCATGTAAATGCCATGAGTCATCATTTTTATTACACATTGACATGGCTACATTATTTCATTCCTGTACAGTATAATGTCTTGCTCATTTTTCTACGTAAGAAATTTTCTCCTTCCTTCATGAAAATATTTGCATCTTTACAATAAATGTTCTCAATTTTCTTATGCATAACAACTTTTTTCCTTCTTTATATCATAACAAAAAATATTGAAAAATGCCAATGGTAGCAAGAATCATGGGGTAGAATGACTCGAAAGGTATGAGACAAATATGAAGAAAATATATTTTATCATTGCTGAACAATGGAAACAGAATTTTCCTTTTATGCGATACACAACAAGACTTCGCAGTCAGAAATGGATGAATATGTATATTTCTATATACAAATACATGAAAAACCATTTTTCATAGGTTATTGATATGTGTCGCTAAGTGCTTGAAACAATTGCATGGAAATATCTTATCCATATTTTTTATATGAGACACGAGCATGCAGCAGTTATGGATGATTTTTTGAAGAAAAAGAATGAGGTTTTGTCGGTAGACGAATGATGATTTTAAATGCTTCAAAAATATTTTCCGGAACAATAAAGTTTTTCCGGAGTTGGATGCTTGAGCTATGAAGAATTTCTCCAGACGTACAGGAGGTGGGGTTTTTTATTTTCTAAAAGAAAGTTTCTTCTCATCTTTAACATGTAGCATGCATATTGTATCATCACACACATCTTATGTTATTTCCTTCCATAAACGTACAAGACGTCAAAGGGAAAAATGCTTTGAATATTTTCTTTATTTTCTTTCCTTCGAAAATATTTTTTTTATATATTTCATACTTCCTTCAAATATTAAAACTTTAAGTTTAGTTTGTTGCTTTTAAGCTCTTTTATGGATTCCTTCTTTATTTGAGAATTTTATGCAAGGGTAAGCAATAATTGAAAATTCTATGGTCACATTCACAATTTGTATTCTGCTGTCATCTATCCCGAGTGACACAAACTAGTCACAAATGAAGAAGACAGCAGCATGTAGCTTTTAGGTCTCTACTAAAACTATTTCATTTACACCTATGGTTTGTGTCATATGGATGCCACATGAGGCTACCTCCATTTGATAAAGAAGCTTTTGCAGAACCTAAAAGCAATCTTAAAGCTTCTTGGTACAGCCTTCTTATTTGTATCACTTTAATAATTGCGTAAAAAACAATGAAAAAAATAAATTAATTGAGTAAAAAAATTCAAAAATGTCCAACCCTTGCAACCAAGCAACAACACTCAAAAACATTTAAATCACATGTAGAAGACATCAAAGAATTCCCATACTAGAAGTTTAAACAATGAAGGCCTATAATTTCACCAAATCCCTTCTATTAAATGATTGGTATGAGCATAAAAATAGTTTAAGAGAAATAACTTCAAGATATTTAAATAAGCATGACTGAGTGAATGGGAAAATTTTATATTGTATGAGTTTTGTGGCCAAAAGTCCTCTCTACTAAAATTGAAAAAGCTTCTTAATTTATTTTCCTTTTTATTTGGGTTTATTTCTTTTTTTTTTTGAATTCTTCATATAGGTTTAGACTTTTATTTATAGCCAATTTTGTGTTTATTTAGCTCTTTGAGGTTTAAAATGAATTTATTTTAATTTCAAGATTATGTATGGTAAACTGAAATTTAGATTTAGGTACTTTTAATTTAGAACTGAATAAGACGATTGATATAAAATTAGCAAGTAATTTCGATAATTTTAATTTCAAAATCGCTACTGCAAACCTCTTTAATTCAATACAAATAATTCACACAATAATCTAATCTCATCATCACATAATCAAATCCATTAAATAACAGGCTTGTTGAATCAAACACTCAACATCAAATCGCACTACTCAAATGATGTAGATAATCATAGAAAATACTGGATAACATGAGTCAGTACATCCACAATTTAATCAATACATAAATCAATCTGGATATTGCAAAAAGCGGAAGCATATAACAGCCACACATTACTCATTATCACCCAATGGCTACACGACTTACATGCACTACATATGCTTAACATCGTTAAATTATTATCTCTTATCGCGGTACTGAGAGCACAAAAGAGTGTGATAATGGCAAAATATTTTCCACTTAATTATCAAACGAGAGAAAAAAAGGAGGCGAGTGAGAGAGAAACACCAGCACGATTAGAGACACAAGAGCTTCAAAGCACTGTTAAAACAAAATTAATTAGTTTACATGATCTCATTAAGTATTTGTTGTAGATTCTTTATGTACATTTTACATCTTTTTTTTTTTGCTTTAGTCAGGCATTCACCCACACACACACACATCCATTTATTCAGAGGCAGCAGCCATAACTTTACATTTTTATGGTAATAGAGCATAGAGATGGGAAAGAATCATGAATAACTCATCAAACTGAATTAAGAAAAACACATTAAATTTCATCATTTTATGAATACATTAGCATCCACTTTAGCAGCGCTTTTGC
This sequence comes from Chironomus tepperi, assembly GCF_022539635.2. NCBI lineage: Eukaryota > Metazoa > Arthropoda > Insecta > Diptera > Chironomidae > Chironomus > Chironomus tepperi. The sequence continues at coordinate 1,396,836 of NW_027226250.1, forward strand.
CTTTGTCGCGCGAATGTTGATGAGGAAGAGTAAAAGAGAGGCGAAAAATAGACAAAATGAAAATCGCGTTGAAAAATCATGAATAATTTTTTTATTTCGACACAAAAAAAAATGGAAAATATGATGAAGAGGAACTGATGATGAAATTATAATGTTGGTTTTATGAATATTAATTTCAAAGGATCTGTGTCCTTATGATGAGTTTTACATGAAGAAAAGCCCTAGCTATTCAGATCATTGAGGTCCAGAGCTTCGGTAGGGATATTCGCGGCTAATAATTGCATAATGAGTAAGAGTGCACCAGACCCCGTAGTCCTTCAATTTAGAGGAGTATTGGAGTGACTCCTTTGATGACATTACTGGCCATTACTTGATGACAATTTGGTATAGCAATAATTAGGTTCCGAAGTAGTAAACCATTCCACCACCGAGCCCCTATGACTAAAAATTTCTAAAGTTCCATTAAAAGTTTTTCTATAAAATTTTCATAAGGACATCCATTACGAAGCTTCTTCTCTACAGCACTTTGACCCCTCTTTTTGGATGTTTTCTAAAAGTTTACTGAGAATAATTTTATGTGCAAATTAAGCACTTCTTCATTGCTTTGATCATCACCCTCCATCTTCCACATCTTTATTCATCTTGTACCTAATAAATCATTTTTGTGGGCTTTTAATTCTAATTAACTTTTAGTAAAGAAAATTTTGTTGCATTAAAATTCTTAATTTCATTCACAAATGATCAATTTGAATGTAATTGGAAGTGATTTGGAGTCGACTGGTAATAATGATGATTATTTTGTTTTGTTTTGTCTTTTCTTCTTTAGGATGTACAATATGAATGACTCATCATTTTGACAAATTTTTGAAATTCTTATTCATTGATTAGAAGTAATGATGAATGTAAGATTCTGTAGCCCTTAGCTTTTTAGCCTTTACTAAATTACTACAATTTTTTTATTCTATAATTTCATTTAAATCGACAGGTACTTAAGGGCATTATTGCTTATGGATGAAATACCAATGAATGATTCATTTTGTCTGCTCAGGTGTCGGATTTGCTTGAATTTATTAATCAAATAAAATTATAAAACTATTCGGAATTAAATATCATTAGATTGATTCAATATTTGATGTTTGCTTTGCACGATCATTCAATTAAATTGTTTGACTTTTGAGATATTAGAGCATTGACAATTTTTTTCGGCTCATCAGTTAAGAAATGATAGTTTTTTAAAGATCAAAAGTTTGCGATTTTGTTTTGTTGCTAGGGATATAATATTTAAATTCTCGGAATTCCACAAGTTTTTAAAGTTTTCTTCAACTTTTCAAAGCTATGACTAACTATTTAAGTTGTCGAGTACCCCACTTAAAATATCATTTCATGACCACAAAGTCTGAAAATTGATCATCACGAGACCTTCAAATTGTGAATTAAAAAAAGGCGCCTTAACAGGTCAAAATCAAAACTTATTCACATCTGCAACAACATTCTTTCATATTTCAGTCTATTAAAATTATTATTCGTCTAAATTCAATCTTCAAATATTTTTGTTATTTCTACAAAAATAGAGAAGAACAAAAAAATAATAAGCTAAATTCATTTAATTTCTTTATTGAAAAAATGCTTTTTTTTCATCTTTTCTCTTTCCACTCAATTTTCGTTTTGTTGTGTGAAAACATAATTTTAAATAATCGTCTTGATCGATTTAGAACAATTTTTTTTGCGGGGCAACAAGCAGTAGTTGAAAGAAAACATAAATACTTCATAAATATTTTTTCGCTTCATATACACATCATCTCATGTTTTTGTAGATAAGTTTTCAGCATGCTTCTTTTACTTTGCAAGAATTTATGATAATTTATAAATGTGCTTTGACTGTTGTTGTGAATGTGATGAACTTATGGTTGTTCACCAGCACGAGGTTATTAGAAATGAACTTTGAGTTCAATAAAACTAACTTAATTTTAATATAAAAGCTTTAGCAGAAATTAGGACACACTTGTGGAATTAAGGAAGCCGAAGTCTGACTCCGAAGCTGACCAAATGAAACTTTACATTTATGGAACTTCACGTGATATTCTCTGATAAAACTAGATACACCGCTGCTATTCGAGCTATGTGCCGTTATAAGGACCCATAAAAAACACCTTGGCTGAAGGGTGACAACCCCACAGTCAGACCAGGGATGGTCAAGCTCACAACCGACATTAACTTGGAATTTCAAGATAAGAAGATTTTTATTAAATTGTTTCAAAAATCTTTAAAATTCCTAAAAACATCTTAAAATATCTTTAACCTGATTCACTAAAATGCGTTCTCACAGCCCACCTTAAAGTCATTAGTTTACTAGATTTATATATATTTCTTGACTGTAACACGCAACATCTCAACCTCGACATAACGTGGACTCTATTTTGCCTTAACCTCAACATACACCAGTTACTCCAATAGATAATTACACATAATCAAGTATTTTTTTACTCTTTCACGTCCATACACACATTTTATTTTCATTCCATTCCGATTATTATTAAATATTATATTCTTTCATATTTATGGTTGATTTCAGGTGATGGTCGTTTTTTGGGCACGAAAATTATTGAAATATTTTTTTTTAAAGAGACCCACATTTTCATGCCAATTATACTATTTTTTTGTGGTGCAACAAATAATTTTCTAATGTTACTTCTATACGTGCTGACTTTAGTTTTTTTGTTAAATTTCATAACACACTATTTTTTTCTCCTTTTGTTCGTTTCTTCGAAATATAAAAAAAATAGTTTAGAGACCTGTGAGCGAAAAACAAAACAACATAAAAACAGAAAATTTCTATTTAATTTTATGTTCGTGACATGACTCTATTTTGTATAAGAGAGGTTTTTTGTGGATGGCTAAAAACGCAAATGTCAAAAAAAAGAATCTCTATTGGGGATTGGAAATGAATGAATTGACGATGAACAGTGATGACTGATGTATGGCAGAGGAGGTAAAGAAATATACGAAATAAAGTGTTATTTATCTGAATGCTGCTCATGTTGTTCATGTTGAAAATAAATTAAATGTACAAAAGGATAGACATACAGAGATATAAAATAACTACATGTAAAGATATTGTTTAAATGAGTTATAAAATTAATTTTAAAGTTTTACTGTTGACGGACTGGATATTGTGAATTTATACAAGTATTTATGATGTTCCTTAATTTCATGAAAAAGTTTAGCACACTCTTAAGCGACCTTTGACAAAGTATAACAATATGTAAGGAATAATCTTGAAGGAGATGGTTATAAATGTAGGAACAATACAGAAATCCCGAGTGTATCAAACTACATTATACAAACTAGTTGATGGTAATTTAATGTCCAGTTTGAATGAAGACTAATTGGAATGTATCAATTTTATAGAGAGGCTGAAATCATGTCATGCTTGTATGAGCAATAAATAAGGCCTTTAAATCCGACTTTAAAGATGGTCGGATTAAAGATTGCCGATAGAGACAGTGTTGAACCTTGAATTAGAAATTGGCAGTCAAAATCCAGCGATAGAGCAATGCTTGAGGGAAGGCTAGGAAGAGGCCCCACGTGAGGAAGGCCAAGTATCTATAAGTAACTAAATTACAACATGTTTCATTAAAATATTTATGTATTTTAAAATAATTCTAGCCACTTGCCACCAACCGGTAAATAAAATGTTACCTCTGAAATCTATCAACATTAACCACATATGCGGATCTACTCTATTCTGTCCATCTTTGAGAATTTCCGAAAGAGCGATTAATTCGTTGAGTCGACTGTGAAAAAGTTTAATTTTAAGTCTTTTTTTCAACAGAAAATTCACTACAATTATTATTTGTTGTTACTTTAAATTATTATTTAACAATTCTATCATTTTTGTTCGGTTTTCAATGGAGGAATAAGATGGGAATACGAGAATGTTTTCGTGTTTATAGTAATTTAGTTCAGCATTTTTATTTTATTTCATTCCATAAAATACAATTTTTGATTTTATAATTGAACAATGTTTTCATTCCATTCACGTCTTCATATGTGAGTCACACAATGTGTGTGTATCATTTTCTTCTTTTTTTCGTCTTTACCCCGCCGTATACACCAGAAATAGTCAGCCAGAACATAAAAGAGAATGAATATCTGTTTAAATTAAATGATATTTAATTTAGCAATTTAATCGTTTTGAGCAAAACAACAACAGACAACGAATAGAGTGGGAAGAAAGAGAAGAAGAAAATATGATAAACTGAGATCGAAATAGGGCAGTTATGATAGACTTAATAAATTTTTTGGACTCTTTCATGCCCTAAATGATGATCTTGAATTTATTATAATTTGTGCATAATAACATTAATATGATAAAGAGGTAAAATATGATCGGCATCGTTGAGAGGCCAAACGAGAAGAGAAAGAAAAAGAGCAAAATTAACAGTTATTGGAACACACAGAACAACAAAGTATTTCGTTCCCCGGCGCGTTAATCAAATTACAGATTTTTTTCTTGTGGAATATTTATCAAAACCTATAAGCGCTCACAAGTTGAAATGCGTGAAACATAGAGGCATCTATTAATATGTGAAAGTTTTAATTTTTGATATTCTTTGAGTTTTGAAGATCACTTTAGCAGTTATTAGAATTAAATATCAATTGATCTGTGATACAATTTTTAAGGTGCTCCACTACATTACTGCCAATTTGATTCAGCTCACGTTTAAATCTTTTGCCTTCTGTTCCTTAATTTTCTAAGTTTGTCTCCGAATAGCACAAATCGATTGATTCGGCACCAGGCCATCGTTACTCTGGCATGGTAATGGATTTAATTCCATCGTTTAACCTATTTACGCATTTTGCATCTTCGAAGCTTAACTTTAGACTTCTTTGATGATCTTATTGATCACTTTCCTTCCAATTCAGTCTAAGAACCAGACAACAATTTCTTCACTTTCTGAACCCAAAAAACATGCCGACATTTTACCAATCGACAACAATCATAACGAATTTAACACAAACCTATTGAAACAAGCCGACACAGACCACCAAACAGACAAATTGCATGCCATAACATCTATCCCTATAGAAGAAAAAAATGCACTCCACTCCAGCAACAAGAAAGAAAAGAAAGTCGAAGCGCAAAAGAAGCAAAAAAAAAAAATGTTTTTCTTCTTAACAAGCTTCACGTCTCCAAGGCTAAAAAATAATGGAATATAATTAACAATTCGCACGTCAAATGAAACATTTTTGCTTTATCGCCTTCATGCTTCTTTTCGCTCCGTTCATTTTTCCATTTTTTTTTAAAAAAACTCCATCTCACTCATTCACAAAACTTTTCTCCGTTCGCTCCCTTTCTTTCGTGTGTGTCTTGTCTTGCCCAGTGGAGATGTTTCATCATAATTTTTCATGACTTTATTTAAATGAAAACAAGAAGAAGATGCCATTCAATTTAAAGTTTTGAAGTTTTTTCGCACTTTTAGTGCAAAACACAACAAGAACGAGGCGGCATTTATAAAAATGACACACGAAAAGCGAATTTAATTTGTTTGAAGCATTTTTCGCACCTCGTTGTTGTTGTTAGGCTTTACTTGCTTTCTTTCTCATTTCTTTAGCCATTTTTTGAAAAAAGTGAAATAAGCAAAGCACAACACAAAAATTCCGACACAATTCTCAGAAATTAATTAGACTTCTTTCAACATAAAGAAAAAAATGCGTGATTGTTGATATATTTTCGCGCAAGCGATAACTTTTTAAATTGGATTTTCGATAAAAAGTTTTAATTGAAGACGGAGGAAAAAAGAAAATAAATTAACAAGAAGAAAAATTGAAGAAGAAGAAGGAAAAAAATTTTAATGATAATTATGAAGTTACATTGTATATAATTGTATCTGTTTGCTGGAAAATAAATTATCACAAAATTTATTTTTTTGTTTTGAGTTGTCAGGGAAACTTTTGAATCAATATTTCTTTAAAAAAGATAAATTGCTGGGTGCTCAATTGTTAAGGACAATGACTTAGATACAAAAAATATTAATTCGTTCTCTTAGATATAGTTTGTCTCATTAGAACTGTTCAGTGTTCTGTCAAGATGTCAATGTCGACTTGAGTTCACTAAAAAACTCTTTGGCTATTAAGGTCATTGAGATTTAGAGCTGTTCTATAGCAATTCGTGGCTAATAATTGTTTAACGGTTGAGGATTCCTCAGACCTATGCACTTAGTAGACCTACAGTATAAATTATCACTCCTCTGATGCAAACTCAATTTGACTTCAACCTCAGGTTCTGCATTCTCTTAACTATACCAGAAATAACAGCCTTTGTCTGGTTTATGTGCAGTTTGACAAGGCCTAATTCCAAAAGTAAGAACTCAATACAACAAAGCTTTAATTATGCTCATCAATATGATATGACAAAAACGTGTCCAACTAGTCATTTTATTAATTTTATCAGTGAATTGTCATATTGTTTAAGAAATAAATTTTATCAACTTTTTGACACGATAAGAACGAATAAACATCGCAATTACAAATGTATTACTAATCTGTTGACTCTTCAATTATTATTAGTTCAAGAAAGTCCATTGTTCGCTTTTCAAGTGAATCATTTAGAATCACAAAGAATGTACAAAATAATATTAGTTCTCACTTCTATTACTTTAATTGAAACAATTGAGTACATTTATGATGGAATTCCTTTCGGCAATGAAAGTTTTAGAAGAAGATACTCGGCTAGTGAATCACATTTACAATCATTGACAGTAGAGCCTAATATTTTACCATATCATGTGAGTTGAATTTATCTCAGGCAGTGATGGGCAATCTTTCACTTTCCGGGGCACACTTGTTTTTAATCCTCGATCCAAACCGCATACGTCATGGCATTTCAAAAGATATTTGCCGCGGCACACATGCTGTCCACAACTAATTTATGGTTTTGTTTAACCAATTTCAATTAAAGGTAGCCCTCGAAGTACAAATGGTAGACGTCTTGACATTTCAAATAGGAGGAGCAATAATAAATTCTCAAACAGTGTTAGCTGGAGCTAGATATATTCAAAATTGCACGACCGTTACTGTAATAGCAGGAGTTCATAACCGATCAGCAATAGAATCTACTCAGCAAAGAAGAATAATATTAAGAAGCAACATTCATATCCATCCAGGTTTTAATCCAAATAGTCATAACAATAATCTAGCACTCTTAATGATTACTACACCCTTCATATTTAATTGCTATGTTCAGCCTGTAAGGTTACCAACTGATATTTCAAGTGACACATTCGCTGGTTCTATTGTTCGAACTACAAACTGGGGCTCAATAACTGAATCTGGAATTCAATCAGATGTTCTGTTACAATTTAAAAGTACTGTGATGGAAAATTCTCATTGTGATCAAGCAACTCCATTTCCTATTCCTGATGATATTATTTGCATCGAATCAGAAATTTCAAATCCGGCACATTGTGGATCTGGAAGCTTGTTGACCATTCATCATCCTTGTGATCCTCGTCCCATCTTAATTGGAATTCTGGCATTTGTACCTTCAAATTGTGAGACTGGACATCCATTTGGATATACTCGAATCACTAACTATTTAAATTGTATACAAGACATTGAAGTGGCGACGAATTCACATTTTTCAGACAAGCATGAAAGATTCCTTAAAATTAGTTTAATTTTTGCAGTTTTAATTTTATTTTAATAAAGTAACAAATATTGATTTTATCAATGACCGAATCATTGCTGGTCAAACATGCCTTTACATGCCATTTAGTCATCAAAATTTTGCATTTTACTGCAACACCAAATCATGCTATTGTACTAAATCAACTGACATTGAACAAAATTCATGTACAACATGAGTTCAAAACTAAGTACAGTTTATACATCCAACGACTAAATTACACCAATTTTATTCATCATATTCCCTACTTAATATCATGTATTACAGCTTTATTTCATGTATTATAGCGTATGACATACCTATATGATCTCCATATACATGAAATACCGTCATTGTATTATGAAAAATTCTCAAGCAACAAATTTAATGTTATTAGAGTACTTAATAAGGGAAACATTAAGACTATTTACTAAATAAAACTATAATGCTCGTAATAATAGTAATTTTTAAACACATAAGTGCTCATTAATGGTGTAACATTTAAATTCATCCTTCCATGAATGAAAAGTACAATAAAGAAGATGACAAGTAACTTCATTATATCGTTCAAAAAACCATAAAAAAAAATTTCACTGAACTTTTTTTATTATTAAACTTTACTCGGAGTTTTTTTTATACTTTTAGATGATTCCCTCATTGCTTGCACAATTTACGCTTCAATTCTCATACATATGTAATTATGGAGAATATTAAGAGAATATATAGCTAATTTTTTAAAAGTAACTGCCCTTTGGTGTAATATTGATGTCTCAGAATCAGATCTCTAGGTTTGTCTGTCATTTCAGCCTAAGCTCAGCTACGAATTGACGTTTCTTAAGCCCGCACCTTTTATTGCTCAAAAAAACTAAACTTTGCATGATGTATATATGTATGCCCGTCCTGCTTGACGGAACGTAGAAATTTGAATGTAAACCCTCAACCTTTTCCTTCTACAAGACCGAAAAGTCATGTTTTGAATTACATTCAGCATAAATGCGCCTATGGCTCAAATTATCTCAACATTAAAATGTACGTCAACACTACTTTTTATTTTATTTATACGATGTAATGGGATTGGACTTAATTTGGTTCTCTTCCTTGCAATATGTTTTACGAACAGAACCTCCTTCTTTTCACAACTCCTCAGATGAATTCGTAAATTTTTATTTTCATCCAAAAGTGAAAATATCTTTCTGAAATGAAATTCGCAATTTAATTCTTCACTGCCGTTCTTTTTTTATTTCTTAAGTTCCAAAAAAACGAGGAAAGAGAAAATGAAACATGTGTGAAATGCTTAACAAGCGCATGGATTGATGACGCGCCCATTATTTAATTCACCGGCTTTTAAAAAAAATTGTTGAATGTGCGAATGTGAATGCGGACAATGCAGTTGCTTCTCTCGAGGACGTTTCATTGCCACTAACAAGAAATCATCTAGTGATGCATGATGAAAAAAATTTTTTTTTTTTGTAGATTTCAGCTCATTCTGGAAATGTGTGAAAACACTAATAATAGGGTTTAGGTGAACTTAACTATGTGCATGCACAACACGAACAAAAAATCTCTCAAGCACATTGAAATTGTAAGACAATGGATGAAAAAGGCCGAAGAAGTAAATCGTCTGTAGGGTGCAGTTTAAGAAATGGGAAATAATAAAACGCAAGTATGAAAAGAAGGCAGGCATTTGTACAACTTATCATTAAAATTTAATGTAAAGATACATTTTTGCGAGAATAATGTTAAGCTGAGTCATGATATGCGCTTTTCACCGGCGATTATTCATTTAATTATTTTTTACGAGTTCAGAATATATAGCCTTAACTACTCATGTTTTCATGTTTTGATCATAATTTTATTGGGGATATTTTTGGTTTGTTAGACTTCCATGTGAAAATTTACGGATTAGTATGTAATTTTGAGATTTTTCCCCAGCAGACAAAGAGCGTGTTCTCAAGAGTAGAGTAAGCTTGCAGCAACAATCACTTTCATGTTCATTTGGTATATTTAAGGTGAGCAAGCTCTCAAGTGCATACTCCAACAGATTACGGTATTTGATTCAAAGTAATACACCAGGATAATACAAGTCTACAAAAGACTTTCATGACTCTGGCATGGCGTTGGTTATAAACCGATACCAAGTCAGAATCACACTGGAGTCAAATTTCTAATCGAATAACCTACTGAAGAATTTCCAAGTGTTGAATGTCAACAACAATGAGGAAGTGAGCTTTAAATATTCAAATTCACTGTATATTGTGCACAGCACAGAAACACTTACTATCATTCATGTGTTGTGGTTTTCACTGCCTTTCTTTTGAAATTAAATCAGTTCATAATCAAAACTGCAAGTAGTTTTCTAAAGTTAAATATCATGCCCAGTTTAAACAACATAATAACATAATAATTCAACAATTACCCCTTCCAATCCACATGGAAGTCCAAACCTTTCATCAACTAGCTCACGCCATTTGATTGAACTCGATAAATTTACTACTTTAGAGATTCAACACGATAAGATTCAATAATATACTCTTTTGTGAATACAATTTTGTGAATTATGCATTGCCACTGCTATAATTCTTCTTATTACCGTCAAAGCATAGCATACATATATATGTACATTGTTTTATTTCTCCTTCAATAGTCTACATGCTTTATTATAGACTCTCAAAACAATAATAGCAAGAAATTGTAACAATAGAATTTGCGACTTGTAGCAAGTCCCATGTATAACTTTGGTTAACCTTGCATGTTATGCTATTACTATAAATATTCAGGCGTCTAAATTATGGAAATTAATTTTACCTTCATGAAATCTAAAAACTTATCAATCAGGTCATTTATGCTTGAATTTTTTTTATTACCTATTTTTCTACTGATTTGCTATTGTTTTACGATTTGTGGTTTGCTTTGTCTTATTTTCCTTTTAGATACCGGTGGAAAAATTTTGTCAGAATTTTTTTGTGAATCAATTTTTCATGTTGAAACATCTTGCAGACCATTTTTTTGCACAACCTTCGGACGGAGAAGGTCAATAAGTACCGCTGCAAAAATAGCCCCATTGTTTGGGCTAATAAAATTAATGATCATCTAAAATAAACTCATGGATCCAATTTCCGTTGTAAAACTGACAAAATAACCTCAATGGCATCATTATTGGTAATACCATAATGCAAAATGATTCAAAACCAGCAGTTGAGCATTTCTGCTGCTTTTATTTTATATGACCAGAAGCAAACGATACGATTTTTTCAATCAATTACCACACTCATAAAATTTTATTTTTATATCTTTTATGGAATTTATTGCATAATTGTAAGACCTATTGTTCATTTTTTTTCCTCCGTTCAATCTTTGGCAAAGATGAGACTGTTTGTTTTTCTTTTACAACTTTTCTCACTTTATGGAGATATTTCTTTTTGTGAAATAATTTGAATAAATTGAGTAGTCACAACCTACGTGCATAGTTGATGGGGACAAACAATGAAGAAGAAATACACAACGAGCAATAATCTGCATAATTTTGATAGTAGAAGAGATGAAATGAATGATTGTGAAGTGGATGTGGACGACGTAAAAAGAAGAACTAACTACGCAAAGAAACTCACGAAAAAAAAGGTTGATTAAAATGTTAAAAATAAAGTCAACGACGAAGAAGTAAATATAGCGAACAGAGAGGAATAAGATATGTCAATTATGTAAATGATAAAATCACGGAAATGCATTCGACTTTAAAAGAAATTTAAAAGTCAATTTACAATGGTCTTTGGCTCTCTCACACTCCACACTGCCACTGCAGCATGAAACGTAGAAAGCCAATTACAGGTGCGAATGGCTAATACAAATATCAAACAAACTCATCTTCTTTCATTTCTACTTACTTTATTTCTTGACTATAGTAGAAAAATATGAAATATTATGAAGAGTTGGACTCGGACTGACTACGATTGAGTTATGAAGATTATTCCAAAAATAGGTAGCCGTTAGCCGGGATGGAAAAAAATTGTTGACAGTTTGACAAGATGTATAGCATTTTATTTTTGTAGGGTGTTGAGGTTATCTTGATCGTAGATTTGGATTATCTGACATATGGGGGTCAATTGATGCGTAACTTCCATGTTTAAATTCCTTTAAAAAAAGTTTAGTTTAAAAACTCAATCACGAAAAATGTTGAGACAAATTATCAGCAAAATACACAAAGTAATCTTCAAAGTAAGGCAATTTTCTATACAATTGAATTAAATCAACTGCAATCTCCAAAAACCCTTAAAAAGTGTACAGAAAAAGGTAAAGATAACCCTTTTTTCTCACGAGAATCTTTTAGATGATGTGGGCTCAATCCGGTCGGCTACTACTGATATAAGGGCGTAAAATATTTTTTCTTCAAAGGAATTATTTATAGAACCATTAAATCTTCTGATTGGATTTCTATTACAGACCATCAAAGAGCTACTTACTTTCTAATGGAATTAATGAATGAAACGATGGAAAATTTTCAAAATTTAAGTTTATATGAATGAAATTTGAATTAAGCGCTGAGTAATGAAATAGCATCATTGATCTAAATGATTGAGCGTTGGCTGCACGTGCCAAAGTTCTTAGATTCAATCCCAGGTCAGGTTCATTTTAGAGTATACCAGAAATTTTTAAGAAACCTTGGCTGAAACTACACACAGGATACCTAGTTCAAAAGGATGTGTTACACTTGATTAATAATCGCAGTGCCTCAAGAAAATAAGGCTAAGTCGTTCAAACCCAATCCTTCTATAATATTATGTATAAATTAAGCGCCTCCATTCAGTCACTTCTTTCCTACTCATAAAATTAACAGAATTTCTTCATCCAAACTATCTCACAACTTGGTAAAATATTCTTACTCTTCGCATATCTTTTTGAATGAATAAGACAATCGAGTCAATATTTGATTTAATATGTTTGAAAACTTTCAAAGAGAATGGAATTCCTCGTGAATGCTTCTGTTTGTTTATTTATTTACGTAAGGAATTTCATTTACAACTATTAATAGAATTTAAGATATTCTAAGAGAATATCAAATGAATTTTCTAGTTTAAATGTTGATGAATTTTTGATGAGATGAAAATTTGTTGTTGCATATTAAAATTATATTAACAATTTATGCCTGCAGGAAAAATTTCCAATTGAGAAACTTGCTGAAGTTTTTAATTCAATTCATTAACACTCGTCTTACGAAATTCATTTCCTCTAATTAGCAAGTAAAATTCCACTCTGCATCCTATGTAAACTTTAAGTTCCTCTCAATTTTTTTTTCATTCATTATTTTTTTTATGTATTTTTTGAGCGTAACTCTCAAACCATCATAAGCAGTAGCAGTTTCATCATCATCTTCTATTCATTACGTCTAGAAGATTTTAGTAAACAAAAATAGATGCGGAATGAGGAAGGATGAATAGGTTCCTTGAGGTAAATATTTGTCAAATATTTCTTCTCTTTAATGATATATGAGTTTGTGAACAAATATGAGCTTAGAATGTCGGCTGCTTCTGATGATTGATTAATTGTGTCTGTCAATTAAGAATAATTGGCTTCTGAATTTTTTCTCCTGGAAACTATGTCCGTAAGCTGTAAAATTTTATTAGCCTTTCTTGAGATGCTAGTTGCGTGTGGCCTGTGCTAGCCTTCCACATCGTCATTAAATCAGCTTAAATTCAGGAGGTACCTGGAAAACCTAATGGATATGCATGTCGAGTACAGTACTTGAATGTCTTAAGATTTGGGTATTTGGAATTTGAAGAAATCTTGGAAACCCAAATATTCGACACCTTTAATATATACATCTTTAACAAAATAATTTACAAGGAACTCCATAAAGCATAAATACATAAGATCGCACAAAAAAAAATGTCAATGACAAACTAATTAATTAATTAATTAGATATGAATTTTTTGTTGTAAGAAAATTTACATCTGTTGCAACCCTTCACTTCCTTATGTTTCATGGTGAAAATCTTCTAAGTCTTCTTCCTATATTCTACTACTTCCATTTACATTTCAAGAGCACACATTTACGGATATGTTGAGAGGATAATTAATAATTCGTTGTGATGAGAAAGAGCACAAAAAATGGAATTATGAATGTGTGTGGGTCTGAAAAAATATTAAAAGTCCTCACATTATTGATTGTGGAACTAAGCGTATTTTAGGATGTATTTTGTACGTACATTTTTGTTAACAAGATTAAATCCTGATTACGTGTTTAGATAGAGATATGAGCTTTAATATAAATCTATATATCCAAACATTTCGATACCGCAAAGCCACGTCTCACAATGCATCCTGCCAGTCGATCAAAGTGAAATCACAAGCGTATGTCATCAAAAATGTGTTAATAGCAATCAAAATGATACATTTGAAGTAATGAAAGTTTCAAGGAAAAATAAAGACATCATTTCATGAGTCTTCCCGAACAGCACATCGTGTTTGCTAGGCCACAGCTTCATAGTGAAGAGAAGTTTCCCTGACAGGACTGTAATGTCAAGTGTCGACTCATTTTTATGGTTTGTCTTATTGTACCGCTCGGGCTTGTTATATAATATTAAATATTTTGACATGATTTATTTTGTGAACTTTAATTAAATTTTGTATGTAATTAACTTGAAATTAGATATTCTCAAGACGAAAGGACAAAAATTATCGATTTGTGTCACAAAGTTCATTAAAAATTCCATAATCCCAAATGATATTTGCCACAAAATTAAGGAACACCTATCTCTTTCATACAATATCCCTACGTTGAATACATAATAAATTTTCCATGCACATAGAGTAAGTAAGAACTATGTTGAATTAAATAATGTTTAATTTAATTAATGGTTTTTATCCTTAATATCATCCTCACTACAATGCCGTCGTCTCATAATAAATTTTGATGTTTTCGGTTTTTTGCCCCTTTTGTTTCATATTCGTTGCCATGAAAAAGGAAGTGGAAGTAAATAGGGAGCTGTGGAGGAGGAAAATGAGTGAAAATTGTAGAGTATATGACACATTCTAATCATTAATTATCTCTCATCGTTGTCGTTTGTGTTTGCTATAGACGCTCATGATAATGTAACAAAAAATAACATTTCTTTCAAGGAAAATGTTTTAAGCTTTCATTTTATTTTGTGCGAAATCACATGGGGAATTGCTGATGAAGGATGATGTGAATATATGGAGATAAAGTTTTACATATATAGAAAGATGCATAAGGTCTGTCATTTTCATAAGTAAGAGGCAACAAAATTTGAAACTTTTTCACGCAGGATTGTTGACTGGGTTCTTGCCTATACATGATTTGTTGATTTTAAAGACTAGATGGTACCTAGAAAGGTACCTGACAAAGGCTCATAATTATCAATTTAGGTCCACTTCATAAGTATCAATAATAATCCACATCTAAGAATTTAGTAAAATATTTCACCTCAAACCCAACTATCAATGGGTAACCAGGGTAGAGTGTGTTGGGGATCAGGCCAATTCGAGACTTGGACTGAAACCTAGATCGAAAATCATCTTAAATACCCGAACGACACAAATAGCAAATTTTGGGGGTTTCTATTTGGCCTTTAAAGTACATTGGCTCATTCTTCTTCATTTGAGTCACCCGGGATAACAAATACCACCTCTGACTAACTTACACAATTTAATGTCATCAAATATGAAATGGGATTTCACTCAAACTTTTCCTTCCTCCCCTCTTTATAAACTTTTAAAAAAGTAAATTTTTTTCCTTTTTATTCACAGAAAGGAAATGAAAATATTATGATTCACTTAAATCACATGCAGAAGTGAAGAAAAAAAAAATAGAAACAAAAAGTTTATTCACATTATTTCCTCACATATTTGTCCCATGATATCATTCCTACCATGAGTGTATTCCAAACGCTAGAGCTCACATCGAAAGAGAGAAAAACATGTCAAATGCAATGAAGAAAAATGTAAATTGCGATATATATTGTTTACTTATCCATTAAGAAAATTGAAAGGAATTGAGTATGCATCCATGCTCAATATTGCATATTGAGTGAGACACACAACATTATGAAAAGTGGTTTCAGTTAAATTGTGCAATGTTGGTGGTTTGTTTATTCCATTTATTTTGATTGTTATATCGATAGAGAAGTTCTTGCTGTTGGGTTGAATATATTTGACAATGGCATCCATGGATGGTAAGGTTGAGAGTTTATGGATGCTTGAAAATTCCATTGAAAATTGCTTTTTACTTAATGATAATATTAACATATATTGAATGCTTAGATGTTGCAGTCAGTAGAGTAAATGAAGGGATGAATACCTTCTGTTGCAAATTGAAGTAGAAGAAGCCATTCATGCTACATTACACATTTCAATTCAATAAATTTCTTCATGTCAAATGTCATGACCTTCTTCCATTCAAAATCAATCTAACCTGCCACGAAAATTCCTCAAATAGCTGCAAAAATTAAAACAAATGCTGGATAAACTCACAAAAAGACATCAAGATTAATGATACATCATCATAATCCATGTCATACGTCAAATTATTGCAAAATCATTTCACTTAACGTCCAAAAATTTCATTTTAAAAGTTCAATATCGTGCAGTGAATGAGCATCATTTCCATTCATAATATCAATTTCTCATTTATTACCTTAAGCTTCAAATTAAACTTATGATTAAAATCGAATTATCTTGTTGCCTTTTTTTGGCTTAATCTTTGAATAATTACCGAATTGTACACCAATTCACAACACTTGATGCTGTAATTTTGTCTTCATCAATAGCCTCATGGTCAAATAAAAATCCATTTTGTTTGAACGTGTGACATTCAAGATCTGAGTGAAGAGTAAAAGAATAAACACAAACAGCTTCCCTGAACGTACAATCTCATTGCTGTAAGTCAAAAAAAAAAGAAAAGAAATTTCAATGAAATCGTTGATGTTGACACATTCACAATAGTATAGTCAACAATGTCAGTGCGCACATAATGTTGATTCAATGGAGAGAAATTAATTAGAAATGAAATAAGAAAAAATTATTATTTGCGTACAAAAAGGGTAGGAGAGAAAATAATGTAAAATGACTACAGCACGTGGCAACTTTCATAAGTAAAATTATTTCTCATTATTTCGATGAAATTAAATCACATTGAATTTGCAGCCATATAAATATTTATTATGCTCTTATAGTATAATCAAATTCGAGTACAAACATGAGATTTAAATCTATTTAGAATCAAAAAGAAAATATTGTTTTGTGCTGAACAAACAGAAAGTTTGTAGCTATGGAGGTAGGTTTAATTTGTAGCTTGGTCCATTAATGAATGCTTATGTATGGCTTACCAAAAGTCTTCTCTCTACTCCTTTGACCTAAAATTCATTTAAGTCCGTAATGGACAACCAGTGTGTCGTGGAGCACTGACATGACATGTCATGGTCAAACATAGCGGAAATGCGATGTATTTTTGGCAGAGGCTTACTGAAGGAGTGCCAAGTTGTGCCGCGAACCATAAAAGGTTGCCAACCACTGCTTTAAGTGTTCCTGTAACGTTCATATAATCTTTCCTTGATCTTCTTGCCTAACTTGACTCGCAAATAAAAGAAATATTTTTGTTCGTGCTTACTGCTTTTGTATGAATGCTTTTCACGCCATTTATCAATAAACTCTTTCCACATTCTAATTTTCCATTCCTTTAAAACAGCAAAAGAATTTTCATATTTTTTCCTTTTTTACTTCTTTTTCATTCTATTGTTTTTCAATGTTTTCAATACGAAAAAGTAAAATTGAAAATAAAGAAAATGTAGCTAAAGGAAATGGAAACGTACTGAAAAATTATTCAAACTGCTTCGCCATCCGTTGCCGCCCTTTCAAATATCGATATCAAATTACATAAAATATTCTTCTTTTCTTTTGTTTCTGATTTTTTTTTCTTTCTTCTATCAGTGTTGCTTGCCATCCTCGCAATTCTTATAAGGCGTCTCGCAGCACCCCCATTTTCTCACTTACTTTACTGTGTGTTTCTTACACAGCTGGTACACATTTGTATCATTTGAAAAATCTTTTTTTCATTCTTTGTACTTTTTTTTCCTCTGAGTTGCCTCTTTTTTTGTCACAAGCAGAAGGAAAAACACAAAAATCAAATTATGTAACTTATGTTATTCTCTATCTGTGTATCTCTCTCACTCAAAGTACTAGCTAGAGAATATTCTGCTCTTATTCTTCTCATGGCGTCATGTCAACGAAACAAAATGTAATATCATACAAAATTACATCAACGAGAATATAACATAAAGGATGTGGATGTTTAGTGGAACTGGTGGGCTTGAACGCATTTTCAGCTTCTTTGAAAGTCTTAAAAAATTCTAAGAAAGAACGAATCTCGACAGATCAGTAAATGAAAGTGAATGAATTTTATGAGATACATTATCATGTATCTTGGAACCCAAGAAGTACTTATGGGACATTTTAATGGATTCAAGTTAAATACTTACTTAATTCTAGATGCATACACCTAAAGTTGATGTACTCAATGAGCAAACCCACCTGAATGTCTCCATAGTAAATTTTTTAAGAATATTCAGTCTATCACAGAGCTAATCAGTAATTGTGACAATATCGGCAGCACAATGTTCCTGAAAAATATGCTTATAAAACTTTTACAAAAGGACAAAAATAAGTTTGCGAGATAAAACAGTTCTCGATTCATTATGTCACATTTTCTATGGAACGTGCGACAACAAAGGAAGGGAAAAGATAGACGAGAGAAAGGAGTAAGAGCCAAAAGTATGCAGGAAGGTAGGTTTAGTACGTAAGCAGGAATGAGGAGAAAGAAAGAAAAAAGAGTAGAAAGCCCGTGTTAGTTTTTATTCATTCAGTCAAGTGGAAAATTTGTTGACATAAAAATGTAAAAAGGAAAGGAACTAGTTAAGAGAATTGATAAGAATGATAAATGGAAATAGATGAAATTATTTATAGGTAATTGAATTGAATAATTTCCACGTAGGGTTTCCAGCTTTCGTAGAAATCGAAGAAAAAAAGGCTTCCAATGAACGTGATAATGAGATTGCATGGCTTTAAAAATATGTAGGTTGTAAGCACATGTTGAGTACATGAGATGCATTTATTTTGATTATGAATAGTGAATTGCTTAAGATTGCAGAATAACAAGGTATGAGAATTATAGAAACAACTTCATATACCATCGAACAGAATCTTCATTGGCATAAAACTACGGAATCTGTGTTATCGCATCGTCAGACAGCAATTTTGTAGAATATCATGTATCCTTTTTCTATATCTATAATATTTAATAAAAAGTCATGCGACAAACACATTCCTTTACGTTTCACATTTATGCTTATTTACCTTGGCTGCTCCCTTGGAAGCTCATAACATGCTCTTTTGTTAAATATAAATTAAATGTTGCATTATAAATTGCAATTCTATGTTCATTCGCATACTTGTATACATTGGATATACGGAATGAAATAAAAAAAGTCCGCATGAATATACAGAAGTGTATGAAGAAGTAGAAGAACAGATTCATTTCGATTGATAATTAAATATATTCTTCAATATTTACTTTTTCCCTTGATCTAATGAAATCCATACATAAATGATACTACATCAAGTGAATTCGGTAAATAATTGGAAGTTTAGTAGGAAGATTAATTTTGACTCAATGATTTCTTCGTCTTGTGTATTTATTTTATTTTGTACTTAACTTTCATATACCGTAATGCATATTGTGATATGGTTGCCATGCAGCATATGAAATGTTGAAGATTTTGTTAGGAATGCTTATTAAGGATTATCTTTCCGCATTGTCACTAACCCTAAAGGCACACGGCGTAGAAATGGTCGTGCTTGATTAATTCGGCCTCAAGCCAAAGTCAAGTCAGTCTGGGCTAAATTGGCAACTTGTTGATCCTTAGAAAATTGAAAGGCTCTTCTAGTCAGTTTTAATAAATATCATAACAGCCAAATCAGTGGTTCCATCATCATAATTTATAGTAAATCAGTATCCATTAGTAAATTATTCTATATATGTGATTTGTAATCACAATCGCTGCCCATTTGCCACCTTCTGTAGTATCTTATTACTCGGTTTCGTAATGGAATAAGAGAAATCAACATGAATGATTAAATATTGCAACTAGAGTATTTGCTTCAATGTTTACGTGTTCCAATGAGCTCTTGAGAAAAAAAAGCATTGCTCCTTTTCTTGCATTTTTCTTATTTTTTACATTCATGAGAAAATTCACTTTACTTACTGGCTATGTGAAGTAACATCACAATTCATCTTTACTAATGGAAGAAACCAAATAAACCCAAATTTCTGGAAGGTCATTAGGGGAAGTTTACTTGCAAAGTCAATCACGAATTTTCAGATCACCTTCATCCCTCCTTCCTCCCACATTCATGCACATGACCCACATGAGCATGGTTTGGGTGATGGCTTACCACCAAGATATGCCATGGAATCAAAAGTTTGAAAAACACTGATTTATGCTGTAACAAAATGAACCCCATTCCCTCTAAATAGCAAACGTTATACGTGAATGACCCCTAACATAATTGAGTTTTATTGACAAAATGCACAGTAAAAATCATTCATAATTTTCTATTTACAGCACGTTCTTGCATTTCTGCAGAGATAAAAATTACATTTCAAAGCAAAATTCTCTGTTTTCGATAGACGAAAAAAAATATTTTCGATACCTTTTATCACACAATCGTAAAAAAATATATGTTGAAAGCAACGGTAAAACCACTTCAACATATTGGAGTCATCAATCGCTGTAAAATGGATGAGCCTTTGATCAAATATTCATCATTCAGAAATTGCTTTTTTTATTCAGTAACTCTCTGTTTTTGCTTTGCTTTTTGCCAATTTTACAAATCGATAGTTTATGTTGTCTGATTCAGAAGCATTCATCATTTATTTTTCATTTGAAAAGTTATTATGCAATGTGCAAGGGATGGAAAGTTTTATGGGTGGATGAGTAAGGATATTGCCAAATATTTTCGTGAGTTTGAAGTGTTTTGGTGCCAATTTTTATGTGAAAATTTATCAATTGAAATGAATTTTCGTGCCAACTTCTCCATACAAAGTTTACTGTCATGTAGTTGTTCTTAATAGAATTAAAGGATGTTTGAGATATATAGTATTTGAAATTAATTATTATAAACTGCTACATATACTAAATTTATGATAAAGTTTTGGGTATTGAAATATGACTTATTTGATCATGAATTTTCAATTTTTTTCGAATTCTTTCAACGATTTCCTGCCAACACTTGACACCAGAATTAGAAATATTTGAATTTTTAAAAGAGTTTATCAAGACAAAAGGGATTAGCTTTGCCTTAATACTTCATTCAATAAACATGTGGGTTGAGGTGTCTTATTAGAGTGGAATCTGGGAAATTGAGTCATATAAAGGCAAATCTGCTAATACTTGAATAAGATCGCTGTAGCCGAGTGGAAAAGCATCATGTGGGTTTAGATATCTTTTAGGTTTGATTTCCCCACCAGAAATCAAACTCTCGATCATTTGTCGATATGACGAGGGGTCGCACCAAGCTCACAACATTACAACTTATTACAAAAATGTGGTGATTTGTTATCATCCATTCATAAAGCCAATCCCTATGCATTTACATAAATAAAGAGCAAAATTCTTCTAAAACAGCGACCATTAAATTTGAATAAAATTTTGTTTAACAAAAAGAGGAATTGCCTGATTATGAATTTTAATGCAGTGCAATAAGTGCTCCAGTAACAGCAAATCAATGTATTATACATAATGATAATAAAATTTCATATTTGCATACACTTTTATGTCCAGTTATTGAAAAATTAAACAGCGAAATAAAAAAAAAGCTTTCGAATATTTACGAAAAATTTATTACAAATGAATGACCACACATACTAGTGGTGCTGCAAATGATAACAGTAAAGTTTGGATTTTCTATTTTAGAATAAGTAATTTTTATCAGCTTGTTCAAATACACACGGAAAAATGTTTTATTTAAAAATTTAAATAATACGAATAATTTGCAGTCAAAGGCTGCTGAATGATTTAATGGATGTACGTAATTGAAAATAATTTTTCTGCCTCTCCGTGTTTGTTTGTGCGGAACTGATTGCATTTTTAATAAAATATGAGAATTGAATAAAAAATACAATTTTGGAAATTGAAACTCAACAAAATTTTTTGCATAGCAAATTGGTCAAATTTTCGACAGAATTGTGTGGGATTTTTATCTTCTGCGTGATTCTTCAAAATTTTGGAAATTTGAGCATCAGTTCATATTAGTTGAACATTGTCGACTGATACTGGCATTTTCAACTCAAATTTGAGTTCATTTTTAGCCAATTCTGCTAAAATTCCCTCTGATAGAACCCCGATCAACCTGAGGCTCTGCCACAAAGCTTGTAAGGCTTCGCTAAACCTCTTTTAATAACATGAATCCACCTATTTTTGGCAGTATTATGGACATCAAATGGAAGTAATTTTCATTTAGTGCTATTAAATGTGGCTCAGCAAAGCCTTCTTCATGTGTGTCGCTCAGGAACATAAAATAACTAATGTACCCGAATCGGTAATAAATCCGACAAGCTAAAACTTGATTTGCGACGTTTGAAATTTTTATGTGTGCCATCTGATGCTCAATTATTTGCTCAAATTATTCCTTGCATCATTTTTCTTATTTTTTCTGATTAGACCACACACAACAGTAGCTGGGAAAAAGGCTAAAATGTTTTATGAGAGTCAAGCAAAACACAAGAGTAAGAACAAAAAAATTGAAATTCGAAACCTGGAAAGAGATAAAAATTTAATTCAATAAATTTATTACAAGAACCATTTTTTTCTCGTTTGTTCCTTTATATAAATTTTCCATGCACAACGTTGAACGCATAAAAAATAACGAAGAATTTCTTCTTCGTTTTCTTCTCTTTTTTTGACATTAAATATTCACCTTTACCAGTTAAAGTAATAAAGAACAAAAAAGGGTTTTTATAGAAATGAAAAAAATAATTCAACAAAACCATCATCATGTTCCAGGTAGGAACACTGGCATGATGCTATCAATGATAATCTATCTTCACGTTGATGTCTTGTTTGTATGATATTATTATGCACGTAAATTTATTTATTTTCTCAATTTTTTGGATGGTGATTTACTGGAGTGAATGTAAATTTTTTGGAATTAAAATTTGTCTGACTGTTTATTTGGAACGATCTGTCCCTGATTAGGACAAGTCAGATAATCAGTTCGGCATCAGACTGTTGAGACTCTGGCATGGTTCCGAATTTTAAAAAGAATTTGGCACCAAGTCAGAATCACGACAGCCTGAATCCGGATTTATGGTTGATTAACCGAGTTTTGCTAATTGGGTATCCTTTTTCTTAAACTTAATATTGAATTTCTTCATTGTCTCTGAATGCCAACACATGGGTTAATCTAGTGATACTTAATTTTGATACCTTAACAAGCATAGAGCGTGGTCTTGCTCCTCGTCTTCAACATACCAAATTTGCATCCTCGTAAGCGTTGCTCACAGTTTACTCTGTTCTTGAGAGTACGCTTATTGTTACTAAGGATATGAACAACTTTAGACCTAAAATCTTGATAATTCCTACTCTGCTTAACATATTTTCCAATAGATCATGAAAAAGGCGCGCTAACGACAGTCTATCCTAAGAAATTCTTCATCAACCTCTTTGTATTCAGTAGAAACAAATCTCATCATCACCACCGTGATGATCATTATCCAATGATTCTCAAAAAAATAAAAATAAAGTAACAAAACAAAAACACAACAAGAATAAAAAACAAAGATTTTTCTTCGTGGTAAACGAAAAAAATTAAATTTATTGTTTTCTATCACATTTACATAATTTTCTTCTTTTCAAGAACAATCTTTTTCTGTTCTGTTCATGCATATTCCTTCTTTCATCATTTCATGTTTCTTCTCTTTTACGTGGATATATGCTTCGTGCGTTATGTTTGTTGAATCATAATATATTATGATTCATTCACATTGCCGATGAATATTTCTCTTTTATTTACAACCAGACGCGAAATTCCTTCCAGGTTCGTATCATTTATGCAAAAAGGAAATAATCATAAGAAAAAATATGGAAAGTAAGGAATGGCATATGCACATGGGTGAATGGTTGTAGGCTTTTAAGAGATTGAAAATATTGTCGGTAAATGTGACAGTTCTTGAATATTTTAGGATGAATAATGGATAATTTAAGAGAAATCCAAAAATGTGTGGTTGTCTCTAAGTAAGGTAGAAGTAAGACGACATAAAATATAATGTCATGTCTCTCAGGACAGTTACTTTATTCATGACATTTTAATTTTGTTTGAAATTTCCATGTAAAAAATTCTAGTCTATTCTATGGCTTTTGAGTACTTGGTTTGGTTTTACATTTGCATCAGTCGAGTGTGTAGTATTTTAAGATATGTATCCATCAGGTAACTCAATTCACATTTCTGTGAAACATCTTTAGATGATTTTAATGATCAGAACTGATCTAATCTATGCATAAATAAACATGCACAAGCTACAAAATCTTAAATTCAGTAGAAATAGAAAACGCAAATGAAATCACAATTAACGATACCTCAAGAATTTTCATTCATTTCCAAAAACCTCACATACAAAATTTTAATAGAACCGACCATTTCTCAAACAAAGGAACAGATTTTTTCATTTTGATATTTTTTTGTTCTTTCGTCTCTCATCTCATTAATTAAAATTCATGTCGGTTACCAAAATAATTTCCACTTTTATGCTTTTATTTTTGTGTGAAAAGGTTCCATATACACCACACATACGATAGCATCACATTTCTCTCATCTTTTTATTCTCCTTTTAAGCACTTTTGTCTTTTTTTACACTAAACAGTTGCATATCATAAAACTATAAAACACTTTTAGAGGCAAATAAACATTTGAGACGACATGCGAGGTATAAAAAATATTTTTATAGTTCTTCTTCTTATACTTTTTTGCCGTGACAGCGGAGAGGATGAAAATGATGTTTTCGCATTTTGCATTTTAAATTTTTCAACAGCTACAAAGAAAAGAAACGAGATCGTCTGTTTCATTCCATGGCAAAAGAAATCTTTTTATGCATGATGGGTGTTTTGATTGTATAAACGTATGCTGCGCTAGGAATCAGTAACATTGTTGTAAAAGTCTTTCCATACCAGAAGTAAAACAAGACGTTTCTTCTGTTGATGCTGCTGCTGCTGCCATATAAATTAAAATTTTTTATTATTTTTATGACTCTACATTTTCCATTTTCTGCGATGTTTTTAGCTACTATATGATATTTACCTTACTTTATTATTTGGACTTAAGTTTGTCATATATGATAATTATAGCTGTTTTGTAGAAACTTACTCAAGCATTTTATAAATTAGAATTTATTGTTTTAGGTAGTTTTGAATATTTTTTTAATTTTTATCAAAATATTTGGATTTTAGGCGCTCTAATGCATAACAAAGTAGTCACAGTGTATAGCGTAATGGGTTTGAAACTGATACGAGGATGATGAATGGAGTGAATTGTCAATTTTACAATTTTTGTTACAACGTTTTACGACTCAGGATGCTAATGACTTAAAAAGTTCATAAGCATGTGGCGTAGTGACCAAAAATCCAGCATTAGACCGACTAGACTCTGGCCTGAATCAGGATCTCATCAAATCCAGCCTGAGAACAGAGTCAAGCTAACTTGGGTTCGGATTTTACACCATTTATTCGTCGGGTTAACCATAAAATACACTCTTTTGGACATTAAATGATATATTGCATTTTTGACCAATCAAAAATGGTCAACACAATTCGAGAAATGTGAATTTGGTACAAAAAATATAATGCTCAAAACGGGTAGCTTGATATAAATATTTAAAATAATTCGACCTCAAATAGTGTTGAACGGTATTTTTTTGGTCAATTAATCAGTCAATAAAAATTTATTTCATTAAAATTTGACAAAGCATTATGCAAAACTTGATATAACAAGGAAAGCTAGTTTGTTAAATAACAATACATGCTCGAGAACAAAAAAATGTATTGAACATAAATTTAATCATACCAATTAATTAATGCCTAAAATACTCAAACATAATGCTTCAATAAATTCAATTATTCAATCAACACAAAAAGGCTTTACAATGTTGTTTCATAATTCACGAACCGATTACCAATTTATTATTTATGGAATATATTAATAAGTAAAATAAAATTTTCAAACGAGTACTGAACTGTAAAGTTTCCAATCAAATTACGATCGAGAAAACATACACATGTATTATTAAACATATATGTTACATGCAAGAGTACTGACGTGGTGTTCAGTTATGTGGAGTAAATTTGAGACTTTATAAAGTCAAAAGAATTACACGAAAAAAACGCATCATTCGGAGAATGAGGAACGGAACGCAATAAAAAAAAGTGAAGAATCTTTTTTTGCACGCTTAAAATGAACTTCTGTAAATTTGATTTTACAATTTTTCCATCAGACTTGTCTCTTTATTGCTAAAGCAAAAAAAAAAGTTTAAGAACTTGCTGAAAAAAAAAGTCTCGAAACTGGACATTTTCATTTAAAATTCAATTCAGAAAAAAAACTCGGCATTTCATTCTTTTTTTCTCTCTTTACTTACATTCTTGATAAAATGTCGATTGATAAGCTACCAGGCATTAATTATGCAATTAAATTGGCAGTCAGGAGAGACGCAAACACACAACATAATAAACAATAACAACAACAACATTCCTTACCAATTCCCCATTTGCCGTGAAAACATCAACATAAACGAGAGACATATGCGAATAAAAGAATGAAGCAATGAGGTTGATGGAAATGTTATTGATGTTTTGGGGTATTAAACGCATTTAATGTTGGGATCAAATCATATTTGATGTTTGATATTTAAATACAGAAACTTAGGGATTCTAAACAGAATTGGCAAAAGCTAGGTTTTGTCGCATACCAATTCTTCATCCGCTAATGGCACCTGCCGCACTAATATGTATAAAGAGGCTTAAGAGACCATTGTTAGAAGATGGCAAGCAGCGAAAAGGACCACCAGCGAAAGTCCGGACATGTTATTATAAGATCTGCAGAAACTCTATTAAATTAATTCTTCAAATCTGAAGTTAAGTCTTAAAATCTGGCTTTGTGGATGGTAATAGAGCTCGTGGACGAAATAAGAATTCTTAGAAAGAAATTGTCGTTGGAGACAATGCTGCTCTTGGTATTAGAAATTGGCAGACGTGTGCTTAATTTAGATGGCACCTAGGGTAGGATTACAATTGATCTGAACGGCCAGTGAAATAAGTAAGTCAGACATTTGTTGCCAAAGCAAAACTGGACAAACTGACCTCAGTGTAAATTCACAATCTCCAAAATAGTCCTTGCTAAAAAGATGTGAAGTGAAAAATGAGAAATGTAAAATAAGAAAGACTTTTTTGGCTATCGATTGTTGTTGAGCAATGCTCGGGATTGCGTATGTTGAGGAGAACTTGTTAAAACTTAAACACTCTTTTATACATTTTTTCTTTCTCTTTTTCAGTTTCCTCTTCATGTTTTTATTTTTCTTTTCTGTGTACTGTTCTGTTATGCCTGTTAAGTAATTTTTTGATAGTATTTCATGTGTCTGTTTTGGATGGTTGAAGTGAATTTTTTTTTCTTTTAGTTTATCAAGCAAACACGCAACTCCTTATTTCTTTACTTGCCACTTTACACACTCGCTTGCTTACTAATGAGAAATGGTGAGCAAAAAAAAAAATTTAATGAATAGAAGATAAGAACATGTCGGATTTTTGTGTGGTAAATGAAAGTTTTTTAGGCCATTTTGGTTTAATTATAAAAAAAATATAATTTAAATGTCTAATAAAAAAAAAATTCCTTGCATGTGTTGCATGTACATGCGAAGAGAAAAATTTGACTTTTAGATTTTTTAGATAATGACTTGTTAGGTTGAAAAAAGGTAAGTATGTAAGGCAAAATATTTTATAATTCTGAAATTTAATATGAAATATTTCGATATAGAAACTGTATTTTAAAAAAAAAAAATACTCAGATTTCTTAATTGATATGCGATTTTTTTTGTTCTCTGTTTCACGCTATAACTCTTGAATTATTTTGAGTATTTTTCTGCACAAACTGAATGATCATCCAATTAAAAACTGTTTCCATATTTTTTTGAAACTAAATTTGCATTTACTTTTAAGCTTTTTTAATAATTTATTTTATTTTAATTAGTTTCCTTATATAGTTATAAGTTAATGGATTTTATATTGGAATATATTGGAAAATAAATTTTGGGTAACATATAATGTGTTAATATACTTATTAATTTTAAAGTTATATGGAAATTAATGAAATGGTTTTTCAAAATTTATTTGATAAAACAGAGTTGTCTTGATACGCACAAATGGCAATTTACGTTTTGAGCTCTAAAACTTTTAAACCTTGCAAAATTCTTACTTAATAGGTAAGCTTAAAGGTGACATAGACAAGAATAAGCACTGTCTTTGCCTATATATTTGACCAAAATGACAGTTAAGAGTTTTAAATTAATGTCAGAATGTGCGTATTTTCAATCGACATGTGCTATTCGGAGTAAATTTAGTAAGGTATTCAATTATATTCAAAATATTAGTTTTGTCACCCACAACAACAAAACCATAGAAAAAAAACAAAACCTCCATTCACTAACCTTATCGAGTAGTTCAACTCTCATCTTAATCTCCTTTTAAATATATTTTTTTAACCTACCTAAATGAAAGATTTTCAATTGAGTTTTTCTTTTAAAAACATTGCGTGTACATCTTGCATTTTTTGCAGAAATTAATAACAGCAGCAACAGGAGTAGTTAAGAAAATAAAGAGCCAACTGCTTGCTGCTGAAATAACATTTCAAGTACCAAAAAAGTTTATTATTGTTTCAGTTCTTTATTTTGGTTTTTTTTTTGTTCCTTTCTTATTATGTCTTTTATATGCATGGAGATGTGCTCATGAGAGCATGTTTTGCAAGGATAATGGGATGGTCGGATGGATACAGAATGTCTTATTGTGTGTATTAAATGAGGTTTTTAGACGAAAGAGATTCTAACTTAGGATATGATTCATTTAGATATTAACATAATGTCGAACTATATGACTGATTGCTAAATTTAGACCATTTATGTATGTAGGGCAGTGAAGCAGTCAAAAAGTTATAAATACCAGGAAACCTTATGATCCCCAATATCACTCATCAGCTCAATTCCAAAAAATATATTTAATATGCGCTATTCTAAATTCATTTCCAAAATTCACATTCAGCTTTATTTGTTGTGGGGAAATAAAGACACACGAGAGTGTTGTGATTTCTTTTCTCTTTTCTTGCTTTTATTTTGCTTATTGTGTTTAAAAAACAAAATGATTTTTTTGTTCTTTATCAAAAATTTTGAATCTCGTAAGAAATTGTGTGTATATGTTTTGGATAAACAGACACCATCTTTCATGAAAATTGTTTCTGTTCTTTAAATTTAAAACTTTTTTGAAAAGAAGCAAAAATATTTTTTTCTGAACATTGCGTTTTGTTCTTTAAAATAAATTTTTTTGATTAAATTGTTTTGATAAGCCAGTTAAGTATTAAAGTGGGCAAGTTTAACAATTTTTTGGAACTTTTTTTGTCTGTTTCCTTAATTGCCTAATAAACGTTGAAAAGGGAGACGAATTATTTTTTTAAAAATTTTAATTAATTGTACATCACTGTTGTATACAAATGTCGTGTCATGTAATCTTCCTAATATCTAAACTATGTGATTAAATTTAATTAATGTAATTTTTTAATTTGGTTAAAATTTCTGTGTCGACAGGTTAGAGACATTTTTTAGGGTATTCAGATGTGGACAGTTATGAATTTGTGAAAAAATAGTGTGAAATGCTGCGGTTATAAAATGAATAATTTATTTCATTAAAACTTTTTATTACATCCATAAAAATTTAAAATTAATGTGCTCTGATTTTGCAATAAATAGACCAGCATGTTTATAATCTGAGAATTGTGGCTAATAAAGAACCATTTTTGCTATTCCTGATCGAGATATTTTTAGGAACAATGAAGTTTTTTATCATTTTGCTATTAATATGAAGTTTGAAATATTTATCATATTTTTATGGCTATAACTGTGATTTCGCACCTTTTAATTAAGTTTGGATTTGACCGAATATTATTGTTGTAAAAATTTGGCTCTAAACTGGTCTGGAATATATTCAGACGATCTCGATAAGGAGAACATGTGATGTGATGACTCGATCGATGGATTCAAAAGTGATAAAGAACTTGAAACATCTTTATGGCCAAAAATCTTTTAGAAATGTCCCTAACAGGCAAATAGACCGGTTTTAGGTAATGAAGTAGTATATCTGTATCATGAAAGCATGCTCATTGCCTGTTGGGTGTATTAAAAGTCTGACTAAATACCGATCGGTTCAAGAAGCAAAATCTTCATAATCATAAAATCTACAGCTTCTATTTAACTGCAGAGTAAATTTCTTAATAAGTTTCCAATCTAATTTACGATCTCGAACATAAATCTCCCATTCCCGGTGTCGACCTTAATAGCATCAAGGAACCCGTCCCCTAAATTTCTAAAAAAGTCAAAAAAATATGTCTTTCTAATTTTTTATGCTCTCAACCTGAGAACCCTTTCATAAAAAATTAAGAAAATAAAATCAAGAATTCCACAAAACAGCATAAAAAGGAGAGAAAATACAGAAAAACATAATAAAAAGCAGCACAAAACAAAAGGATTTGAGTAATAATAAATAAAACCTTCGCAATCATAAATTAATGCATTTTGCGGACGCAGATTTATATATTTGCCGCAATAGCATACTTCAAATGAACAGAGAGAAAGAAGAGTCCGAATGTAGAAAGAAGTTATGCAAGAAAAGAAGATATAAGACTTTCGATTTCAAAAAAAATATAAAAAAAATAAAACACTGCTAACAGTTTTTGGAGGAGAACAAAGGCAAACAGCCAACAGAACCAAACTTTTGTTTCCACAATTGAAGACGTTCCGTTTCGGAAATTGAATGAGAAAAGAACAGCACAAAATTTTTGCATTTAATAAAACCGCTAGACAGTCTCTAAGACACAATTAACATTCAAATTTTCCGCATCTCGAGTCAATTTTATTTATGTCTCTGCCGTTAGCTCATAAATTTCATCATTTTCTTTTCATTCTTATGTTGATTCTCTACTAAATGGTAGAGAGAGGAACGAATGAAACATAAGAATGGCAAGCGAAAAAAAATATATATATATTTAAAAGAAAGGAGAGAAAAAAAAGAATTCATTGATTTATTTATTAACTGATTTTTATCGCTCATTTGATCGAGTCGATCGAGCAGTAAAGTATTCAATAAAGAATTCACATTTTAAGAAAAAAGGCAGTGTGCGCTCACATTAAGATCGAAAAGATGAACAAAAATAAAACACAGAGTAGAAATTACAGGTATGGGATGTGAAATTGAGACTTTGACGCATTTCTCTGCCATGAGATTTCTATAGATTCTCAACGCAACGCAGAATTATATCAAATCTTTAACGAAATCGATATTATATAAAGGATAAAAATCTATAAGCTCCAATGAGCAGAATACATTGTTAAGATACATAATGAAGCTTCCATAGATGAAGTATTCAAGTCTGATTTTTCAATTGACAAGAAACGAGAGGGTGGCCACAGAACTCTTGGAAAGAGGCTGTTGATAGGGACAGTGTAGGATTTGGTATTGGCAAAGGGCAGTCAGCAATAGGGCTAGCTTCAGATTCTAATTAAGAGAAGGCATTGATCACAAATCAGAGTCATGTCAGCTTGGAATCAGATTTCTTATTGATTAATCAATTGTTGATATTCGGCCTAGAAGCCAGTCATCCTCCAAAATGCCAACAAATCAACTCAATCGACGCATTTCTTTGTTCTAAAAATTAAGAAATATTTCTTAAACTCTCTCGCTCTCTGTTGTTGATAATTTACTGTTGTCATCCTTTTCGGATCACGATTACTTCTACGAAATAAATAAATAAACATCAAGACATGAAACAGAAAAAAAAATTGGATAATATAAGAATGGAAGAATACAAACAAAAACTACTGTGACCAGAAATTTATTTCGATTGCATTGTGCATTTTTTCGTCCTCTAAAAAAAATATCAAATAGCCGTTTGCTTGCAAGAAGTCAGTATCATCAAAGAGTAAATGAAATATAAAAATTCCAAAATCGATGAAATTGTTTTGTTTATTAAGAAATAAAAATTCAATTCCTGTGAGGAAATATGACATGAATATCAAAGAGACGAGAACCTGTGCTGCTCGTCTCTCGAGTTCACAAATTTTTTCTTAATGTTTCTCGTTTTTTTTTCGATAAGGATTCATCATGTACTCGTTGGCATTTTTCAACATGTGATGTTCCATTCTCAAATGTATTGAGTTGCGATTATTGCTATTATTGATCACTTTTTGTGACAAATGACTTAGGATGTGCTGATATGTTTTATAAGAGGGGCAACAATAAAAAAATTTAAATTTATATCGAAATGTGTTTTGTTATTCCAATTGTAATGAGTTATCAATAGGATTCTGCCAAGAACCACAGGCCTGCATTTTCTGCATTCTAGCAGATTTTCTTGTACCTTTTAGTCCGCCAAAGATGCAGACCTACAGTTTTGGAGTTTTGGATGAATCCTAGTTATTAACAAATTAAAAAGGTTTTAAGCTTGATGTCTTTGACTCAAATTTGTAATCTCTTGTGACAAAATTTTAGCTTGAATTTTGAACTAGTTTTGGTTTATTTCTATAATATTTTAAATGTGGAAATTATTAAAATATTTAAGAACTTTAGAATAGAAATTTTGTAAAATTCCTTGATTTATATAAGATGCTGTTACCAACCTAAAGTTCTAAGACCTTTATCCATTCAAGGCAATAAATTCACATAAATCCTCAAAAAACTCTAGTAAATTTGTACATCAATAAATTTTAAAATCTACTTTTTTCATAAATATATGTTGAAAAATATTTTGATACAAATATTTGTCTGGTTTCAAAAATAAATTGTCAGAATCGAGCCATAAAAATAGACAGAAGGAACACGAAAATAATACATAAACATTTATGATTTAATCTTTTTCAATTCCCAAAAGTTGTGATATCCTCAAAACGTATTTCTTTTCAATTTGATCATTACTTTTCTACCTGAGACTTTTACAACCGAAATATTTAGCTCTGTTTAGCACAGAACATGCTTCACCTCTCTTTTTCAACATATATTATGCTATTCCTCATAATATCTATAAACATTTTGCACATACGCACTCATAAAATCGTTCATTTCAAGATGAATAAGACGAAGAATCGAAATAAACATTTGTGTGGCTTATTGTTCATTTTATTATTTGTTGTGTTGTTACAGCCTGCCAAAAATGAAAGATGAATTGCTTTGGTAAACAATTCACTCCTTCAATTTTTCAATTGAATTTCGTTTATTAGGCCCACCGATCAATTGGCAGCATTGCCGTAGGATATCTTCTTCGTCTCAGCATCATATCTTTATCTTTAAATTTTTTTATGTACAGTAAGTCAAAATGCATTGAATTTGTTGCTTCTTCTTTCTCATGCCTTTTTGTCTTCTTGTTGCATTGAAATTATTTTTTTTTTTTTGTTTTCTTCAAAGATTGAAAGGAGCTGTAATCAATTGCCGAGGGAATCCTCAGAAGATGTTTGAACAAGAATTGATCTTTTATGTTTTTATTTTGCAAAAAAATGGAAATTATTTGTATAAAAATGTGTATTGTGGGTTTTTGCAGCAGCAAAGGTGCTCTTTAAAGTTTAGATTATGTTTGTTTTTTGAATGAAATGAGCACATGATCTTGCGCAGTTAATTGATTTGTCTGTAAGTCCATGAGGAATATTTTAAAAATATTGATGACTTTGAATTGCATATGATCTAATGGGCTGGGTAAGGTAATCTTCAGTTACTCTATCAGGCAATGAGCATCCATTCATCGTACAGAAAGACCACTATAGAATCTAAAAATGGTATTATAGCCAGTTAAGGTAACTGATGATCTGGTTGATTTTCAGAGGATTTGATTTACATCAAAAGTGTCTAACCAGCTCGGTACTTGAATATTGTAGAAATGCGCTCAAGTCACTTCCTTTCAATAAAAATTCTCAACCAAATTACCCAAACTAACTGATTCTCTTCTCCCAGTATGTCTTTTTTATTAT
This sequence comes from Chironomus tepperi, assembly GCF_022539635.2. Taxonomy (NCBI): domain Eukaryota; kingdom Metazoa; phylum Arthropoda; class Insecta; order Diptera; family Chironomidae; genus Chironomus; species Chironomus tepperi. Next base: position 1,430,819 of record NW_027226250.1, read on the forward strand.
TTATTCTATTCTCTGTTATGCATTCATTATGTCAGCTTTACTAGATTGCATTGTCTAGTGGTTTCTCTCCTCTTTACATTTTTTATCGTCAAGAGTAACACATTTTTTGCTATTCTTTAAATTCAAATAAATGACTTCCCTGCTTCATGCTTCCTTTTGAGAATACGAAAAAAAAACCAAATCGAATACTAATCGTTCTTCATTCATGGATTTCCGCATGTATGAAAAAAAGAATAAGGTATGTAGAATAAAGACGACATTTGGTGTGATGATCTTACAAAATTCATTGCAAAATAATGTCATTAGGGGTAAGGAATATGAATTTCTTGTGGATAACAAATGATTTGTAGTTTTAAGGGATTTTTAAGGGGTTGAGTGTGTTAGACAAGATGTTTGACAGGAATGCAGTTACTGTTGATTGTCACAGAGATTGGGAATTTATATGAAAAAATTATTCTTTCAGTTATGCAGTCTTGGATGAATTATAAGGTACAGCCGAAAAATGCAAATCTGCGCATCTAAAATGCAGGGAGTGCAGGCTTGTGATACTTGGCCGAACCTTAATATGAATTGATTTTGGTTAATCTGGAGACCAGCATAATTTCTACATCGAGCAATACTGATCAAGTCCTTACTGATCCTCAACTCTTGTCGATCAATCGTACTCAAAAAATCTCTTCCTCTCTACTCTACTCTACCTCTTCTTGACTGTTTTCAATCGTTTGAGGTCGTTATGGTTGAATAAACATTGAAAAGAATAAGGTAAGTAATTTTGTCATCATCATAATGATTTTTGAGTAGAATGAAAGGAAAATTACTACAGACTGCATCATACCTCAACCGAAAATGTTATCGAACTCCATTTACTTTACTCGTTCTCTTTCTTTTTTTTTTAATTCAACTGGTGAATTCTTTGTATTACTTTGTAACTTTTTACATCTTTCAATTGTGGAAACAATGAGAGAAGTAAGGAGAAACAAAAGATGGTAAAAAATAATTGAATCCTATGAGAACCAAATGTCTCTGGGGAAAAATTCCATGAAAAATGTGAGCTCCCTTTCTTTGACATTTTTATAGCGCAAAACTGCTTGAATCACGTTCACTTATGTTTGTTTACATTTAAAAGCGCGGCAACGAAGTATGTAGTTGAAGAGAATTGAGTTGCTGGTTAGATACTTATTATCAATAAAAATGTTTGGAGCGTATTTAAGAGAGCGTGTACGCAGAGTTGGTAAAACTCGGATTATGCCACTTAACAGTCCAGCTTCTACAGGTGAGTTCTTCCACATGTTGCTGATGTCCTCTTCCACCTTCTTGTCTGTTTTGATTTTTAGTCTAATAATTATTTTAAGCATTGACATCTCTTGATACCAAAAATAAGTGTCTAAAAAGCGATAATCCACATATTCACTTAATAATCTATGCTGCAAAAATGCTGACCGCGAAACCTTAACCAGTTAAAAGAGTCAGCATCATTATTGAATTAATTATGTAATTAAGGAACTGAAGCGCAAGATATTGCATCAAAATTGGTTCCAATTGAAACGTCATTGAAAATGTTTTTTCATTTCATTTATTTCTTGCTCTCTCATGGTGCCTTTCATCATTCTACTATACGTATGTAGACACACAGAGATCACAAAGTGACATTGAGTGAAGTCTTGTCTAACAGACAAAATCATTGCTCTGAAATGTGAGCATGATTGATTGCGAAGGCAATTTCTGTGGGTCTTTTTGACGAAAAAAAAGCTTCGAAATAAAAGAAATCTATTTATCTACTGTATATATATGCGCTAAGTACGTAAAGCATGCATAGTAATATAAATATTTTTATTAGCAATTAAATGCCACATTTTTCGTACGTTCAATTGTGAGTTGATTTTTCAAAATACTTTCAAAATTATGTGTGATTGATTTTTTTCATTATATTGTATTTAATGCTGCATAATTCGATTTATGTTGCCTTTTTTGACACAAGTGATCATTATGTTTACTTGACTGGAATGAAACAAATCAAGATTTGCACAAGCAAGAAATGTTGACGTGCAAAATCTCGAAGAATTACGCAATTTAAGCTTGTGGAATTTTTTTATAACATGGGCTGTATTTATGTGCTTTTGGATTAAGCCTTAAAGAATTTTCCTACAATTTTCTCTCTCTACATCACAACATTAAAGCTTACAATGAAATGTTTACACAAATTTTTCTGCCTTCAGTGTTCCTTGAAATTTTATTTCCCAGATCAAAAAACATCCACGGAATTTAATAGTATAATTTTCAATTAAAGACATTCTTTACACATTTTTGTTGATTTTTTTGCTGCAGATTTTATTTTATTAAGTCACAAGCCTTTATTTATAACCTTAAAAAACGACTGAGTCATGCGATGTATTTAAATTTGGCTCGTTCGTCCAGTTACACTGACTTCCTTGTTTGTTTTTATAATGAAGCATGGTTCAGAAAAAAATGCGATGTTTGAAGTTAATGAGTCATTAATTGAGATTGTTTGATGTAATTTACCCATAGTTGAGTTCTAAAAATGCTTACCCGAACATACAAGGAGCATGCTTATGATGATGCTAACATAATTGAACATGCTCAATTATATTGATTGAGTATATTCATGTACACGCTGATTTTGGTGAGCATGCTTATTGTTTGCTACGTTTATGAGTACAAATGCAGACTTGTAGATTATAGATGCACCTTATAGATCGTCCAACGCTGCAATCCTGCGTTATTTCTCTGCAGGCCTGCAATTTTGGAAGAACCCTTGTCTTTAAATATGTTACTTCAAGTGCTATATTCAGAAAAACTACATATTTTTCTCCAAATCATACAATATCCACAAAAAAATTTATTCAACCTCAAAAACATCAAAATTTATTCATCCTCAAAACAATATTTTTTGCGATAATCGCCGAATAATTTTCCTTTCAATAAAAAATATTGATCATGCATTTTTGATGTCGTGATAATTGCTAATAATTTTAGGGAATTTTTATACTTAATGAAATGTTTACATTATAACACAAAAATTAGTTCCCAATTACCACGCTCGCGTGCATACTTAAATTAACCTCGATACAATGTCAATAATAATCGAACGAAAAAATCAACATTAAATGCTTTTAAAGGTAGAGAAAAAAAATCTTGGCGCAATTGATCTTTCACGTCGTCAATCGTGTGTTTCATGAGGTGGAATAATAAGAAGGAATTTGTGAAGAAGTGCCTGTCAAATTGACGAAGAAGCGCCTTTTTTTGTAAAAGTTATAAAAAATATATCCCCATTTTTTTGTAATTTATTAAATTAATTCATATCAGGTAACGCAAACTTAATGCAGCATCCCATACATGGCTTGTAACACTTAGACATAACTACATAACTAATAACATTTTCTATTCGCAATAGTCCGCTAAAATAATGAATGAAATAACTGAATTACTTCACATCACTTTAATTAAACTCGACTTTTTGTTTTGATTGGAAATATCAAGCGGTGGCAAGTAGTGTTGGAGGTTCAAGAGTTTTCATATGACGGTAAATCTATAAAGTGCTTAAATTAAGTATATCATGAGATACAAATATATCCACAGTGAATTGACAATGAATTAAGCCAACTAGACTCAAGGCCACTCAACAATATTAATATTATTGAATTCGAAACGAGAGTGAAAGCCAAACCGAGTCAGTGTGTCTTGAAAATGTTGAGCACATTTCATCATCGAGAGCAACGGAGACCATTAATTAGTGTACAAAAAGCCATATTGAGTCTAATGCAAAAAGTATTTGCTTTTCTAAATAACACAAAAAAAAAGTCTTTTAGGTAATATGTGTACTTAGTTTGAATATGAATGGCGTATATGCGGCAAGTCATGACAGACAAAAATTACGAAATATAGTTGAATTTAAATGCAATGTGAAAGATTTAAATAACAAGTACGGAATTTAGTCATTTGGGTGTAATTGCAAGTTAATGAATGGAATGAGAGGATGTTTATGGGGTTATGAGTTTTTTATAGCTTATTCACAATTATTCGATGTTTAGGAATGAACTGGTGTTAGAAAATTAAGAATATACTCAAAAAGCACAATTAGGTTAATGGATCATAAATCTGAACTCAGGCTGACGTGACTTTGACTTTGTGCCGCCTCATCACCAACATCACCTCAGAGTGATACCGGGTTAGTGATGGATTTCAAATTGACAAACCTAATTATTTCATTTGTTGATCCGGATTTCGAATCTATTAGCCAACTAGTGGTATTCAGAATGTAGAAACACATTCCCGTTCTGCATCAAACTACCCTGTTTATAACTCTATCAACTAAAAACCAACATGAGCAAATTGACATAATAAATTATGCAAAAATACAACACGATGTAAAAAATTTATTACATCGTACCAAATAAGACAAGCACTTGCCATAATTCCATCCAAACATCCATCTATTTTTATCGCTTAGCAATTAAAGTGATCACGGAAATCTAACAAAAACGAAAAAAAAAAATCATATTAATTTTTATTTACTTCGGCGACAAAACACGTTTTTCAATTGCCGTACTTTAAATTGAGTGACTATTTTTCTTTAACATTTCATTTTGAGTTGGCTTAATTAATTTTTATTAAAGCTTACAATATTACCTTATAGGAGGTGTAATACTCAAGCAACGACACATATGTCATTAAAAAATCTGGTACAGAAAAAGTGTCGATTGTCTGGTTTGTTGGAATTTAATTGGGTATATTATTAATTATACTACACCTAGGCACAAAAATACGAGCAAAAGAGATGAAAAATAAAATTTGACTTGAGAGACTCTAGAGGCATTCAAGGGAATGATTTTTAAGATCTTATAAATTTTAATTCCATAATAAATTCAAGAGAGTCATAAGATAAATTAAATTAAGTAATATGAGTGAGTTGCAAAATTATTAACGTTTGTGTTCGCATACTTCTCGTTGTGCGTTGCTTGACTCTTTTACTTACAGCGGTGTAATGAATGAAGGTAGTAAAATATTGGAGTAGATGTGTTATTGATTTCAACGCATTTTTGGCAATTGAATATCTTAGAAAGTGATATAGTGGGATCTCAATCTAAAGCGTCATTCGAACCACCATTTGATGACATTTCTATCCGTTGTATACCAACATCCCTACCGAATCTTGAAGCTTTATTTTAGTTAGATTTAGCTAAGTCTTACACCTTAAACTAAGTGAGACATCATGGCCCACATTACAACGAATGCTTTTGTCCATGGATATCTCCCAGAAATAACCACCTTAGGCCTAATTAAACCCCTTAAGAAATCTTAAATTCCATTATGTCAAAGCCTGATGTAAAACTCAAACACAATAAGAACTCATAATTACACCCTAAATATTTAGTTATGATTAAATTCACCTGGTTTGTTTGCTGGCGGACATACAGCAAAAAAAAGTTCCCAAAAATATCATAAAGACAAAATAATTGTCAAAAAAATACGCTAAAAAGATTACGTAATTACGTTTTCGACGACAACTAGTAAGAGCGCGGGATAAGAGAGATGGTTAAGTAATGAGTTTCTGCAAACACATAATTATTAAATGAATATCCAATTTTTTTTTCTTCCTTTTCTCGCACTTCTTTTTTTGGAAATTCAATTAACGTATTTTTCGTTTGCATTTTTGTAAAGGTGCTCATTAAAGAATGCCACTCAGTTGTTTGTTGTTGGCAATTAAGATCAAAACTGTAAATTATGCATAAAGGTGAGCTATTTAGGCTTTACCGTATAATTTCCACGTGATTTTATTTTTATGCAATATATTCAAATGAGCTCAGTTCCTCATTCTGTTAAAATAATTTTGGAGTCGAAAGGTCTCAATAGATTTTGTGGACTTAACAAAAAAAATGCAAATAAGATCATTTAGTGTGATCTTTAATGAATTCAAAAAGGTCCTAAAAAGTTCGATGGAATCGAAATCTATTGAAAAACTTTATATTTCATCTCCCTTCCTAGAAGATTTCGTCCATCAAAGACGACTTAGCATAATTTTGAATGAGATAAAAATTAAATTAAACTTTTGCGTACCTATAATAGCACCAATGTTTCTTTATGGTCAATTCGATGCTTTTTATCTCATTCAGTAAGTCTCATTGTCATTTATAGGGATATTTCGTAGGCTACGTAATGGCATAAATAGCGTTTTTCGACCCCTTATCCACCACTTTGTAACAAAAGTATGAACCAAAATTTCATGGCACTTCTATATATTTTAGCATGGACACTAATATCACTCAGCACACAGTTTGCCCGCCACTGCTCTAAGCGTTACATAATTTCCAAAAGTTCCCATAGCTTAACAATTTTTTAGCCACAAAAACAGCCAGAATGAAAAGAAAAAAATTTTTCATTCAATCGAGAAGAAAAGATAGACAAATTACATCAACGATACGCACTTAATGATAACTAACTATCTACACTTAAGGCCACGGTTCATAAAAAATTCATGTATGTACCATTGAACATATTGAATAAGCTCATGAATGCTGAAAACGAGAGAAGAAATAATATGAGTGAGTGAAAAGAAGAAATGAAAGAAAAAAAAAGTTAATAAATTCAGCTTATTTATCAATTTTGCACATAAACACATCACGAGAATTGCTGATTTAACAGCATTAATGCTGAAGTAGAAGAAACTTGTAAACTGGTGTGAAATTTTGCTTACGGATTTTTTTGATGGAAAACGCATTATTTTTGTTGGGAGAAATTTTTAAGGATTAACTGAAGTCAATTGAGAAGATTAGCTGGAAAATTATTCAGCAGAAAGAGATGTGCAACTAGCATTAAGTATCCCCAATATTAATATGCATTAAGTATCCCCAATAAATTGCTCATCATCCACTCAAATATCACGGTTTTTATCAAAATTCAAACGACATTTCAACACGATGTCTTCAGATTATGCATCATACTTGACAGTCAACCATATCACTGACAAGCCATCCTCAAATTCACATAAAATATGTACTCAAAAATGAACTCAAGTTATCAGAGGGAAATAATACAGAATGAAAAGCTGGAAGAAGATGAAATAAAAAACATAAACAATTAACGTCATCATCATGTCTCAGCATCTTTTGTAAAATGTGGATGGAAGTTTGTGCCATACTCACTTCTCATTTCGCAGCACTGAGAACTTATCAGTATTAAGTGAGCCCACGAAAAGCAAAAGTAAAAAAATGTATAAAAAAGTGATACGAAAAGAAAGAAAAAAACAGCCAAGCATCGCGCTTATCAATTTCCATCTCACTGCTGCTATTACTTCGGTTGCCATCATCATTAAAAACATAAAAGGTCACTTTCATGTTAAAATATACTCTTCTCTTCCTCTCTCACTCACTCGCTCGTCTTGTTCGCTTTTTTGCCTTCATTCTTTATTTTTACTTCACAACACCATTACCATCATCATCATCATCATTATCATTATTAGTATGCAATATAGCAGAAATGGATAGGGAATTCAATAAAAATTTAGTTATTAAGAATGTCTCGAGAGGCATTTTATCAGACGGTATGATGAATATTTGAAGACGACGACAGATATTGAGGAATATCTCTGAGATTATAGACATAGGGCAAGATCGAGCAATAATTTTGTGATAAATTGAAAAGATTATGCTGCAGTGGCTTAATTATAGATTGATAAAATGGTAAAAATAAGCAAAAATCCGAATATTCCCAAATTTCATAAATTGACATTTAAATCTCATTTTTGAAGACTTAATCTAACGAAAACAGAATGCCAACATTTTAAGTACAATACTCAAAAGACAAGTTCTAACAATGAAACTTAAACATCATTATCAAACGGATGTCCAACAAGACAGTTCCTTAAGGCGTTTTTAGCTGAAAACATACCGAAACATTCAACAAAACTAGGCAGAACCGCTACTATCGCGCATATATGCAATTGCTTACGCTTTTTTATTCATTCAGTCGTGCACAAATTGCAATGTCGCTTGAATATATGTAGAGATGCTAGTTTTATATGTTATCTGCCCGTACATACATAAGTAATTCCAATGTTGGACTTGATGTGACAAACATGACAGTTAAAGGTGAAAAATAATGTTAATTTTTTTTTCATATATGTATATATATGCACGTACATACGAACATATCCATCCGTTCATTGTTCGTTGATTTTTCAATTTTTGCTTGTTGCAAGTCTCTGGTCTTTCTCACTCTCTCGTCATGCAGAAACGAGTATTAATTTAACAGAATATAAGAATAAAATAAAAATTATGTATGTTGGACATAGAAAGAAAGGAGAACAGGCGAGAAAAACATATTAAAAAATGCGTTCGAATGCGCGGCAATGTGGAAATGATGGATCATCGTGTGTAAATGAAATTGGACAATATACGAATGTGAGATAAATTCTGAAATATGTCGAGATTGACGACAAAGATTTTTATTTTTTTATAAATTCAACAAGGCAAAAACGCAAAGTGTGAGGGCAGCAAACGGTGTGATTTCTCCTAAAAAATCTCAATCGTTAAAGGCATAACAAATGGAGGTCAATTAAATTCGCACCTTATCTGAGATTGAAAATGCATCAGAGATTAATTTTTTTTTCTCTCCTCTCGCTTCCTTCGAGTCATTTCACTTCCAAATAGTTTTAATTGAATTTAATGTGCGCTTTGTATTTAATTTAACGATTTGGTCGACCTTAAATGATGGCTGTTTTGGGTGATAAAGCTCTGAAAAATAATGACAATTGTGTCTTTCTTGTTGGCATGATCATTTGTCTTTTTGAGTGAAAAAAGCTGCTTGATATCTCGGAAAACTTAATTGATCTAAAAGTTTTTTTGAGGTTGTGTCGCAATAATTAAACATTTTGTGGACTTTATTTTCAAAAATCACCACTCAATTATTGAGATATATGAAGCCAGACATGCTACTATCTCGCATTTCCTCAACAATGAAATTAACTTTTAATGTTTATTAACTTAACTTTCATTAAAAACTTATTTTAACACGTCGTGTAACATAAACGATTTAGCCACGGCTCACATTACAGGTTACGATCAGTGACGCTTAACAAAATAAATAAAGAGACACATGCAGTACGTGATTTTACAAATGTTTTTAATTTTTGATATCATAGCAAACAAGAATTTCATTCAAAAAATTTCATTTTGTACTCATTTCTATCTCTCTCGTTCAGCTACGCATATTGAAAGTCTATTTGACATGTCGATCTCATTCCTGTCTCTGATTTAAAATGGATTTTAAAATAAAAACGTAAAAATCACAAAACGATTCTTGAGCATTTGACATATTTGCCATTCGTCTCAAATTAATTTTTACTTTTAACTTTTTTGGATAAGTAGAAATCGTATAAATGAATACACAAGCGTGTGTACGTCAATAAAAGAAATAAAAAGAAATAATCGAAGAAAGAGAAGAAAATTTTTGTCTTTTGATAAATTTTTAATTAAATTTCTGCTTCCTCGACTGTCACATATTTGTAATAAGCTCGCATTTTATTTATTTTTTTTTAAATTTCCCTTCGAATCACAATTTTTTTGCTGTAAGCAAAAAGGCTCACGAAAATTGTGAATATTCAGCTTGACATTTGAATTTTTTAGCAATACTTTATAGCAAAATGTGCGCAATTATGTTCATTTTATGAGACTTACTCAGGTGGGAATTCCTACTTAATTGTAAGTATTGTGTAAGGACTGTAAGGATTGTAAGGTGACTCACAAGTACGGCCAATTAATTCATGGTAGAGACATTATTGACTGAGACAGTATTGCATTTGGAATTGGAAATTCGAAAGCGGCAGCCAGCGATAGGATCTAAGAGAGGCCATGGATCACAATTAAACACTTTCTGTATTTTATTCAGTTCGCTGCTGAACTTCTATGCTGCAATATATCAACGGATCCAAAATATCCTAATTTTGTAGAAATTGTTCAAAATTTTATTTCTAAAGATCTGGATTCAAGCCTCGAACTGACTTAAGAATGTAACCATTTATATGGTCATCCTAGCCTATAATGGCAACAAAAATATCTCTATATCTCTTAAAGATCAAAGGTTGAAATTTTTAGTTCGACAAACTTCAGTCAGAATCTCACCGTGAGTTGGCAGTACTCCAAAGTAGTGTCCGAACTCGAAAAACAGTGAAGTCCAAACTACAATGGAATCCGAGCATCATAGTGTCCTTTTTGGACTTTTTAAACTCGGACTCTTAAAGTCCTACCAGCTCTGGTTTCAGCACACTTAATACACATATTTAATAAAATGCTTTCTATTTGCAAAAATCTCAGAAACATTAACGAAATCATCAACCAACTCATATCGTTTGTTCCACATAAAAAACGAGAGAGAAATAAAAGTTAAATGAAATGTAAAACAAAAATATTGAATTTGAATGCATAATTAAGTGAGAAGGAAAAAAAGGCACACGAGAGTAGCAGAACAGAAAATGTCACAAAAATTAGATCATAAACCGTTTCGCGTAAATAAAATCGACTTTGAATGTCGCTTTTTGGACATTTTTGGTCAATTTATATTTGAATTACATTTTTCATCTTTTTTTTGTGTTTTTATTATTCTGCTTCTGTCCATTTATATTTCTGTCAATTAATTAAATTCTCGGATGAGATGACACACACATACAGACACTAGGTTCAATATAAAGTCGGCACAATATTATTCTTTTATTATATTCGGTATCAGACACAAAAAAAGACAGAAATTGACAGAAGAAGAAGGAGAAAAATTCAATGAGCAAACAACAACTTGGTCAAAAGCGAGCGCGGCCTTTTGTTTCAATTCCAGTGACATTTCTAGTTTTTCGTTTTGACACAATTAGTTGTTCAAGTGAATTCCATTTTCAGAATTGTTTCTCGTCTGTCTTTTTCAGTTTAATTGAGTCAATTTATATAAAAAAAAGAAGTCTCCTCGATATGCGATTATTGAATTTCATTGTCATATGAATTGTCCTTCATTGATTCTCATCGCCTTTTATAATCCAAATTGGAGATGTTCTCATCTCTGTATATGGAAAATATTCATCAGGACGTAATCGAGGTAGCAAGTTCGCTTGCTTTTTGATCAAAATTAGCAATCTGTGCAATCTTTTTTTTCCCAATAAAGTTTTGATGCTAGCGCAGAGAATGATGATATCTTTGTATCGTATGTTCTTTATAATTTGATGCTATAAGCAAAATTCTTTTGATGATGATAAGGTTATCATGCCTTTTCATTGAATCAGTCTTATATGTTTGATATCAATGTGTTCTAACAATGCTGAAATATAAAGTACCTTTGTATAGCAGTCATATGCAGTATTTCGAAGAGTTTGCAGAATCAAAGGTAGTTTGATAAAGAAGACTGTCTAGCTCAGTGGTGGGCAACCTGTGTGCTGCCATATTTAAAATGCCTTGAATCACAGGTCTTATCCTGTACGCTCGTAACTTATCATCAAGGTATGCTGTGTCACACAAATTGCCCACCACTGGTCTACTTATCCATCGTCAAAAAATAAGTTTTACCAAGTATCGAGCAGAATTGTTGGGATTAATTTCAATAATGTTGTCCTAAAATGAAATTTAATTTCAGTTTGTCATTAAAACTCTTTAAGTAGATAGTCTGGTTAGAATCAATTCTACAGAATATTCAATGCCATACATCCATTCCAATTCTCATCAACTGAATCATCCAACATTCACAAAAATGTACGCTTTTAAGATCAAAAATAAATCTATAGCCACCAGTCAATCTCGACTAGATATAGGAGAGCATATAGAATTTCTTCATTGATCACAATGTCATTTTGTAGACTCAATACTTGAGTGACATTAAATTGACATTTTCACAATGAAATTATGTCATTTTCTTCTGTTCTCTATTCATTTACATTTTAATGGAGTTTTTTTAAGAGAAAAAATGTAAAAATATATATATGTCATGCAGGTCGTAACAACATATCAAGAGTACAAATAATTGAAGCTGTCGCGAGATGAAGACGAATGGCAATATTGAAAGTAAAGAACAGATGAAGGACATTGTGCAATATTGTGTGTAGGTTGAAAGCTTTTAATGTATTTCCCGATCTTTATAATTCCATATTGCCATGTTCTTATCTTAATTCATACATTTCTGTCATGGCTTTTCGACATTAAAAATAACACGAGAAATCCAAAAAAAGCCAGAGATGCTAACGAAAAGTAATATAAAAAGATCCATAAAAAATATTTCATTAAAACTGCACTGCCATTGAAAGTAATAAAAAATAGAATTTTCTGTCCCTTCGCAAGTGTTTGAGGAAATGAAATTAAATGAGAGAATTTCACTGTGTCATCAAGAATGAAAATTGAAAGATGAAATTGGGAAAAATGGCGATAAGGAGGGGAAAAATTTAATTGTTTGTACAAATAGACGAAAAAATAATGTTGATTAATCAGAGATCTTAAAGATAATGAATGAGAGGAAAGGGATAAAGAGGATGGTATCCAATTTTTTCCTTCTTGTCTAGACCCAGAGCTGTGCTATGGCTATTTGTGGCTGATAATTGTTAAACGAGTGAGGGTGGGTCAGACCTCTACATTCCGTAGACCTACAGTTTATAGTGGAATCAGAACCATTTTTTATTAATTAAACTACTGTACGTAGCCTCCAAAGGAAGACTGTGGACCGCGTTTACACTGCATACTTACTTACTCCGTTAAACGTACAGATCAATTGTGATCCATGACCTCCCACAAGTGTCGTTTTAAACTGGCTCTATCGCTGACTTCCATTTGCCAATTGCCAATACCAAGCATATGGTTTGAAAAAGGATAAGTGAAAAATTTCTCCTAGCTACTCTCAAACCCATGACTACAGGGTAGGTATTAAAATAATTACGTACCGAAGATCATAATAATTCCCCCACAGAGTCACTTTGATTCACTAGACATTCTCTAAATCATAGAATATCGGTCGTTTGACATTTACCCCATATCCAAGTCCCAGCATTTAACATCAAAACTTGACAGAATCACACTGAAAAATAACAATCAAAACAACATACAAATTAGTCAGTTTCCAAGAGTGTGAATTCCTCAGAATTATTCCACTTTTTGTCAGTTCCCTTGAAACAATTTTCTGTATTCCCAAAAGTAAAGCGAAGAAATGAAGAAAATTAAAATTCATCATGACATGTAATTGACAGACAGAGAACAAAAGAAGTTTCGCAATTTCATTTGAATATTTCTTCTTAAGTAAAGAACATAAAGAGGCCCAAAAACAGTGCGCAATGGTGTACAATTACTTTAACGTTCTATATTTTCATACTCACATTTTTTTTATGTTTTCGTTTCCATTTCTTATTCACGTTCTTTATGTTTATGTTTATGTGCGGCAGCTAAAGAGAATGATTACGGGATAGCCAAAGAAGCAAAGAACGATGGAAAAAAATTTTTAAACTGAAATTGAAATGAAATTAAGTAAAAATTATGACATTCCATCAATAAAAATAAATTATATCCAGCTACAGTGAGTCTGAATCTGTTGAGATTTATCAAACAATAAAGTCAAATGCGTAATGATTCTCCTCGTTTCTTTGTGATTGTAATCAACGCGTCCATGATTCATCACATTTTAAAGCTTCTTTATTAGAGCATTTGGTGTAAGATTTGTATCTATTTCAATCTTAAAAACGAACGCGCGTTCGTTTACATTCTTTTTTTTTGAGAATTCTTTGAAGCATCACAAGTAGGAAGTCTGCGAGCAAAAAAAAATTCTTTATTGAAATTGATTGAAAAGTTTCAAAAGTGACAGCTTGAAAATTATTATAACGATATCGGCGATGATTGTGTTTTACGATTCTATTTGCTAAAAAAGTATTCAGGAACATTACACAACATAAAAGTTAATGCATGATTTGAAAGTAAAAATGAATTCGATTTCATGTAGAGAACTTTTACTTTTTAATGGATTTTATTGTGTCTGCTGATTGACTGCAAAAGTTTTTTGAACATCATATTTTGAGCTGACTGGAGCGTGATTGTGATTGTCTAATCTATTAGATACGCTTGATTACTTCTGTATTAAATAAATATGTTAAAAATATTTGAAAGTTTGAATTATCACTGTTATTGGAAATGAAATTTAGATCTTATAAATTATAGGGGGATTATCAAGGTGTGCAAAATGGTGTCTGATGAAAGTTTAAATTTGAGCTGTCTACGCAGCTGGATTTAGATTTTATTAAATAAATTGTAAAGAAATTGAAAACACTTATGGTGGATACTCGCCAAAGTAACCATGCATAAGACGCTAATTCGCCCGATAGCACTGTATGGATTAGCGTATTGGAACATGATTGCTGTGGACGAACATCCTATTAGGATGGAAATAGTAAACCATTTGCACGAGCAATGTGGAAATATATCAAATCTTTGAAAATGTCCTTTAGAGATGGTTTTGATGACCAAAGCCAGGGATCAGGTGATATCTATGGGAGCCATCAGCCATCAGGCGGTATCTATGGGTGGTAATGGATCACAATTGATCCATAAGATCAACAAACTAAGTAAATCAGTTATTCAATTTCTATTTCTTCAAAGCCCTCTGACTAGCCCTTATATTCAAATCATCAATTCATAAGGAAACAGCAAAGCATTAATTATAACATCACAAAACCAGTTGAAATTAAAATAAATCATGTAAATTTTTACAAATACAAAACATTGTCTATGTATGACCAATCAAAATTAAAATTGTTCATTATCAATATTTATGTATCAACATTGTAGGTACACAACATTTCATTCCTCTTACAAACAAAAGGAAATGAATAGCAAAAAAATTAAAATAATTCTCGTATTTGCCTTTTGGACCAGCACATTTTTTTTGCCATTTAAGACTTTTTATAACATTTTTAACTTCATCACAGCAGGACATCATTAAGCTCACAAATTACACAAAAGAGAGAAGAAAAATGATTTAAAAGTTCTCACCCGGTCAGCATAAATTTTTTTTGAATATACAATCTTGCAGAATGATTTATTCGAATTAGTCTGACAGTCGCGTGGTCAATGGTGTATGCTGACTTTAATTTTCATACATAAATGTATTAATTGATCTCTCCCAGTGGTGCATAACCTTTTATTTTTGCTGGACACCTTGATTATTTGCCTCTATCGAAACCACACACGGTATATGGTTTATGGTATTTCCAGATATTTTTGGTCGCGGCATAAAGCTTGCCTATCACTAATTTATACTGTAGACATGAACGTGTATAAATCGATCGGGAATCATAAGCATCTTACAATTTTAGAACAAAAGACTTAATCATTGATGATCTCATCAATCATAAGAACTGCAAAGTCTTCATTTCTCTACTTCAGTAAATGTTCATTCATAATTCACAAAAGCTGATGGAAGCAACCTCAAAAGATCTATGAATACATAATTGCAGATTTAAATGAGCTTTCAAAAAGTAGATTTTCTATAATTTACAATCGACCATAAGATTATGGAAATATGAAGAATGAAACCATTAAGAAATGATAAAAGTGTGCAAAAATGTGAATAATTTACATAAAAATAGGAAAGAAAAAAAAATTACTCAACATCGAAAGAGAGGATTGTAAAAAAATGCTTACGAGAACCGACATCACACCCACTTATCATAAAACAGATGACTATGAGGAGATCGTTAAAAAGATTTTTCAAATATTTATCTTTTAATATTTTTATTTCATTGCTGTTGTGGGAATTTTGTCAGAATTCTTGTACCCTTACTGTAGCCTCACTATAGCCATGCTCTTAGGTGGAACTTAGGTTACAACAAAATGCTTTTAATCTTCATCTAGTCCTGTCTCTGTCACCCAGTTTCAGCAAATTTTATGTTCTCACATTGAGCTGAAATTCTCTCATCACTGTTTTACCCATGTAGCTTTTGGGGCTCAAGAATGTCTTATTACTTGTGAACTCTAACCGAGAACAGTGAAACGATCCCTCAGGTTTCCGGCCGCATGCTCCTATTTAAACCAAATTTCTTACTAAAGTGCTCTTTACACAGCTCTTATCGTTGAATTCAACAAAATTCAATCCGAAACCTAAACTCTAGTATGTTTAGCCATAAACAATTTAATTACTAAAATGCTTCAAATTTTCTATGTCAGTACAGAAAGGGGAGGGAAGCACTCAAAATCCATATCCGCCTGAAAAGTTTCTTATTAAATTGTAATTCATAATCCATGATCGCTATTTAACCTCAATTTATTTTTTAAAAAATCTGCAAGCATTTTCCCCAAGGGTATTGCTTGGGTCATAAAATTGCGCTAATAAATAAGCCTCAATTCTGTTTTCAACGTTAACCTGTTTGCTAGATGCTCCGAAAAAAACCGAATCAAAATTGATGCGAATGAAGTGAATTATAAGCACGTAAATTACTCTCACATTGGTCTTAATAACTTTTCTTCTTTTTTTCTTCTCCCCAAAAAAATAAGGTAATAATAATAATAATGGCAGCATTAATAAAATGTACATGAAGATGTATCTGAAGCAATAAATTCTTGGCCACATTATAACCATAATTTTGCCAGCACCAACTTTTTACTTTTCCCACTTTTTTTTCACGTTGCTTGTTGCCTTTAGTACCGTTCAATGGTTGAATGAATGAAAATAAAGTAAGAAAAAGTTTCATTTTAGCCGCAAGTAGAGAAAAGGAAGAAAAATTTCTAAGACGAAGTTAAAGTTCTTTTTTTGCTTAGTAATGAACGGTTTTTTTTTTGGAGACGCCAGATAAATTGAGTTAACGGAGGTATGAGAAGAGATTTAAGTGTCTTTTTTTAATGACTTCTGAAAGGATTTTTTTTTCTTGATGAACTGTGATTTTTTCATCAAGACATAAGATGCATTGATGCCGTCGTGACCGTAGATAGTTCAAGTCAGACTAGTCGACAGATTTTGATGTCGAAGATATTTTATGGATTTCTATTTAATAATTCAATATGTAAAAGAAAATGAATCAGCATATATTTTTTAGGGTTTGGGTGACTGACATTTAGTATCATAACACTTCCTCCCAGAAGACCTTTCATCTTGTGTTTTTGTTCTATTAAGAACGGTATTTGGTTATGACTTAATAAATGAAGCACAAAATAGTCAACTATTAGGAGTCTTGACAAGATACAGTTCATGAGTTTACTAGGAATTTACAGTGTTTTGGTTATGACTTACTGTCTGAAAATTATGTGCGTCTTTTGAATGATCATATCCCAAGCAGACAATAAGAATAATGGAAAAGTTAAAATTTTGTTGAAAAAATGTTACAAGAAAATTGTTATGAAAATGAAAAATTAATAATTTCACTAATTTCCGCTAATCATAGTGATCTGAAATTTACAGTTACATTTTTTTACTGTTTACTATAGATACTCACTTAAATGAGCATGCTGTTTGGGTATAACGACCTAATGAAATTGTCTCGTTAGTTTTAATCTCGTTGTTTTGCTAATATTAAGTCATACTATCACATAATCTTAAAAATGGAACAACGGTTTAACATTACATAAATTTCAACTTATATGTGCATATAAACTTGATGTGACGTTTAATCTTTCAACAAAAACCACAAAGTTTTATTTGCTTACTTTACTCGTTACCGTATACGGACATATCTAATACTTTACAATTGAGTGACGTCAAAAAAACTATAGAACTCGTTATGTGTCATGGAATTTCTTAAAGAATGAAAATTATATAACTATGAAGTACAAAAATATATATCCGAAGTACTAAAAGCGAGCACATTTAACAGGTGTTTTATAATTCATTAAAGTAACTCAATAAATTCCGTTGACGATGCTCCGGACAAAGTTTTTTCAGTATACACATTGTAAATGGTTAAGATATAAGACGAGTGAGTGAGAAAGAGATAGAATAAAAGACGTAAAGACATAAAAAAAGTTTTTCAGTTCGGGGTGATCCATAGAGATTCCAAGTACATACGATTTAAAGCGGCATAAATGAGAAGTCTCTGCTTAATGGATCTCAGCAATGTTACCAGCATGATGGCTTCATCACCTTCTGAAACCGCGCGCCGGTATTACTATAATCAAATGATGGATCTTTTTTCCTATTTTTTATTTCTTTTTACTTTATATAGAAAGCTATTAATACTTTATGAGGTCGTTGAGGTGCAGAAGAGAAAGAAAAGTAATATTACAGACAACACAGGCACATAGCGGAATATAACTGCAATTATTATTTAACGCAAAAATGAACCGATTATAGCACTTAGTTCTTCGAATTCCGCATGAGAATATTGAGTGGATGTATTTTTCATAGGAAATGCTTGATTAAAGAACCATTTATTCTTACTTTCTTCATACTTTTTTATTATTATCGCACAGTTTATGCTTCTTTTCATGCTGTTCATCTTCTTGATCTTTTATTTTTGTTTCTTGAAAAATTTCATTTTATTTGATTTCTTTTGATGTGTTGTATGAAAGAATTGTATATTATTGTTTGTCTCTGGTACAGACACGTAATCTTACTTACTTACGGTATGTTCCTATGTTGAGCTTAGGTTAAAACAAAAGGGTTTCCATCTGACTCTGTCATCTAGTTTGTACAAATCCTCTGTCCACACATTAAGCTGACACGTTTCGATCACTATTTTGTGCCAATTAGCCTTAGTACCTTGTAGCCTACGTTTCCATTGCGGACTCCATCCATGGACTGTGTAATAAACTTATGTTTCTGTCCCAGCATTGACAATTTTTCTGGCATTCTTTCTTTGAAGTGCATGTTCTATCCAGTCGTCTATATCTCCTGGTTAATATCCTGCTGATCTGCTGTTTGCAGAATCATCTCATTTGAAGGCCAATCCTTTGGATTCCCATTCAGAACATCTCAATAATGACTGAAAATCAAAATTCAAGTACATATATCATGAAATACTTAAATCTCATTTACATTCTCAAACAGAATTTAAACTATTGGAGAAGTACCTCTTGAATACTTTTTAGTTGCCATTCCTAATGCGCCTTAGTCACCTCTCATAAAACATTTCAAAAACAACATTTATTTTTGTTTTATTTCAAAACACTTTTATTTTGCGAATTTTCTTTCCATTTGAAAAAATATATATAGTATGTCTATAATTGAATTTTATTCATACCTATACGTCCGCAGAACCACGAGATAAAGCTATAATAATAAAAAACGGTAAAAAAGAGGGAAAAAAATTGCGTAGAGAAATAGAGAATGGAAAGAGGCAAAAAAACAAAATAAAGAAGAAGAAAACTTCTTCATCAGGCCATTAAATAGAATAAACAACATTCATGGCAGCATGCCATCATACTCACATTAATGTCTATATATGATAATAGATATAAAGTGTTGCACATAGTGCTGTGGAATATAAAGAAGAAGAAATTCAATCAAAAAAATATTGGAATTTTTGTATCGGAGATGAAAAAACATAAAAAAGTCCAATAAAAAAGCGATGGACGAGGAAGAAGTGTGAAAAGAGCAAGAAGTAAAATTATTAAGACTCACCCATGCGACATGAAGTCATAAAAAATTACTAACTGGGAGTCAAAAGTAATTATACGAAGGCTTTAAGGCAATTGCTGCCAATTGGTAACGATTAAGCTACCAGGTGATGATTTTTAACGTTGTGTGTCTTTTCAATCTCCACAAATCCAAATTTGTCAATGTGCAAACTATAAAAAAACTGTTGTCTGACGTCAGAACCACTTAACAATTCAAAATAGTAAACCATATGGATGTCATACATATGTAAATTTTTTCTCTTAAGTGGATTGACTTCCACTTGACTTTTTTTTGTCAATGTTTTAATTCTGTATTGTTCTAGTTAGTCGCAAGACATAAAGTCGCAAAAAAGCAATTTAACTAAAGACTGTAAAATTACAGTCAGATGTAAATTAAAAATGTAAAGTGAGTAGCAAGTTTCTATCATCTGCTCACTTAACGAATGTCTTCTGAATTTCTGTGTCATTTTTGAATGGAAACATGTTGGTTAACAGGAGACAAATCGCTCTGTCATGTGTTTTGTGTTAAATGACTTATGATAATTTGGAAAGGATTTTTATGGATTCGATTAAAATATTATTTTTTCTAGCAAACTTACCCATGCAGCGAATACGGCGAACCACAATTTTTGTCTTTTAAGTGGATCAAAATCAGCCGATACGGTGACGTCAGAGCAGCATTAAGTCTTTCCGTTAATACGACGATTTACACGCTGTGCTGTTCGGGTCAAAGCACATTCTTCATAAATTAGATTTTAAATGAATTTATATTAAATTGAGGATTTATTCTTTTTTCACTATCGCAGATATAAAATCTCAAATCGTTTTAATTCGTTTAAAGTAAAACCTTACCTGTGAAATTCGCAAATTGTTAGTTTTACAGATGATGGTTGAATGCCATTCACTTGAATCTTTATTAATTTCTTACCTATAAAATTTATTTTATTTCCTTAATGCGCCATTGAAAGACTAAAAATCGTGGGCTGAATTCAGTCAAAAATATTTGAAATAAATATCTTCAATCTAAATGCAGCATGATTCACTTTAGTCCCAACAAATCAACATTTTTGACCTGACAAAACACTTGATCACATCCGCATAACATCTTTTTGAAGATTCACATACTAAATAATATCACAAAATGTTAACTCTAAACACAAAAAATCGTTAAAGGAGAGCAAACGGAAGTAGAACAAACGCTTCATTTTAAAAATCATCCGTTGGATATATGTAAATACAACAATGAAATGCATTCACAAAAAAATATCAGATTTTCATATGACATAAAATTATACACTAGGAACAGATTGTTTTAACATTAAAGCTGAGTTGGAATCAAGTTACTCATTAACACCACATGTAAAGATGACATACAGTTTCGTATTAATGTTTTACATCATCTGATGAAAGTGTCGGCCTACAATTTTACATGTGCTGGAGTGGCTAGATTGGTTGACTAAGTACATGCGGATTTAAGTTTATGACTGGTTTTCAGAACAGATTGCAAAACTTTTGACATGTTTATTTTACTGTAAATTGCACTACTTCTTGGATTTACACTTTGATTTCATAGTAAGCACACTCTAATTTAATGGTGGGCAACTTGTGTTTCGGTCAAGGTTTCCACCAAGATGAGCCGCGAAAAACAAAAAATTGCCCGTCACAGCTCTAAATGTAGTTAAATAATTAGGATATTATTCCTTAAAATATGCTTTCAGCAGATTCAAAAGTAAAAGCAGATAGACAATGAAACCAATCAAAAATCCATTAATTCTGAAGATGCACCTTAAAGAAACAATAATGATAATCAATTGTCTTATATAATTCAATTCTATTTGGTTAATATCGATTGGATATCATTATCGATTTTACACCTGACCTTGATGGTTCCTTTAAAAAATATCTGTTAATCTTTGGAACTCGTGATTATATATCGTGAAATTTAGGTATTAAAAAATATTGCTGCTCATTAGACGAGACTAGTGATGATAAATTGTTGGATAAATTTGTTCAAAATTTACTAAATAGTTAATGATTAAACTTGTTTTTGTGGCACTAAATGAATCAATAAAGTAAAATTGGAAAGGATAATGAAGATATGGTTATATAATATTCATAATTGGTGTGTTTTTTGATTAAATTTAGTCGTTAAGAATTCAAAATTTTATTAATTTCATTGTTTAATATGTCTTGAACGAACTATTAAGTAAAGCTTAAAGCTGCAGAACTGTTGACCAAAATTCAGGAAACGAAGGTCTGTGGTTCTTGACCGAACCATAAAAAATTCAATTTTCCAACATACTTATTGACCCAATATTCTTAGTTAACAATAAATTGACAGGAAATCTCTTCTCATCTTCATCTTCTTCTCATCTCCAAATATTCTCATTCTCAAGACACCAAGCCAATTCCGCAAACGAGCGCGATTAAAGAACGAACGGGCTGAAAAGCAGAAATGACTATAAATTAAGCCAAACGCCATAGAATGAAGAGAAATAATTCATTTTATTTTAAAAATATTTCAAAATACATGTTTTTGCATGACATTTATTTTTTTCGTGCTCTTTAAAATTCATTCTTATTTTTACACATTTTTTTTTCTTCAGATAATTTTTTCTTTCTTTTTCATAATTTTTATATAATTTTATTCATTCTTATTCATATGTACACGAAAAAAATTAATTTATCTCCTTCTATACTTAATTAAAACTCTTTTTCATTCCTATTTACTGCTGCTGTTTGGGGCCTCACACTGTAAAGTGTTTTGTTTTGTTTTCTTAATTTTTATTCTGTTTTGACCGGGCTGTACATGAATCAGTAAGGTTTGTAGCAGCTTGTGGGAAAATTTTAGACAGAGCTCGAAGTCGACTTGGATTTTGCATTGAAAATTCGACTCAATTTGACTCGACTCCATTCAATATTCGAGTCGACTTCGAGCTCTTTACTAATAGTCATGTGTCCCTCGGATTGCTCTTTCGAATTACATATTTTAGTAGTTTCTTATTCATATAAAATAATAATTTTTAATTTTTCAGTTCATCATCGTCATCAGATATTATTAAAGAATGTTTTTTTAGCATTTTTATCATTCAAGAATGTTGAACAAAAAAATGCAGAGAATAAGAAGACCCTGAAGAAGAATGAAAAATTTACAATAGAAGTACATAAATTTGTTAGCTTGCTCACAAGTGTCTTATCTTAATATAATTTTTCCTCTTTCTCTAGCATTGATGTTTATTATTTCATGCATAGTTTTAGCTGAAGTTCATAATGGCAGAAATAAGAGGTCAGTTTGGGTTTTTGGTAAGAGTTCTATGAAATAGGGTTCAGTTATAAGCATATAATCGTACCAGCAATGCCAATCGTTAGGAAACTGGGTGAACTGAAGTCTGACTCAAAAATTGACCAGTTGAATTGAAGTCTGACTCCAAAATTGACCACTTGAACTGAAGTCTGACTCCAAAGTTATTTGAGTCAGAGTGGACAGGGCTCCATTATGCAGACGCCTTAACTGAAGTCCAGATTCTGAAGACTCCCTGAAAAAATGGAATCCCATGATGTACAAAATCCACTGAAGTCATCTTTTTGAATTCTTGGACCATGTACTACATTGCCAAAAAATGGTCTAACTATTCTTTTTCCAACTTGACATCTAATATGCGCTTCCGTCAAAACTCCACCATTATAAATTCCCATCTAACAATTTTTCATGTTCCTCTATTTAATTTTACACAAGAAATGATTGTTTACATGAAAAAATAAAAATATATAAAGCAGAATAAGAATGAAGAATGAGCGTGAAGATAGTGGAGAGATAGTTCGTCTTTTGTGTCGTTATCAGCACTCTGAAAATTTGTGGCTGTGTGCTCTTTTTGTTTTGTTTATTCTCAACTTTGTTGTTGTTGTAATTTACTCCACCAACATTTCATTCATATTTCATTTCCTTCCTAAACTATCTGCTTTTTCTGGTACGAATTGTTATTATATTCAGTTTATATAATGTATGTTGTTGTCGGTATTTCTTTGCCCTTATGAATCTCTTTATTTAGAAATTGTAAGACGGTTTTATGGGAGAGGAAAATTTTTTGTGTTGAAAAAATGAGTGAGGATGTTCCTTAATTGAGAAGTTGTAATGAAGAATGAAAATTCACAAAGAATTGAATTATGAATGAAATTTGAAGAACTTAATGAAATTAAGTTTGTTTTATTTATTTGTGGACACTTAATTGACGTCATCATTGATTAGGGTTCGACCAAGAACTAGAAGATTAGTCTGCAGACCTGTAGTTTTGGACGAAGCCTCCTTTTAATCATCACATAACAATTTATAATTTTATTCTTAAATAATTTAAATCTCTATCATCAAATGTCTACTTATTCTTCAAAATTTATTGTACAGCACTAACCATAATAAATTCTAGCAGCAATAACATTAAGTTCTAAAATTTATGAACAGCAGTACAACTAATCATCATGTTAAGCCTCATAGATCATTTCAATCTTCTTTCATGCAAATAAAATTTAAGCAGATTTTCGTTTTATGCAGTCATAAAGCATAAAAATAAACGAAAGCAGCACAATTCTAAGTACCATCCATTAAGTCATAAAATCGATTCTTCATAGTTGAATGAGTCAAAATCAATATTTTTTAAATGAATGTAGTTTTAATGTTGATTGTGAACAACAAGAAGAAGTGGAAATGGAAGTGGAGTGAGAAAAAAGAAATATAATGAAGAAATTGCACAAACTAAACAGAACAAATTTTAAAGAGTTAAATGAACTTAATGTGTGAAATTGACTTTAAAATAGCATAAAATGTTGATTCTGTAAAGGAGCTTAGATAAAGTTTTAAAGTGTATTTTGGTGATTACAGAAAAGAATTAATTGGAATTTTTGTAAATTTTTGAAATCGATTTTGTGAGATTCTTTGTTTTTTGGATAAAAAGTCTTTCGTTAGGCATGGCAAATTAGACGATAATCCCTTTTACCTTTGTTTCAGTATATCTTAGTTTCCTGTACTTTCAATACTGAGCAGTTAAGTTCTTTGTTGGCCAAATGCGTAGGAAAGGTGCTTGGTCCAAATTCGGTATGGTAACCCGAAAGTCGTGGGCTCAAGTTCAGTCATATCCAAATTAGTTCTTTTTAAGAAGACTAATTACTTCGGTAGTTTATGATATTAAGGAACGGATCAGGAATTTGAAGTGTGTCGGAAGAAATAAAGACGAGGTCTGCAAGATTGCCTTAACAATGAAAATATTGTTTTTGTGCTTCTTTTAACTCTAATTAGGTTTCTAATCAACACTTGAACATTGCAAAATTTCACAGAAATTGGTGATGCACTACCGAGTTTTTGTTTCTGTTGACTTCCTAAAACATAAAAAACCTGCAAAACAAAACTCATAAAGTAAATCAACAACAAACGAACTTCCAATATTGGAATTAACTCAAATCATAGCATGAGAAAAGTAATTGCAGCATATCTGTAAATAATGAACCTGTAAGTCGTAAAAATTTAATTAAATAAACAAGAATTGATTTACATGGACATTTTTTAAGTAATTTAGAACAGATTTATTTCTTTGCTTTTTAAATTAGTCAGTGACTGTTCATTATTTTTTTTTTCGTCGATTTCTGTTTAAAAAATAGCTTTTTACATAATTTTTATATTTCAGTTTATTTTCATGTTTAAAATGTTTTTTTTTTTTGCTTATTTTTTTGGAGTAAATGAAAAATTTTTGTTGTGCGGAAAATTTAAAAATGATTGATAATAATAGCAATAATAATAATTATAGTTTAACATATACAGCATTTACACAATACACAGTAATAATTGTATTTTTTATGAAAATTATATCTAAAGCCTGTAATTCATAGTCTAAAACTTAAAAACTCATTTTATACAATATTTATTTACTTCTTTTTGTCGGTCTATTATTCACGACGTTCTTGTGTATTTCTTGATAAGCAATTATGGAGTATTTGGAAAATAAACGTAGTTTTTTTAACAAATAAAAGGAAAATGAAATCAGCATATGCTGCACCCACTTCCATAATTGCCTAGCTACGTCACACTTAAAGCAAATTTCTTATTTTTTTTGTTTTAATTTACAAATTTTTTCGTAATTCTTTTTCTGTGTTCATTTTTTTCTTATCAACTATTATCACTAAGTTTAAACAAAATCCATTTTGAAATGTGATTTGCTCAATACTTTTCATTTTTTTTTTCATAAAAATTTTTGTGTGTCTATTTGCTTTTCATTCATTACAAAAGGAAAAAAGAATAAAAACTTTTTTTAGTCAGAGAACAAAGAGACTAAATGACTCAGAGACACATAATTGCGACGGCAAAATGATTTTGGTTTAATACGTGATGCTTGTATGATTTCATGACGAGGGAAACTGAAGGTATTTTATCAGATGAATTATTAATTACCCTAACAGACTATTTAAAATTTTCAAAAAAATAATTCTTTTTTGCCAAAATGTGCTGAATTTCCCCGCATGATAGCATATTCGTCTACATACATATTACTTCAATACATAATATATTATACCAAATATGATGGTGCTTGTGGATTACTGCCATTATTAGATGTCGAGTTATCAACAATGAAATTATTATTGCGCCATGTTGGAATCGGACGATGTACGCTAGCATTTGAGCTTATACTAGATTGCTGTTGATGTTGAGCATGTATAAGGAGATGATGTTGTGGATCATATCCACCATAATCGGAGTCAATGCTCGAATAAATGTGCTCAGATGGTGCACGATGAATATTCTGAAGATTTTGTGGCGTCTGTGGTTGTACTGGATTCGTTATGAGATGAATGGGATGATGATGATGTTGCTGTAATGTACTTTCATGTCGTGCTGGACGTGGACTAGGAGTTGCCGTCGTTGCTGATGAATAATTTGTCTCATCCATTTCACCAGGCATATTATAAGCTGGTGGTGGCGCTTGACGATGATGATGATGATATATCATTCCACTATTGATTGTGCCATTTCCATTGGCATGTTTAAACCGCTCATGGTGCATGACCATATGATGATGAGGAATTGTATGTGATTGATAGTGTGGACGTTGATGGTCTAATGTGTAGTTATTGCCACGATATACAACCTCCACAGGCAATGCATATCGCAATTTATCCCAGAATTGTCTATCATTTCGTCGAATTCTCTTGACTGCTGATGTCTTCATATATGGTAACAGCTCAATGTCACTCTCAGCATCAAGTAACACATCAGGATCTTCAACGATTACTAATTTGTGTGGACGTCCACGTAATGACTCATGAATTGCACGTTTCAAGTCATAACGTGTCCATTCAGTTTGAAGGAAATTTCTCGTCAATAAAATGACAATTTTTCTTGATGCACAAATAGTCTCGAGCAATTGAATGTAAGTTGCATCCTCAGCTAAATCACGATGTTGAAGACATAATCGAAACATTGGTCGCCCTGTTCCATTTTCCAATTCAGTTGCAATGTGTTTAATGATGTATTCAGTGTCTTTGGCGGAATGAAGAAATACTGCATCATATAATTTGTCATTATCCTCACAAGGCGGTCCGAAGACACGCACACCATAATGGGCAAATAGCCAAAGACGTAACGGTTCACGGAACACAAATAATATTGCGAATAATACAAGAAGGCAAATGGTAGCCAATAGCGTGATCATTAATGGAATGTATCCAGTCGATATGAGATGTGGAAGGCCAGATGAGCTATCAGCATAATAATCATTGCATACTGATGACGAGTTCAAGTCCAATTCGCGTTTTGCGCGTGTCTCTTCATCAATACAGAAAATATCTTGAGAGTCTTGCACAATCATCGCATTGTCGGCTACAAATTGTGTCATTTGTTGAAGGAAACGACAACGGCAACTCCATGGATTTCTACCGATTGCTAATGCTTGCATTTGTTGGCCATTTGGAATCATTTGCCAAATTTGTATGTTGATTAATGAGTTACCGTCAATACGTAAAATATTGAGTGATCTCAAATGGGAAAACGTTTCATTTGCAATGAATGTCAGTTTATTATTTTGCAAGTATAATTCACGCAAACGATGCAATTGCTCAAACTCATAACCATATAACTTTGAAATTTGATTATCATGAAGATGCATTGTCTGTAATGATGTTAATCCAAAGAATGTTCTATTTCTAATGACCTCGATTTGACTATTATTAACATACAAATGTCGCAATTTATTGTGTTGACGGAAGAGTCCAATATCGAGTTCTGGATAGTTGTTTCCGTCTAAATAAAATTCCGTTGCATCGAGTGGTATACGCTGTGGAAATCTTTGCGTTTCCTGTTTGCCACAATCAACCATATTCGTTCCCCATGTCTGATCATGATAGCAGCTACAATTTGTTGGACATTTCATATCACATTCACAATCTTCATAATCACAGCAACTGCAAAGTGAGAAACAATGTGATTCATAATTGCATAGGAATTCTGTGACATCGAGTTGCATTATTGGACGAATTTGTTGTCCTCTTGAGTGTGGCATAACGCATTCAATATTTGGCAAGTCCATAATTTTTGGATGTTGTCGCGATGTAAAATTATTGACACGTTGTATCCACTCCATATTACAATCACATTCAAATGGATTTCCACCGAGATAAAATTCCGGTAATGGCTCGTGTGCAGAACGTGACGATGCTGATGCCATACTCGGTGCAATGCGTAACTGATGTAATTGTAATTTTGTCATACTATTTGCATACAAATCGACACGAATTAATTTTGTTTTATCGATAAATGTATTTGGTTGAATTTTGCTTATATGATTGTTATTTATGAACATCAATTCAATACTATTTGGCACATTCATTGGTCCAATTTCTGTTATACGATTGTGACTTGCATCGAGTGTCTTTATTTGAATTTGCTCTTGTAATTTATAGTAGTTGCCTAGTGACTCAACGTAGTTGCTATGGATGTCGAGCCACTTGAGATTTTTCGGAATGAATGCATAATCGAACCATACGAGATGATTTTCAGCTAAATTCAACCACATGAGTGATGCAAGGGTTGAAAATATTCCATTAATATCCGATACGAAATTTCCATCCATACGGATTGCTTCAATTTCTGTATTATTATCAAATGAACCTCGTTCAATTGATTGAATACGATTCTTGGCTAAATTTAACACACTGAGGTGTGGTAAACTCTCAAACATTCCTTTCGTGATGTTCTCAATTTGATTATCGATCAGTCTCAAACCAGTCAATTGATTAAGATTTTGGAATGCACCAGCTTTGAAATGCGTAATTTGATTCTCGCCTAAATCAAGTGTCTTGAGTACAGTAAGATCTTTTACCGCATCCGGTACATCTGTCAATTGATTCGAACTTAAATCAAGTTCCTTCAAGTCCGAACAATTACTGAAGACATTTGGCTCAATGATACTTATCAGATTATTATTTAATGTTAATTTTGAAAGCACTTTTAATCCATTAAAAATATTATCACTTAACGTATGTAGTCTATTCTCAGCCAGGTTGAGTGTATGAAGATTATAGAGTGGTGCAAATGTATCATCTTCAATATATCCAATTGAATTATTTCTAAGATTGAGAATTTGAAGAAAATGTAAATCTTTGAATGTTCTTGAATCGATTCGTGTAAGGGCATTGTGTGATAAATTCAAAATGATGAGTCTCATAAGACCAGCAAATGTGCCATTATCAACATGATGACTTGTCAGTTGATTCTCAGACAAATCCAATATTAACAACTGTTCGAGACGATGGAACAGTGAGTTTGGTAAAAGGAAGAGCTCATTGCCTTGTAAATGAATCTCACGTAGATCTCTTGAATTGTAAAAGAGACCGCCTGGCAATTGCTCGAGATGATTATGGCTAAGATTCAATGTTCTTAATGAGTTAAGTCCAGCAAAGGCTTCACTGTTCAATTCACTAATGTTATTATTTTGTAAATAAAGATGTTGAAGTCGTCTTAGTTTTGAGACAGCCCAATTCTCTGGGAGCTTTTGAAGTTCATTGAAACTAAGATCTAGTGATTGTAACTCTTGGAGTGATGCGTCACCACACTCAACTGTTGATGGTAATGTGAATCCTAAATGATCTGTTGAGCGTATTCTGTTACGCGTAAGATTTAGCACTTGTAGACTATTTATTGGACAATAAAATCCATCTGGTATCACACGCAAATTTGAATCTGATATCTCGAAATAGACGAGCTTTGATAGGCCACTCAATGTTAATGGTTGCACTTCTAGAGATCTCACTGATCCCCAATTTGAATTTCTTGTATTTATTGTGAGCTTCTTCAGTCCATTAAGTCCATCGAACGAATGTTCTGATAATTTTAATAATTTACACGATTCAAGCACCAGTTCACTTATACTCGTTAATTGTTTAAATATATTTTTTTGTAATTGACTTTCTATAAACACTGCATCATCACACACTATATCTAATCGACTACTGCCATCAGCATCCTGCAGCAGATCATCGCCATTTGTTATATCTAAAGTTCTTATATTACACATAATATGATTTGTTTTATTAAATTCCCAATGGCACTCGTTCTGTGGACGATGCTGTGATGTTACTTCTGTGATTGTGATTGTGACAAGCGTTAGGAATACGGTGAAATTAAACTTGAAAGCCATGTTTATTTCTGTCTGTTTTTTTTTGTTCGTTTTCTTGTTTAAGTATCAAAAAGAAGATTTTTTACTTCAAACTGCTGCTATGCGTTGCCTTCTCTAATTTCCAATCAAAAACAGATAAAAACGTTTTGTTTCCTGCAAGACATAGAGAATAAAAGAGATTCTTTTAGTGAATAGAACAACAAAATGGATAGAAAAATAATAAAGATTGACTAGGGAAGGGTATGCGGTGGGTATGATGGGATGGATACATTTTTGCGGTTTTTTAAATTTTCTATGACTTTTTTGGAGAATTTTGTAATTTCTTTAGACATTTTTTAAAATTTTTGTAAATTTCGACATACAAATCATGAAAATTATACAAGAATTTTAAATCGTTTTTGAACTTTTTTCAAACAAAAAAAAATAAGATAGTAAAAAACTACAAAAGAGAATTGAGAAGAGAAAAAAAAATCTTAGACCGACTTAAAATCTTATGAGGCAGTTTATGATTTTTTTTTTCTTCTCCATTCCATTTCTTCTTATTTTTTGAAAAAATGACAAAATGAACAAATTCTTTTTTTTTTCTCTGTATGGTTTCAGGTTCTTCTGTTAGATGACCAAATTCGAATGAAAGAATTCCGATCCGTTGTTGTCTTTATGCAATAGACAACAATGGCAAATTTTATGGACTTTTTGTGATTGAAATACTACAAGTCCAGTTTTATCTGGTGCAATTGTGTTATGTCATTTCAGATAAATTCAATACTTCTTTCTTAATTTAAAAAATTAGAGCACGAGAAGTTTTTGAATAAGTTTTTCCTTTCAATTAAAAACTGTGATTGAATAGAAAATTATGAAATGAATTGCGGATCTGATTTAATTATGTGAAATTAAATGAGGTTCCGTTCGGCGATGCAGGTTTTTTTTTCTCGGTCGTCTTGGATTTTTTTAGTGATTTATTCTAAATATAACTCAATATTTTCTTGGATAAATTGCGCAGAGAATTAATGAGATATGAGAATTATTCAGGTATTTTGATTTTGTTGAGCATAAATTGAATATTTCTAAATTTGGCTCAAATTATGTATTTTTATGAATGCTTTAAAATTTTTTTGTAGACAAAAATTTAATGCCTAATTTTTTTAAACATTCACTTTAAATTTGTGTTCATTTTGTTAACAGAATCTGAATTTTTTTGTGGGTGATTCACAAAATTTAACATTTTTTAAATAAATGTTAAAAAAAATTCAAATTTCATTAATTTTTTCAAAAAATTCAATTTTTTGTAATAAAAATTCTCCCACACTGAATACAGCACGTACATATGTATTTCCAACATACGAGGAAAAAATTTGACATTGAACTTTTTCATGGAAAAGAATTGATGCAACAGTTTTTTTCCAGCCATAAACACCATGAATATTTTGCTCTGTTTCACTAAAATAAACATCAACAGAATCACTTAAAACGGATTTATCTCATTTCTACAGCAATTTTTTCACATAAAAAGCATCCAACACAATACACAACATAGCAAAATGTGGTAACAAAAAATAATTTTTTTTCCAATTCTTCTATTTTTTCACTTGAATTTGTCAAACATGGGATCGTTCATTCTATTTCATGAGAAAGTTATCGATGACCTGAGAGGATAGATTCCTTTTTTTCATGTTATTGTTATTGTCTTTTTGAGGCACACATAATTTTTTGAAGAACATGTAACATTTAATTAATCAATCTGCAATTTTTATTTTTTAATGTCTCGTCATAAAATTTTATTTTCTCACAGTAAGAATCAGTGGTTATTTCTGTTCTTGGGAGGTTTTCATTGTCAGATTTAGAATTGTTCTGGAATTTATGACAATTTTTGTTATTTATTTGCCGGCTAGACAAAATTATAAAAATTCTGAAATTTTTTCATGAAAATCACCGGCAAAAGAATTGTGACAAAATTTGTACAACAAGAATAGTTCCACAATATTGCACAAATAATGTCAATTACTTTTTCAAACTCTACAAAGTTGCATGGCCTTTACAATG
This sequence comes from Chironomus tepperi, assembly GCF_022539635.2. Lineage (NCBI taxonomy): Eukaryota > Metazoa > Arthropoda > Insecta > Diptera > Chironomidae > Chironomus > Chironomus tepperi. The sequence continues at coordinate 1,463,073 of NW_027226250.1, forward strand.
TTTGCAGCCACAATTTGTGTTTTACTCATACACATACCATGTTGGTCTGACTAAAAATAGCGAAAAAGCGCCCGAATCCACTTAGACTTTTCCTGAATTAAACCCTGATCGTTAGGGTCTGTTGGCTGACACTCCAAAATTGCCACTTTTTTGCTACCATCACTATTTCAAATTCATCCACATGATTCTCATTTGGCATGTTAATGAAAATTTCATTTGGAAACAATGAAATAAAAAATTGAGCTTACAGCTCATCATGCTGAATGTTAATTATTACTTTTCTTTTATTTCATTTCACTTCTCATTTTTTTTCATGAAATAAATTTTTTTGTCGATTGTAATGAGAGGCATAAATGTGCCTTTAAGACCTTAAAGATGTGGAAAAAAATATTACACTTTCTAATATTTTTTTTGAGTTATGTAAAAAATGTCTAACAATTTCGTACAGTTTTGCATGTTGAGGTATTGTTATGGAATGAATTGCGAAGTTTTTTCAAAATGCCATGCTGCTTGTGTCGATAGTATAGAAGCTGCTGAGTGACGAGAAATTGCACGACATTTTCAAATATTTAATAATGACTTCAAGTCATCATCATCAAGAGAATTGAGCTCATCTAGACGTAACATGTTTTTCATCTAGACATAGAATATTTTTTCCCATCTAATCAGTGAATGTACCTCATCTATTCATGTATCTTGTCTTAAGAATATCGTACCGCAAGAATATTTCTCATCAAGTCATAGAATACACCACGTATCTAGTCATAGAATGTATACAACATATAATAATAACAATAACGACACGGGGAACGAGAAGAATGAGTGAGAAACATGGATTGAGATAAGAAGAAATGGCGTTAAGCATGTCATAATGAGAAAATGTAATCTCACCTTAGAATATTTTTTTGTCATCAAAAAGCATTTTTTTCCTATCTTTGTCAGTTATGCTTTTTTTCCTTGAATTTTATCAATTTTTAATTCCAATTTTTTGTGTAAAACTTTTTTATTTTTTTTAACTTTTTGCTTAAAATAATTTTAATTTTTCAACTTTCTTTCTTTTCTTTCTCATAATTTTCTTAGAGATGAATTTCTTGATATTTTTATCATTTTGATTTATTGATTTTCACTTAAATATTTATTCACTTCCATTTATTTATATTTGAATTTCTTATCAATTTTTTTGATTTTCTTTTAAATTTTTTTGATTCTTTTTTTTCTTCAAACTTGACACAAATAAATCCTTGAATTTTTTGCTGAGTTCCTTTTTGATTTTGGTTAAATTTTTTTGCCGTATTTGTCAACTTAAAAAGTTCACCAAATTATAATTTTTCCGTCGCGATTCTTATGTTTCAGCATCTCAATTGCCAGTCAAGTTTATTGACTTTCATTTCTTTATTATTTCTTCTCAATTCATAAAAAATCAGCTCGCACGAAACAACAACAGAAAAACCGAACGAGAACTTGTTATGCTATGCTATAACTGTTATTATGGTTTCCATATATAATATTTTAATTAAGTCGCGAAGGAATTTTTTTTTTTTTTTCTTTACTTCTCTCTTTTTTCTCGATTCTTTAAAAATTATTATATTTTTTTTTTCTTTGAACGGCAGGAGCATAAAAATTTTACTGCCGACTTGGTTAAATGCTAAACACGAACTGAAATTTTATTTTTCAATACTTCTTTAAGACTCAAAAAATTATATTTTTTTCAATATTTTTTTTATTTTCTTTTTATTTTGATTTTCGTTCTCAAAATAAGAGACATAGAGTCAGTTTGTGAGAATAATTGAGAGTAATTCCAGAGAGAATTGTCTCATGTAGGGGAAATTCTCACATAATTCTCACGTATTTCCCCTCTTGTGCAAAATTATTCTCAACACTCTTAACTCTCTTTACCGTCTGGACGCTCTCTATTATGCACTTTGCATGCATTCCTCTCTATCTCGTCCATTATGAATTTTTGTCTCATCGGAGCTACCATAAAGAGAATCTGAAAGACGACATGAATATTATTTTTGTTTAGTCGTTCACAAATATTTTTTGTGAGCAAGAGAGAAAAACATCATCACTGGCATAGCATTGAGAAATTTACGTGTTATGGAGCGTAGACAAAACTCTGCAGGTAGAAATTTTTTTTTTGTTTCATTCTGTGTCTCCATAACCTTGTGCTGCGATTTTTTTTTATTATGTTCTTCTCGTTTCTCATGTTGCTTGTAATTTCCATTGACTTGAGTTTATTTTTTATGAGGATTTTTTTGGCTGCAGAAGGAAATAATGTTTACAAAAATTATAGGGTTCGGCATTAAGAAAAAAAGAGACTGATGACTTAAAAAAATTGTAGATTTGAAATATTCTGTCTGTTTTCGTTAATCTCGATTTGATTTGTGGTATTTTACACATAGAAATGTACATCCAAATATTATAGGAGAATGTCTACTTAAAAGATGAGATTCTCAGTCAATTTAGAGATAATTTGTTAATGCACAGGGATACTTTCGTAGACATATATCCATTAATTTCTTCTTAAACTTTAGGAAACATTTCCCATAAAAAGTATAGCCTTTAAAAGTCATTTCGAGGAAAGGAATTGTGAATGAAATAAATTTGCGGGCAATTATTGGCACTTCATTGCTGCCCCAACAACAAAAGAAATGAAAAATTTCATTGATTTATGAGAGAGACTTTATATATCAAGCAAAAGGGACTCAATGATTATCAAGCAAGCACTTTTAAGATAGTGTAAAAAATGAATATAAATGCACAAAAAACTTACCCAAGAAAAATATGAAAGAAACATAAAAGTGCAAAAATGACTAAAAGATAATGCAAAAAGTTTAAGGGATGCAGGAACATTGAGCGCATTTTATTAAAATAATCAAAAATTTACTGAAAAGCCCCTAACAGACAATGAGCATGCTCATCTAAATGATGGTGCTCATGAGATTATTCAATCCATATAATTGAGCATGCTGACTAATTAGAATGCTCCTTGTCTGTTCGGTAAAATTAAGTATTATGCCCCGAACAATTAACAAAACTTTCCAGACAAAGATAGTCCAGTCATCTACCGAACCGGTCACCAAATCCACCTTCTGTCCCAAACACAACAGTCTAAAAGAAGAAAAGTATATGATATGATAACTCAACGAGACACCGCAAAAAGGCAGAAAAAAAAGAAATAAAGATGAAAAAGCCGGACAAGTTAATGGAGCGCCCTCGAGTCATTTCCCATTCCACTGTGTTCAATTCGCTCTTCTTCTACTCTTCCATAATACTTATTCAATGGCAATAATGGGATGACGATGATGTCGATGTAAGTGCGAGGTTCAAGCAACCACAGCACACACAATAATTTCTTTTCTTTTTTGCGCTTTAGTTGTTGCTGTTGTTGTTTGTCCGAGTATATTGAGTTAATCAGAAAAAAAGGGAAAACTCATAAAATAAATTGCAGCAAAACACCAAAAAATATGCAATTTATGCTCCGTCAAAAGCAATTACCGAATTTATTTCTTTCCTCACCACATCTCCATGCGATGATGCCAGTTTTTTTTTCTCATATGAATTCCTCAACATTTTTTTATTATGGAATAGTTTTGTAAAAATGTTGCGCTTTTGTAATGGATAATGGATATGAGGAAGATAACAGAGAAATGTTTTATTTTATAATTTGCAAGCTGAATTAAAATTATTTCTGGATTACTGATTATTTTGTGATAAGAGCTGGATTTTTGTGGATGTATGAACTAATATGACCTCAAATGCTGCAGATTCAAATTATTTTTGAGGTTTTTACCTCAAACTTCCTTAAATCATTCTTAATGGACGAGTATGTTCATGAATATTTTGTCGTGCTCATGAAATTGAGGGATTTGTCAGGCAATGTAACAGGTATATGCGAAAATTGAGACTATTCTACCTATCGCAAAGTCATTAGGACGTAGCATTTAGGCCTTAAGGAAATGAGTGATTATAGATAGGCATCAAATTTAAGTGCCAAAAAAAAAAGTATTTTTCTGTCTTTACCCTTTCAACTTCCTTTCGACATTCTAGCAAAGCAAGTTCAACACAATAATGTGAACTGCTGGAAAATAAAAATGAAAATCCTTTTTAAGCCATTATTATGCCATTTCATAACGTTCAAAATATAATTGCAATAAATATAAATTTTCATCTTTCATACGCCATTTCGCCTTTTTTTGTACTCACAACCAACCACCCATCCATACCCCCAAATTCCATACACTCACTCGTTCTAGCACAGTTAGTACTTGCTATATAGTAGCGAAAAAAAAAGAAATTATTTATCATTCTTATTCTCTTGTGACAGAGAGATATTTTAATAAAAATTTATTTGCACGCGAATTCATAATTTACATTTAACACTTCTTCATTTTTTATTGCCGCAGCCTTTTCTTTTCTCCTTTATTCTCTTCTATGGCTTTTTCATATATTTAATACTCTATTTTTTCGCTGATTTTTTTTTTTTTTCTTTTTTGCTTTACTTTTCTTTATCATGCAAAAGTTTTTCTCTGACATGACGGGGTCTAAAAATTTTTATTTGCTTCAGGGCGATTTTGGAAATTAAATTCGATTAATGATGAGTTGCAAAAATTGGCCAGTTTGTCTTGTATTAACAATTTCATGCATTATAGACAATATAAAACTAAAATAAATTGACTCCATTTCAGAGCTCGATAGAAATTCCTTACTTGACTCCATAAAAAAATTCAAGTCGACTTCGAGCTATGGTATGGAGTCAATTTGACTCAAGTCGACTTTTCCGTTTAAGATCTGAGACAACTTCTAGTTCTGCTCCATGCAAAATTGAGGTCAACTTTGAAATTAATTAAATGAAGGGTTCGGTCATGAACTCGAACCGGCGCATCTAAAATGCAGAAAATTCAGCCCTGCAGTTTTCGGCTGAACCTTATGGTTTATCCATGGCTTCAAACATGCACTTTTGAACGAATCCTCCTTTAAAGACAAAATTCTAATCATGAAATAATCAAAATGCGCTCCATAATCAAACCATTCCCCAAAAGTGCATGAATATTAACGTATAATACATACAAAGTGGATTAAGTACTTATTAAGTCGCAAGATCGCGTGGCAATGATTTTTTTCTCAATATTCAAAATATCCCCGAACAGCGACAGCTATGATGACAGAAAATTGTGAGAAAATGAAAATGCAAAATACAGTGACTATACAAAATGTAAAAAAAAGTGTAGAAGAGACAGCGAGTTTTATGAGTTGAAGAAAAAAAAAGTGTGACTGAAAACTTAATTGTGGGATCATTATCTGTCTACAGCAATACTTGCAGTTAACAATAGTTCGAGATGAGTTGTTAAATTTTCGCTTTTTAACACAAGTTGAAATGTTTTATTAAATTTAACTAAGAATTTCGCTTCTTGTCTTGTCTGTCATCATTGTGAGTTTGAGAAATATATCAGTGGAATTTTGTGAATGGTGATGAAATACTGAGGATGTTTAAATTACTGTGGATTCTTGTTTTTTGCATATTTTCTTGAACAGAGAATTTTATGACAGTATTGTGAAGAACAGAAGCTCGTGTGTCTGTAGATTTTTTTATTTTGAATTTTGTTCCTTCACCTTCTAAGAACACACAAAAGCATTGAACTTATTTGCATTTTTAATTATTTTATGAAATGTTTTGCATTTTCATCTTTCTTTGAATAAATTTTAGAGTGCATCTTCCAAATAAATTGTAAAAAGTATCTGTTCAGTAGCAAAGTTTTCTTTTCTGACGAGTGGATATTTTATTACTGCCAGGTAGCTGCTATTTGCTTCCGTGTAACTCGTCAATAAAATTATATGAATCCTTCTCTGAAAATAACATAAAATTTTTTGTTTGACCTTTGCAACACGTTGTAACTTTTTTGACTTCAGGATAGACTTTTTGGGTTAAAGTCGATTGTTTTATTGCAGTTTCTGTTCAGCCAAAAAGTTAGCTACTGAAATCTGGTAAAAAATTCTTAAGAATCATATCATGTAAATGAGTGTTGGGATATATTTAAATTTTAGACAATATTTTATATGTTGGGATACGTGCCAGATGCATATTCAGAAAGGAGAGATAAATCGCCCTTAAATATGATCTGTCGTGCATATTTTTAAAGATCGATTGCTGTTGATAGTAAAATAATCGAAAAAAGCTCTGTTAGACAGGCTTTAAGTCGATTATCCGGTCCCGTTTGATTTACGGAATGCTGGACGGGACGCCAAATCCCGTCTCGTTGACGTCACCGAGAAATCTTACTAACTGTCCCATTTTTTTGGATTTAAAAGTCTACAAAACATATCGAAAAATTCTCAAAGATTCAGGCAAAAACTTTAAACTAAATCGAACATTATCTCACACATTCCGAGCATTATATCATCCTCTATCGCCATGAATGTATGTATGTCATACACCATTCATATAAAGCCCTCGTAATTAATTACTCAATAGCCATAAATCTTCATTTCAATACACTTCATTCTTTATGAGATCAATTTGTTCTCACCATCAAGGATGACTAATAAACAAGTATCTCATTGAATATGAACATATTGTTTATTCAAACGTTGAAATTATTAATAAAGAATGAAGAAAGAAAAAAAACTTTTACTCACTTGTTGTTCCATATGACATAAAGAGAGAGAAAAATTACCATAGATTGTGATATATGACGACTCAAATGAAACAATATAAAGAATTCCTAATCGTATTGGAATGCGCCATACATTTTGACCTCATAGATGAGGTTTTTGTTTGATCATCAAAAGATCCATGCCGCGGTAAAGATTACACAAAAGGATATGAAAAATGTTCTAAATATGCTCTAAATAATATTAAGTTCCATAGTTATTATCAACTTCCATACGAATGAGAATCTGAGAGACTGAAAAAGAAATGGTAATAATAATATTAGTATTTGGTAGAGAAATGAAAGAGACACAAAAAAATGTATAATAGAAAAAAAAACTATTGTCAATTCTCGAGGATTGTGAAACCTATAATAAGAAATAAGTGTGTAGAAAGGCAGAAGAATTGAATTTTTTTCTTCTACTTCTTATTTTGCTGTTATTTCATACAGAAAAAAAATGCTTTCTGCTTGACTGGAACATAAGCAGCACCATCAGCCTCCGATCATCATAATGAGGAGAAATTGATTTTGTGGAATCATTGAAGGGAAAGAATATCAAGATATTAGCAAATCTAATGGCTTTAAGAGACATTTTTTTTTCTTCATCCTATTCTTTCTTATTATATTTTTGTTGTGGGTTCTTTTGGCATTGCGACATTATGAGGAGAAAGATCACTATCAGTTAAATGAATGCTTTGAAAATTATTTTGGGGTTTGGTGTCTAGAGCGCATATTTATGGATTAAGGATTGAGTTAGCTGTGTAATTTCATCTATTAGACGGAAACATGTGGAAGTGGACATCAGTGGAATTTCAAAACCTGTGATAAATGGACTGATAAGTAGAAAAACCCGATTTTTTCCAAATCTTATTAAAACTATTCGATCTAGTTTCAAAGTGTTAGCATAACTCCTCTCAAACTTCACAAGAACCCACTAATTTCATTATCTATTCATCAAGCGTGGTAGCACAAACATCTTTTACTTTCTTTTGTGTTTCTTATGCTCCTTTGGCTTCGATCAAGGACTATAAAGTTGCGACAATGATTCTTAGAAAATATTGAATTAAACCATTGATTGATATCCAGCTGCGAATACATTTTTACATTTCATCGAAAGATGAAAAAAAAACTAGAAGGAAATTTTCATCAATCGCTGTCGATGTACATGCATAATCACTAAGATCGAACAGATAAAGTTCTTACAATGATTAATTCATTCATGAGAGTTCTGACACTCGAATATATAAAAAAGTAGTCATAATGAGGCATCCGATCAATAAATAATCAAGTAAATTGCTTCATCTATTCTCTTTTCTCCCTTTTCTTTCCTCGGTTTCTGTCACCATTGAATATCCATTGATTGTATTGTAATAATAGAGATGCGACGAAATCAATCGTTTATATGGAAAATCCATGAAATGCTACTGATGAGAGATTTAAACATAAATTTCTCTTGGAATTATTTTCTATTCTGTTATATAATATTCATTTTTTTCCGTGAGGATTAAGAATATAGCGCGTTTCGTGGGCATTAGAAAAATTTCAATTTATAAATAGCTAGTTTTTTAATTTAATTTTATTTTGGGTGTTTGGAATTTTTATATCTTTTCGTTATCTATGTACATCCTCCACCCAATTTCGTTCCATTTTCTGCTTTCTAAATTAAAATACGTCACGTATCCAATATTAAAAATAAATGCGAATATCGAGAAAATTCAAAGGTGAACAAAAATGGAAGACACATGGGGATTAAAACTAAAATATTGCGGACATTTTATTCCAAAAAATTATGCTTCGTTGAATAAATCATCAATTCAACTTTACCTTCTGTTTTCAGATGACTATCAAACATGCAAATCCAGAGGTCTTTTCCTCACTCTGAATATTTGATATTTTTAGAAATATTTTTGAGAAAATTTTTCTTCGTTTTGAATTTTTTATTTTTTTATTTTGTGGTTTTAGGAGAAGTTTGCATGATTTTGGCTAGACACGGACAAAGAATGGTCAGAAGGGGTCAATTCACCAGTCAATCTTATTCATCTCTATATTTCTTGAAAAGTCTGTCAAAGGTATTGACCCGAATAACACAAATCGGTTTATCAGTCAAGAATGACTCTCATGACTCTGACTTGGTGCCATATTCAGTTTAATTCCGACACCATGAGAGAGTCACACCAGCCTGGTGCAGGATTTAGGATCGCCTAACCGAATTGTGCTCTTCATGTGTCTGATTATAATCATTGAAAATTTCAAGACATTAAGGTCAGTTGGTTGACAGTCAGTTGATCAAATCAAAAGGCATGTGCTCCTTAATAACTCCCTAAAGAACCAGGTTTAAAAAAGTAGTATCTTTATATTTCAAATAAAACTATTAAAAATGAAAATCATAAAATCCACAAAACGCCCACAAGGGAATAAAAAAAATATCCAAGACGAGATCATCTTTTCAGATAAATATTCATCCAGTGCGCAATATTGCATAAGTCAGAAGGAAATATAGTTAAAAATTCATTTCTTGTCCTTTCAAACTTTTCATATTAAATGCGTGCTGAGTTTATAAAAAACGTGCATTTGATGTTATCAGCAGTTCTTCTTTCATTCAATGTCCCGTCCTCCCGTATGAAAGACACACAAAAAAACGAGAAAAGAATAAAATAATATAAAATAGTAAAGAATATGTTCATCTATAATTCGTGGGACTTTTCTAATTTATTTTTAATAATCATCCCAAAAAAAAACCCTCGCTTCTGTCATCTGACATCGATAAAATGTCTAAAGAATAAAAAAGTGGTCACATAAGAGAAAAGGACACAGCCATTCTTCTTTTATTATTAAATATTTCTTCTCTGTCTTCGTCTTCTTGACGACATCGACGACGACATAGGGTGTGTGTATATGTTTTTGCTTACTATCCTAAGGAGTTTTATTTATTTATTCAGGTAGGCATGAGTCTTATAAATAGAAAATAAACATCAATAAATTACTCTCAAGGCTCTCTTTCTCCTTTTTTCAATTCCTTCTTTACATTTTTTTTCTGTTCAAAATTCCTTTCGGTTCTGTTATTTTTTTCAAGAAACTTAAGTTGAAATCCATGTCACATAGAATTGCAAATTGTACCTTAATGCACTTCTGTCTCTTTCATCTACTTACGATGACAACTATTGTTAAATGTTTTCTTGTCATTCCTTTCTACTAGAATTATTTTTAGTTTTCTTCTTCCTTGTAAGATTCTATTAGAGCATGCCTCGAGGGATGAAGTTGATGGAGATTGAGGATTTCTGTCTGTCTGAAAGAATTTGAAAATTAAAGTTTTTTTAGGGATCTTTAAGATTTACTTAGTTATTTTGCTGGACGTACAGGATAATTGTGATTCTTGGTCACTCATAGATGTCGACTAAAACTAGCTATATCGCTGGCTATTTACTTAAAACTGCTTCAATAAGTCTTCTAATAACATGTTCAGCCCATCGAAGCCTGTTTAATTTAGGATTCACCGTAGGAAAGACTGTATTGCGCTTCCAAAGTGTGTAAACCATCCAGACATACTCATGCAGAATTTATTACTTAAAAATGCGCTCCATTTTCTCAGCAAAATTCCATAACATAAAAATTCCCATACCAAATAAATTTTTCTACTAAAATTACAATTGGATGTTATTTTTTCATTAACTTCCATGTTAGATAAGTCAGAGGATAAAAGGATAGAAAACGAATTTTTCTTCATCTTTGCTCACATTTTTCATTATATCATCAGAATCGTTTAAATAAATAGTCTTGCCTACCTGCATCATACGTAATGAGTAGCAGCAAGGGATAATGTGATGAGAAAATATTATTTCAGTCATACTGTGAAACTTGATTATAAATTATTTATTCTATTGGGATGAAATTTACATTTCTTTCCACAGTAGATTGAAGAACATATTTGCTAACTTCTTTCTCATAAGGATAGATGTAAGGAATTCAAAATCAGGAGACTGCGTCTTTATATTTATTAATTTTTAATCAGCAAAGCTGGTTTAAAGATTAAATTAATGACAGGATTATGTAAAATTAGAATTGAATTCAAAGTCACAGCAAATGTCATGTAAAATCTATTCATTCATATAGAAATTGATATCGAATCGTAAAAATGGAAATTTTTTAATATTTTATAGATTTTTAAAGCCATATGAATATTCTGATCATTCCAAAAAGTACTTCAGATATCAAATTTTTAGTAGTCGGAAGATAAAAATACGTAACAGGCATTTATTAGTTTTTAATCTGCAAAGCAAGTTTAACGATCGTGATGTGAAAATTGAAAATTATTCCGTGGACATTGCGTATTAAAATCTTGATTAATTTTTTGTCATTTATCACTCAGATTATTTTATGATAATCAGTTGCTGATAATTGATTAAAAATTCGTGATGACTGTTGCGTAAGACTATAAAATCGAAACTCATCCAGCAACCTTTCATCGACTCAGATCTGCTGACTTAATTCTCTTCTTTAAAAACCTCTAAAAAACACAAAATCTGGTAAAGGTTAATTAGTTTGCCTTCCATCGCTTCATATACGGGACCATAAACCTTTCGAAACAAAAATTAACAACCTCATTACAGTTGCTATAAAGTTGTAACGTCATTAACTTAATGTTGATTAACAACAACCCAAATTTCCATAGCCAAAGTCTTTAAATATTCTTAAATCTATTTCTCCATATCTTAAATTATCAATAATTTAAATTCTTGTAAGAATTAACAAATTTAAACATGACACATACTACCAAAAATCAAGTCACGCATAAATTAGGCAGTGAAAATAAATATTTAACAACGTGAATATACATATTCATATAAAAAGAATATTTTAAGGCCGTCTGAAGACAGAAAGTTATTGTCATCATCTTAAGCACAGACTTTTTGGTTACAATATGATGCAAATGGAGAAAACCCCGAGAAATACAAGATGAAAATTGAGATCAAGTATCCAGGTTCGGTCCCCCTTTGTAAACCTCTTATATGGCTTTCGCATCTTTCTCTTCCATTACGGATCACGGAATTAGGAAGAGTCAATTGGAACCTAGCCATTGACCTAAATTTTAAGGCATTCTAACTTCGTATGTAAAATGCATTGCAGTTTGCACCTGGTTGATCAATTTGAATATGACCGTTTTCATTGACATCAATAAAACCTCAAAAAATGAATTCCCGTCCAGTCCAGACATTCCCAAAATGTCTTATTGATTACGCAATTATTTGTCCTTCATCAGTATCATCATTCTCATGATCAACACAATGCTATCTAAAATCTTGAATAATAAACCGTAATTGTTATGAAAATGAGAAGCGTTCGAGTGCTCACACGTTCCAAGTAACAAATCTTTTTTGTTCCTCTTCTTTTACTATAAAAATCATCATTCTGATGGTGTTCGTATGGTGCGTCTATATAGAGCATCTCATGACAAACAAGAAAAGCACGACGACCCATAAAAAAGCTTCAAATTTCATCATCATAACACATCAAGACGAATCAGAATATGGAATAAAAATACATATAGTAAAAGAAGGCAAAACAACAAAACGCGTGAGAAGGGAGATGACTGAAAAAAAATTCATTTCTTCCATTCTATACAGTATCTCTTCTGTCTTTATCAACCAAATCGATCTTAATGAAAATAAACTTTTATAAATATAATATTCAAATTTTTTGTTCCTTCATCGCCGTCGTTGTTGCTGTTGCTGTTCATTTTTTTTCTCTCTCTCTTTTTGATATGGAGAAATGTGTAAAAAAACAGAAGAAATAAGATGGAATTAATTAAATTAAGAAAAGTAGAAGAAGAAGAATAGGAATAATAGCAAATATACACAGCAGTCGAGTATAGAGTAAGGAATAGATGTAGAAAATTAGTGAATTTTAATTCGTTTAATGATTTTAGCGCATTTTATAGGAAATTGTGCGTGATTGCATGATTGCTGGAAAGAGTTAGAAATTTATTGTACTTCCTAGTACAGTTTGAGAGTACAATAGCTGGTAGTTTAGATCAATTGCGATGCATGGTCTTATTATATGTCTCCTAAACCTGGTTCTAAGGCTGGGCTCCGTCTACGAATTACCGATACCAAATCGCAACGCTATCTTTGTCGACAGCTTCTCTCCATGGGTGTTTGGGCTATCTTTTGCCATTAACAAAATGTGACTTAAAGATTTGCAGTCCAATTTAACAGATATAAGAAAATATTACGAGGCTATTTCTAGTTAAATCAATTTTAGCAGAGAAACGAGACTTTAGATCACTTGTGGTCAACCTGTATGTTCCGACACATTAGTGTGCCACCAAAAAACTGAATTGTCCATGAACCGACTGCAAAGACAGAACGACAAACCTGTGAATCTAGCACACATCCCATCCAAAAATTTAACACCATAAAAAATTTAAATATTAGATAACAAAAAACGGCAAAACGGCGAAATAATCGATGAAAAGTCAACAAAAGTCATGTCAAATAGAATGCGAAATGCGCGAGAGAAAGAAGAAAAAAAGATTTCAGGTCAACAATAAAATAAGAGATAATAGAATCAACACAAATTGTAATTTAAAAAAGGCTAAAACTGTCAAGATTTTTTTTTTTGTTTTTGTCTTCTTGCTGCTATCTCCTCCCGTCCACTAGTATACACAACTTTTCGGAGGCAATTCAATACAATTTTCAAAGCATAAAAAAGAATCACACAAGAAACTGATTAACATATTCGACAAATATTCTCCAAAAAAATGAGAATGTATCGGATAAATTATAAGATTAAGACTCAGAGTAAAATGCTTGTAAAATGAGAAATTCGACTGACGTATAAAATATAAATTTATATTTCAGTCATATCATAAGCACGTTACCAAATGACATTATCTTGAAACAGAAAAAGTTATGTCATTTGTATGTGTATTCAGAAATTAATGCAAAATTATTGGAAGATTTCACATGAAAATTAGAGATGGAATTAATTTTTTTTTTGTGAAGGAATTGAGAAGCAGAAAATGAGATGATTTTAATAAACTATATTTTATGGGATCTTATGGATTTTGATAATTTTTTGGAGTGACTTAATTATAAAAGGAGAAATGTGTTAGAAGCTGATTAGAAACTTTCGATATTGCTTTAATATTTTTGAGGCAGTTTCGTAAAAGATTATAATCTAGACGATTGTAAGCTATTGAAAATGAAGAAATTTGATTTTAATATTTGAAATTCCAGAATTATTTATTATTGAAAATTCCCCAAAAATCCTCTTCATTCCAGAGTGGACAAAATACTAGCTAAATTAAAGTTGATGACTAGTTCAAATAGTTCTTTACTTACTTATTTACTGGAACCATATTCTGATGTGGAGTCAAGGTTGCTACAAAAGACAGACTAAGAACCGTTCTAAGTCGTGCTGCTTTTGGATCTTTAGGACATCCTCATTCTTGAGGATTCCATCCTAGGAAGGTAAACCTTGTTTCTATTTCTGCTTCCACACTAACATTTTCAGACGTACTTTCTCAGGAATGACTGACGATCAATTTCATCCTGGACAGCTCTTTCAAAGCTCTTTCAGGTTATCAACCTTTTATGTCAAATTTGTAAGATAACTCAATCACCTACTTGGGAGGATTGCATCACTTTGCTAAAAAAATATATATATCTTATCCAAAAAGAGCCGCTACACCAATTCTTTAAATGTTATAAATTTGACATACTAAATTCGACTTTCCAACAAACTAAAATAATTTTCTTATTATTATCAGAAATTTTTCAACAGATTATGTGCTGAGTCTTTTGGCTAACTTAATCCTATTAAAAATGTTTGTTAAATTATATTGCAAAAAAATAATTAAAATAATATTCAGCCATATCGAAGCTCATTTATTATATCAAGAGAAACATCCGCTAATATGTAGATAGTTGTGCATGTATAAAAAGTCCAATGTTTAAGCTTCATTGATTTTTAATACTTTAAAATTTATCATAAAAATTGTAACTAAAACCATCATTAACGGAAATTCTATTTTTGTTGTTGCTGTTGTTCATAATAAATGAAAAAAAAAACAATTTGCATTTTTTAGAGTGAATGGACAGAAACGAAAGAGAAACAAGAAGCGAGCAGCGCACACATAGATTCAAATGAGAGCCAACTAGAGCAAGAAATTTATAGAAAAAAAGAACTCATTCAGTTAAATCCAATAAATAAAGCTTTACATATTTTAAAACTGTTTGGTAATTGTCACACTTCTTTTTTGGAGGTTTTAGGTCTTCTGACATGAAAATTTTGTTGGACTAAAAGACTGACTAAAACATTCATTGCGTTTAATTTATTTTAGACAGCTTTGTACCCACCAAATGCCCAGTTGATGTGCCAAATATGTCTTATTGGTCATTCAGTTCAAGGCAACTCGTTTTCTGAACAGTTCAGCTATAAAAATATTATTTTCAAGTTCAAATTTTCATTAAAATCAACATCTTCATATCACAAAAATTATGCTCCATTGGCTAAAAAATGGTTCCTATCATGAACATCCAAAATGAGTTCTACAAAGGTTCATTTCATATCTCACAATGCCCTAAATGTTCACAAAAACAACAAAAAAAAGTATTTTTACAAGAAAACAGCCTTATGGCCTTTATGTGCTTCACATTCCATTTATCTGCCACTCAAGTGCTACTAAAGCAACATGCAAAAGGCAATATTGCTACAGTCAGCTAAAATGGCAACATTTTGCGCTCGACTGTATTTTATGCAAATTCATATTATGTCTATTATTATTTATTTCATGATCGCTGCCGTTACTACTGGATAAAAATGTTGATACATATGCTTTGATTTTCATAAATTATTAATTTCTTATTTTCTTTCTCGTTCTCTATCGAGACTGTCTTTTAACTTTGGAGGCTTTTTTTAATTAATCTGAGATTTATGAGGCGGACTATTAATGCTAATTTTCTGACTCATATTATTTATCATTCTTTATATTAATTGGTAGCTTAAATATGCCGAAGACTATTACTGGTGATGTTGAACACGAAAACGTGATAGTGAAAAATGTTGATACTAAATTTAGTGGCTATTTGGGTTATTTTGAAGAAACAAGCCCCAAATAGACACAATTGAGCATGCTTTTGACTAAATATACTCATGGACATGCTCATAGAGATGAGTGTGCTCATTGTCTGTTAGGCTACGTTTATCAAGACATTGCAAAAATAATGAAATATTCGGAATCAAACATCAAAAATTCATTATGTCATTCACATTCCTAAAATAACTTACCTTAACATAATCTATGTATATCCTCAAATTTTTATTTGATGAAAAAATACAATTTCTAAAAATACACCTCCTCATAAATATTTTAATATAAAAAAATACTCATAAAATGCCTCTCATTGTTCATCGAATTTCCTTCAACTGACTTGTTTAAGATTGATCGATGAACAAATCAAATAGGGCTGGAACTACCGCCCATAATAATAACACGCAAAAATATATAAATAAAAATCATATTTATCAACAAATGGAATGTTTGAACAGAAGCAGAGTTGAAAATTGCTGGATATTGCCGCTTACCAGTCCATCTTCCACTGATGGCCACTTTCGCCTTCTGTAGATGGAACTTGCGGAGATTTCGCAGATATTGAATCTTGAAAATGTAAATAGAGGGTTCTGAATCTTGCTTTACTATGTATAACGGCTCCTGGACCTTGATATACTGTAAGTAAACAATCCTGAATGTTACTGGATCAAGATGATATTCGGCGGATTTTAGCCGATTTGGTAGAGCCTGCATACCAACTCTGAGCAGAAAAAACCTCGTTAAGTTAGATGAAAATTGCAGCTTGAAAATTTTTAAATAATTTTTAAGCGCATCGAATTTTAAATGAATCAAAATTAAAGCTACTTTGTAGATTATTCTTACATAAAGCTACAAAAATTCTTAAACTACGAAGAAATCAATCTTTCTCATTTCAGTTTTTTATCACTAATGCCACTCACTCAAATGATTCACAATCCATCAAAAAATTCAACATAACAATCAAACATCCAGCCAAACTAACCGTTTAAAATGAGACCACTTATCTGACAAAAAATGCGGTTTGAATGAATAAAAATTATTACGAGCTACCGTTGGAAGTAGAAATGCTTTTGTATTCAAATAAGATAAAGCAAAAAAAAATGTTTAAAAACAAGAAAATAACAAATTTCCATAAAAAGCGACTTCACATTACACCTTGACAGATCAATCATTCAAGCTTAGATCGAGAAGTGTGTGTTTGACATTATGTTGTGAGTTTTTTTAGCCATTGATATGCTTCGGTTCTATTCATGCAATTGGATCAGGTTCAACAGTTTTTTTTTTTGACTTGACTTGATTCTTTCAATTTAAGACAAAGAAGAAGGTTGAATGCGTTTGACAGTTGAAAGATTCCATTACTTTTATCGCTCAGATTGACGTAATATTTACGTATGTCTTGTGATGAATAATGTAACTTTGGGATTTTTGAGTTGTTGATATTCTTGCATCATATGTTTGTGTTGAATTGACTGAAAGCATTTTATTTGTTTTGAAAGATTTTTGAAGGTCATTCGGGAATGTTTTTGGGTGGCATGTGAAATTTAATGAAATAATCAAGAAGGAACAAAGTTTATAGTTCCAATATTTCTTACAAATGCTATATTTTAGCATAATCCAGTGGTGGGAGTTGAGCATCGATTGGAATTTCACACGATATTTAGCTCATGACAGTTCCAGGTGGACACAAGTTGACCACAACTGACTCAATCATTCCCCCAAAAACGTATCCAAATTCTTTCATCTACATATCAATTAACCACCCAGATGCAAAACATTAACAAGTTAATTACATCCCATATTTTGCAATTGTCATGCAGACCCTCCATACAATTCATTTTCGCCATTTAGAACAAAGAGTTTCCCTTTGTTCCCTTTTCAATCCGTTTTTTTTACAAATTATC
The DNA here is from genome assembly GCF_022539635.2 of Chironomus tepperi. Taxonomy (NCBI): domain Eukaryota; kingdom Metazoa; phylum Arthropoda; class Insecta; order Diptera; family Chironomidae; genus Chironomus; species Chironomus tepperi. The sequence continues at coordinate 1,480,715 of NW_027226250.1, forward strand.
TAGCAATATATATTCAATCATCAGCATGTTGACGCAATTAGTAATAACAGCCAATTTAGACACACATGTTGCCATTTCATGACATTTACACATATTTCGATCATATTCTCTCTATTATGAGGAAGAATGAGGAAGCACGAGAAAACGAGAATGAAAATGAAAAAAAAACATAGAAGCAAATTCAATATGACACTATGTTCAATTACAGGAAATGGCCAATTGTGAGCACATTGTGATTGATGTTGTCTCATTAGATTTTCAATTCAAACACTTCGGAGGCATTGACTATAAGAATAATCACGTAGAAAAAAAAATTGTCTAAAAAAGCTCCAGAAACGTAAATGGTAGTTGACTTCTAAATGTGAATCGATTAAAAGGTCCAAGTCAGCATGAGTAACGCGATTTTCTTGACTTTTGCAAGCTGTTACACAACTACCGTTTTGACAACTTGAATTGACCTTATAGGCGCTTTATGTGGTGTTAGATTTGGATATTCTGTTGAAAGCTAATAATACGTATGTGGTCATTGCTGTGCTTGTTTGTGCAGAAGTGATCTGGTAATTATTTTTTCGTAATACTGACACATGATTGTAAGATTTTCAATCAAGTTGAATATTAAGATAAGTGGCCCCCTCTTGATAGCCCCTGATATTGTGGAAGTGAGTAAATTTCGATTTATAATTTTCAGCCATTGATTTATTTACAATAATAAATTATCAATTTCATTGATTATCTTCATACTTAAAAGTTTCATCAAAGAAGGTAATCAGTGTCAATTAATTCATAAGTGCTGTACTTCAATTTTTATAGATTATCGAATTTCATAACAAATAAACCACGAATTTATAAGTGTATTGGCGTAATTGCGGAGGCGGAGTTCATTGTATTAAAATTTTCCCACAAAAATTATGTGCATTGAACAGGACATGTGTTACAACTCTGGATGTAAATAAGCACTCAAAATTTTCAACACGTGGTCTACAAATGCCTTTATCTTTCAAGAAATTTCACCATATTTTAGTGCATTTCTTTATTAGCATTAATCAATGTCATAAATATTTTGAGCGTGACACTTAATTGCCTGGAAGTATTTTTGATAAGCAAGTGTCTTAAATTGACAATAAACAAAACTGGAGGAAATGAAGAGTAGTAAAGTTTTTATTGACTTTTCATTTACAGTGGAAATAAAATTAATAATGATAGTGACATATTTTTGTGGGAGTATATTGATTGTGATTAACGCACACTTAAAGCAGTTCTGAAAAGTAAACAATTATGTTGGTTACGGTTTTAAAGAGAAATTGATTCACAATTCTACAGAATAAATATTTTAAAAGACAAATGACGTCATATATGATATAAAAGTATCAAATGCATTTTTGACACGTCAATAGACTTTGCGGAATCGAAAACAAAACAAAATGAAGCAAGTTCCTACAAAAATTAATAATTACCACAAACTAGTGATTTATATAGGCTTTATTATCTATTTATTATTTTTTTTTCCAAAATATGATAATGTAATTATCATGCTGACTGCCTATACTGATATATCACATTTTATTGTTCAGGGATAGCTGTTGTTAATTCCGGACTATAGCAAATGGCATTTTCCTTGCATGTTCTCTCAAAGTAATCAAAGAATAGACCTTCTGGACATTCTCTCAAATAAGAAATACCTGAAAAATTAATAAATTGTATTATAATTAATGCAAAAATAAGTAAGGAGCCGTTCGCAAATTACGTTCAGGGTCCTATTCCAAAATAAAGCACTTACCATTATGGCACTTGAAGTACTTGTAACAATAAAGTGTATGATGGAAATATTGAATTCCAGGTGTTACAGGACATTGCTTCAAAAATGGCAGAAATATTACTCATTAATATCAACTCAAGTCGACTGCAAACTCTGCAGTTAAGATTCAAAATGTATACTTACAAATCTATCAGGATTAACTGTGGTTCTTGGAGTAGTAGTTGTTGGTGGTGCAGTTGGTGGTTCTGAAGGAGCAGGTAAGTCATCTCCACCATTATCGCTTGTGGTGCTTTCAACTGGATCAAGAATTGTTCCATTGCCTCTGCTTTCACAATCAACATTTGTTGGGAAATCGCACCAATTATTATTTGCATCAAATAGTAATCCATCAGCACATCCTCTTGAAATAGCTCTTCCAGAATCACAAATAAAGTATCTTGAACAATCATGGAAATCAGGCAAAAATACAAGATTTGATGGTTGATCATTCAACGGACATGACAATGCACAGAACGAGAACTGTGGAAGTCTACATTGTCCACTTAAATTATTAAATAAAAGTCCGGGAGCGCAAGATCTTGGAAATAAAATTGAATTTTGACAGACATAATAACGTGAACAATCTGTAGGATGTGGAAGCCACTGAAGCTTATTATCTTGACAAACCGGTCCAATAATTTGTGCTGCTGACGATTGAAATTTCACAATCACAGCAATGAAAATCAACAGAATTTTCATTTTTATTCACTTTGTATTATTTTTAAGTTATCACTTTGAATTTCTAAAAGACACTGAAGCTCGAATGCAAAGAGTGCCGACATTTTATCTGAAAAAATTATCGACAAAAAGGTTTATAACTTAATTTCATTATTCTCTGTTATCATCGTAGGAAGGCTTTTTAATCTTGTATTTCCACCCAAAAGAAAGATAGTCAGTGTATTGATGGGTGGGAACCCCTTTCTTTATCATCACAGAGATTACTACCTAAGTCTAATCATTAATGACGCTTCGAATTTATTAGGTATACTGGGAACTTCTACTGAAGTGGATATAATTCACTTTTTATGAATGGTTTAAGTCATTGATGATACCATTCATTTTTTAATTGCTGTTATTTATAATTGGAATCAGCATGCGTTATTGGCTATTTTATCTGCAATCGGAATATTTGTTTAAAATCTTGTCAAAAACCCTGTATTGTATATTAATCAGTTTTTCCAGGAACAACTTTATTTTCCATTACACATAACATTTAATCACCCAAACTCAAGACAACAAAAAATATTTGCAAACCGACTCATTTCAAAAGCTTGAGTTTATAAAGCACAATAATCCATATGTCATAAATATTGTAAATAAACTGCTTATAATATAAAAGATGACAAAATTAAGCCAATATAGCATCCAATTTGATCTTCAACAACCCAATTTATTTAAAATTATCAACATTAAATGTATTGAATGCCGTCATTAAGTTCAAATCGAATCGTTTTGCTTTCAGATTCTTTTATTTATTTTTATCGTCTCAAAAAAACTGTTTTTTTGCTGTCTTTTTTCTCCTTTTCCTTCCTCACAATCGCATTTGTTCCATATGAATGGATTGCAAAAGTGATATGAAAAATTCATAAATATATATTTTTTATTTTTCCATTCTTTGTTCTGCTTCGCATAGAAATACATACGAGGTGAACCTTTATCGTCTTCGTTTGGCTTGCTTGTGATGGAAACTTTCGGAAAAATTATCAAAATTCAGCCAATAATGCCTGTATTGACTATCAAAATGAATGATAAGTTTGAAGATCGTCTCACGGCGACAGCCAATTAATTCACGGAAGGTAGCTGTTGACAGAGACAGTACTGTATTTGGTAAAAGGAATTGGCAAGTCTTATCCATCGATAGAACCGTCTTAGGAAGGCCATTGATCGCAATTGATCAGGACGGCGATTAAATCGTTAATATTCAGTCAAATATCCAAAATTTGGGCTCAGTAGTTGCCTAATTAGACATTCTAATGCTTTCAACCAAAATCTGGCTATGGGGTCTTCCTCCTGCATATTAATTGAAGGAAAAGATCAAAAATCATTATAAATTATTGCTTAATTAAGATAATTACAGAAATGTCGATTAAGCTTGCCATATACCACCTCGAAAACTTCATATCCCTTGCACACTCTTCTTACTATTTTTTACTGCTCATAAGGACAGGAGAATGTGCATTTATGAAGAAGAATTAAACATTATGCACTCATGTATGTATATGAATTGCATTATCATTAAATTACATAAATCTTCTCCTGTGCTCGCTCTTCTTCCTTTTCTCGCTCATTTCTATCTCATCGAGAGTTCATTTTTTATGATTTCATAAAAATAAGATTTTATTTTATCAAGTTACAGTCGAAGACATAAAAAAGAAATTCTTTGCAATGCATTTAATTTTATAAATGATCGCTGATATTTTTTTTTGTGTTGATGGTTATGTTGCATTTAGAAATATTAATCGAGGAATGGGAACTTGGAAATGGAATAAGTTTTCTTGTAAAATGTTCTGTTGATGACATTGAAGCAGTTATACAATCCCCAAGAGCCATAAACTGTTACACAAGTTAAATGTTTCTGACTACTCATTTGGATGATGAAGATCTGTTATTATTACTTCTGAATGCACAATTATGCATACAATATGCCTGAAGCATTCAAGAAGATGAAAAGCCAACCCTTGACTCACCCAACATACTCTCTATTAAGTATCTAAAGTGATAAATTACATGAGGAAGTCTCTATCTGTACTGTATAGTTCTCGAAAATGTTAATCATACAGTCAATCAGAAGTTTAGTTAGGAGTCACCCATAATTCATTAAATTTTTTGAATGCCCACTGTTGCATGCTCATAAATAGAAGTAATTTATGTTGTAAACCACAACATACAAATTGCTCAGGTAACGTCTTTGCACATCTTCAAAGTTATTAAATTTTATTTTTTAATCTCTTCACTTGGATTTATTTTTATGGGAAAACAAAATGATTATTTTTTTTCGTACATACGGAATAAAAAAAGTTAAAACAGTAACCGCAAAAATTCATTGATTCATAAAATGTTGAAAAAGGAACAATACGATACATAAAAGACAAAACAGAATGAATGGAAGTCTTCTTCATACATAACTTTTATACTTTGACGGTAATAAATTTTAATTGGATTTATTAAGAATGATATTTCCGCTTCAAAAGTTAAAGTAACTTGCACAAGAGACACAAAAAAACAAGTCAACAATTGGATAAAGAATAAGGAACATTTTCTGCTGCCTTAATTATTAATTTTTATTGATGAGAAGCAAATCTCGAATATCATTTTTATAATTTTAAAAATTTCCCTTTTATGGACATCCATTGTTGTTGTCGATGTTATAATTCAAAATATATTGTCGCATTATGAAAAATATTTATCTAACTAATTCATTATATATTTGGAACTGATTTTTTTGGTTGGCAGTTCAATCATTTAGTAGGTTTGGGTGGTCAGGTTTGGAAGCTTCTGGAAAGCACAAGGCAGAGAAATGGCCAGGTCAATTTGACTCTGGCTTAAGACTGAATTTCATTGAATCCAACCAGGAACCAGAATTGCATTGGCTTTCAGTCAAATTTTCGACAATCTCTTCGCTGTGTGCCTTCCTGGATATTCTTGAAGGGACTGTGTTTCTCAAATATGCCTCAATATGGTCATGCTGAGGTTCAAATGAGAATAATAAGTGATAATGAGTAATTAAATGTTCATTAATTGAACAGAACTCCTAAAAAATTCAAGTCGACTTTGAGCTCTGCCTGAAACTTTAACGATTGTAATTAAGGTATATCCACCTCTTAATAATCCATTAATGACACTTGACGCTGACAAATTCCAAAAAATCCCCAGAAAAATTTTCTGAATCTCATCTTCATCATGCCACCCTTGAAAAGATGCCATCATGAATTAACGTAATTGCATACAGTTACTTCTCAAAGGTCGTGGTTTTGTACTTTTTGAATCTGATGACCAAATGATCCAAAAATAAAGTTCAATTGTTAAAGTACAATAAACTTCCAATTTCAATTTATCAGATACCTTCAACTGTCATTGGAGCGATCCTTTCTATTTGACTGCTCATTGTGTTAAAGTAATTGCTTTTTATATGATTGATGATGTCTCATTATGATATGTGTGAAGTGTCTTATTGTTTCAATTATCATTATTGCAGATATGTCTTTAGTGCTTAATAATTTAATTCCCTAAATGCGCTTTTAAATTTTTCCATTTGATTTAACTTTCATGAGCTAAAGATTAAGCTTTTTGTAGAGCGAATAAGAGTAAAGCAGAACTCACAATATTTTTTTTTTATTTATGTTTTCTTACTTTTTGTCATCATAAATCAATTTAATAGGTTTTTGTATGTCGTTCTTGTAAAAAAATCTTATTTTTCTATCTAATATTTATTTATATGAATTTAAAAATGAATTTATTCATCTGATATAGTTTCTCGTTTCTCTTTCCTTCCTTTTCACTCTTTTCACCTTATATGAAACTCCCGAATAACTTTTACATTATTTTATATTAAAGCAAGATATATCTGGTTCCATATAATTTTTGTCTCATTCTTCATTCTACTCAACTTTCTTCAATTTCTATTCTTTTTTTGTGGATTTTTATCATTTAAATGTATATTTTTGTTACGCTTAACTAATGACAATTATTCAAAGTTTTGAAAGTTTTGAGGAATTTTATGATATTTGATATAAAATTTTTGTTGATTTGGTATTATTGATTTGAAAAGTTTGTCTTTTGACTTCCAAATAAGATCTTCTTCATTATTCTGAGAAATCATTTATAATATTCAGATTATTAACTTTCCAGCTGCCATGCAATAACCTTACAGCAAATTCTCGTAAATAAATATCTAATGACATTTTCAAACAATTAAATGTGTGGGTTTGAAGATTGAGTTGTTAATACAACAGCAGCAAAATGCTTTTGGCATTTTGATTAATTTGTGTTTTTTCAAATCTCAAAGTTTGGATATTTATTGTGGTGCAGGTATGACAGTAAAAAATAATGTAGGACTAATGATTCGCAAACTAATAAATTTAAAACGATAACTTCTTCAGTCACATACTTAATTACTTACTGACTTCGCTGGCCGGACAGATCAATGGTGATCGATGATCTCGCAGATTTAAAGACCTTAATTAAAAGAGCTTTAACAGATCTTCTAATAACATCTATTGTGGCAATTGAGGCAATATGGGGAGGTAGCAGTGCTTTGCTAGCACGTTGAGCAGTTCGAGCATTATAAATTCATGGCAGTCAGAAGATGGTCACATGACATACAAATGACAGTTAACCATATGGCTGCCATGCATAGTTTGTGCTATTCGGAAATCTCCTTACAAAAAAGAAGTCGATTTAATTAATCTAGAACTAATTGCCTTCATTTACTCAACAATCAAACTGCATTCCAAATGATCCAAAAATGGTTATCCTATTAACTTTGAGAACAAAACGGAATAATTGAAAAATTACTCTAATTTATGTCTCGATTACTGTCCATTGCAACTCACAAACTGACCTTCTGCAAATGAACAACCAATTGTTGTAAAATTTTTCACGGCATTCTGTTTAAAAAATTTTAATGAGAAAATCATTCAGTAAATTATTTATGCACAATTGGATTTCAAAGATCCAGTGGCGCTTTGTAGTGTCCTAAGTACAATATAGTTCAGCTGTGTCTTGCTTCAATTAGGAGCAAATCGAAATGTAATTGTCTAAAAATGTTAAAATGTATGGATGATTTTTTGGCAATAAGCCTTAAAAAAACAATTTTGCCATGTCAGATTTTCTTGTTATGCTTTACATATGCCAATAATATTTTGAACTCTTCTACCTGCAACGTTGAAGTTGTAAAGAATATGAAAATTGTCGAATTACTTCCAAATGATTTAATTTTATGAAATTCTCTCAAGCATTTTGGCATCGATAGCACAAAATAAAAACTTTTGAGACGAATTTCTTTCTTCAATATTTTCTACCCTCAAAAAATTAATTTCAAATACACGCCCAATTAATTCATCAAATTCCTTATTGAAAATATGGAACAAAAGGGAAATGTAAGACGTTTGGGAACAGAGTTGATGATTTTCTTTGTGATTGATGTTATTAAGATACATTTTTGTCAGCAAGAGGTTTTATTGTGTTTTAAAATGGTAGCACATCAATTAGAGTAAGTCCTGTCTAGTCTGGCATATCCTACTTTAAGGTTTATCGACCTAAAAATGCAAAAATTGATTAAAAATATCGAAGATTTGACCAAAAACCACAGACCTGCATTTTTTGCGTTTTAGATCCACAGGCCTTGTTCCTTATAGGTTGTGCAGGCCTGCAATTTATGACAAATTCCCCAAATTTCTGTGTCCCAAAATAAATCAGACCAACTCTGTTTCATCTTATTCTAAAAGTTTATCTTAAGTCAGCAATATTTTTGATTGACAGCGCATAAACACTAAACAAACATTTTTAACCCTTTTTAGCAGCAAAACTTTGCTCTTGTTCAATTTTATATATTCTTGGTACAACTTCTTGACAAGGAGTTTGTAATTGATTGAGGATTTAAGCAAACACTTTCTCTGCAAAAAATTTTCTGTTTAGATAAAGAAGGAGAAAGGATATTTTTGAATAAACAAACAGAATTGGTAGTTTGGAGTATTTTTTAAGAATGACTTTCGGTTCGTGGAAGATAATTTTTCATCCCTTCTGTGGTAATTCAGTAAATTACACACATGCGACTTTGTTGTTATTTTTATGGATTATGACTACTTTTGACACTTTATGAAGATTTTTTTAAGCTTGAAATGATTTGAAAGGATTTTAATTTGTATTTTTCAATGAAGTTGTTGGGTACGATGATTTGATAAGAGATTTAAGCTGTGGATTTAATAAGAAGGATTGATAATCGAAAGGATGACGCTGCAGAAGTATAATTTTCTTAAAAATCTATGTGCAGAATTAATATCGTACCTTGGACATACAAGACATGAGCTCATGAGAATGCTCTCAAAATGGAGTATACTCAATCATATTGACTTAATTGTATTGAATTATGAACACGCTCATTTTGGTGAGTATGCTCATTGTCTGTTAGGAATCAACTATAAATATTGTAAACAAAATCATATCAAGATGATGATTCATTAATTGATTTCGGAAATAAGATAGCACTTCAATTGATAAGAAGTTAAACAGCCGATATCTTCATTTTGAAACTTTTTATCTGATCTAGTTTTAAATTGATTTTCGCAATTTTTAATGATAATGGTGTTATCAGAATATAAACAACGCATTATTCCATGCATAAAAGGCTTCGATTGAAATGATTGGATTTTTAGTTTATATCGAGAATTCAATTGATTAATTAAGAAAGTTTTCATACCATCGAAGATTAAAAAATTAATTTCAAGAAAATGAAAGCCAGAAATCTCTTATCAATAATATTATTAGCAATCATATCATTCTCTTCTTCCACAAGTGATGCAGTCTATAAATTTTGCGATGGAATAAATATTTACAAAGCACCAAGTGATGACAGTTGTTCATTATTTCACTTTTGTGTGCCCGGAGTTGAATTCTACAATTGGTCATGTCGAAGTAATCTGCATTTCAATAAAGAAACTAAAGAATGCGCACATCCTCAAGTAGCAAATTGTGTTCTTCCATGTTCTCAAGATGGAACTAGAACTTATCAACCAAATTATGCTGATTGCTCGAAATTTTATATTTGTGTCAATGGAGAAGCTTTGCTAGGTGAATGCGATGAAGGATTGATGTTTAATGTTGAAAACAATCAGTGTGAGCCTTATCAAGCAGTGAATTGTGGAGTTCGAGGAAATGGAACTGTTACAGAAGTTCCCGTTGTGACTACAACTCAGTCTACTGAGACTACGAGTTATAATCCAAATCCTGTAAATATGTTTAATATGAATATCTTTCAATTTCTATTAACTTTTTCAATTAAAGATCTGTTTAGATGAGCAAGGTCCTTTCTTCTTCCCAAATCCCTATGAATGTCGCAACTTCAGTGTATGTTTTGATGGTAAAGATGCCTTCATTTATTCTAAAAGTAGAATAAAATATAAAATTTATATCAAATATCACAGGAATGAGAATTACGACTCAATGTACACCAGGTCGTGAATTTGATTACATATCGAATGCGTGTCTTGAGAATGCAATGTGTTATGGAACAGATCCGCCAACTACTTCATCGATTTTGACAACGGTTTCAGATACATCAACAGCAATCGAAACAACAACATTCATTGAAGAATCGACCACTTATAGCACCACATCTTCTAAAACAACGACAAGATATCCTGATAGAATTGTAAGTAGATGTCGATTCTAGATAATTATGCAATGCATTTCTATATCGAAATATTTGTTTTAAATCATGTAGGAATGTCCAGTAGAACCAGGAATATATTATTTTCCACATAAATTTGATTGTAGCAGATACTATAAATGTTATTTAGGTAACTGTTTCTATCATTGGCAATCAATATGTTCATGAAATAGCTACGATGCTGATTATTTTCATTTCTTTATAGGAATGGCTTACCTACTCAGGTGTGAGGATGGTTTGCAATTTGACTATATTGAGGAGATATGCAAAGAAAATGCGAGTTGCTACAATGCTTAATAAAGTACATTGCAAACAGCGTGGAAATCATTGAAACAATGAATGATATCCATGACGTTGTCACAACGTAAAAAATTATACACAGTAATCTTATCACGAAATAAAATACAACTTTATTCTTATTTAAACGATACTGTAGAGGATGTTCACTTATTACGTTTGTACGGGGACAGAGGTTCGAAGTTCTGTAATAGCTTAAGCAATAAAGAAGGTGATAAGGATGAGGGCTTGGGCTTAAATTTTTCTACATTATTAGATAAATATTCACACTAATGAAATGAAATACCTAACATAAATATTCACAACTGCATATCGCTAATTTCAACGATCTCTCTTCAATTTTAAAACCATTATAGCCGCTTCTGAGCTTTAAATTTCGCAAATCAAGATAAAGCAACTGCTGAATCAGTTGCGATTGCATGAATAGAATCGAAGCATATCAATGGACAACATAATGTCAAACACACACTTTTCAATCTTAGCATGAATGATTGATCTGTCAAGGTGTAATGTGAAGTCGCTTTTTATGGAAATTTGTTATTTTCTTGCTGTATCTTATTTAAATACAAAAGCAATTTTACTTTCAACAGTAGCTCGTAATAATTTTGATTCATTTAAACCACATTTTTTGTGAGATGTAAGTTTTGCAATTTACTGAAGATAAACAGAAGTTGATGGTCAAGTAAAGTGAAATACAGAATATACCGGAAAGGAGCAAGTTAAGCAAAATTAAGCAATTAAAATTTATCTTTAATCCACAATGTTTTCTCATTAAAAATAATCCCACAAATTTTCCTTAAGTCAACAAATCATCCAACATGAGTGCCTTTCCTTGAAAAATCTATTAAAAATTCTAAAAGTAAGAAAAACAAAAAATTTGCAGAAAAAGTTTTACTCTAAAAATTATTTATTTTACCTCACACATTCATTATAGGATTTCTCTGTTAAATAAGCACATAGAAAATATTAATCCATACCTGAAAGTATCCATTTGTGAGCAACAAAAGCAGTTTATAGATCTCACATAATCGTCTACCATTATTTAAGTAAGAAATTAAATAAACAGTTCTTAGGGTTATTTTAGCAAAGTTTTTAGTTAAGCAGTTTGAATCACTTTTTAGACATTTTGGCCATTTTAATTATAGGTTTTTGTATAAACAGAAAAATGTACACATGAGCATGTAGACATCAAAAAAAGCAACTGTGGCTTAGCTGTTAGAGTACCGGCCAGCCGACCTATATGACTCGGATTGGATCCCAGGCAAAGTCTAGTCGAATTCGGGTGCTTTTTACGATGTTTCAAGTCACACCAACCACCATGTATTCTCGACACACAAATTGACGCAAGGCACACTGGATTATTATAGCCTGGGTCATAAATTGAGTTGGAAACATGAAGAACATCTTCGTCTGTTGGGGTTTTTCTAAATGCATTCCTCATACATCAAATTGCGCTTTAATTGTTAAGCTCACCAAAAAGTTTACATTTATTACTGTTTTTGACTGAAAAAATAGTTCATACAAGACTGAGATTGTCTGCGATTGAAGTCTCAATACAATCCATTCATAATAATTGAACCGAAAGATAAACAAATTGTTTATGAATTTAACATCAAATATTAATTGAATGTATTTGGCAGAAAATGTACACATTCCATAGTAGGTAGTTATAAAAAAAATAGGGGGAAATGAAATGGAGATAGCGGAATGGGGAAGCGAGAAAGAAATAATAACAAAATTGAATGAAAGATCCTTTGCTTTTCAGAATGTATTCACACACAGAATATATTCATATTTAACATCGAGCATATATCTTTCGAGCTTCAATTCTTTGTTATTATTTTGAAGAAGAAATAATATGAATCATTATTAAAGCATTCATCAACGCTGTATTTCTCAAGTGATCTTCCTCTGCATTTATTCTTCCATCCTGTCCAGGCATTGAATCCATTACTATATCTGTCATTGTAAATAATCTTTGCACATCTCATTGATGCTTCAATGTCATCGTTCATGAGACCTTCAAAAAATATTTCAGATTGAAATTCTATAAAATTCAAGCAAATATAAAACTTACTTGGACAGTCAACACTACACCCAGTTCCTGGATAACACCAATATCTATCATTGATTTGAAATATTCCATAATCACTAGAACCATCAACATTTACACGATTAATAGCTTTTGTATTAAAGCTACTTTCGGCATCCACAAGACACATCCAGTCAGGCAATGTTTTTCTGGAAAATCCAGCATTGTACATTCTCCTAGCAAGCTCACATTTACTATATATTTTGGCACTTGAAATGGCTACTAAAATTGCGACTACGAGCAAAACTTTCATGATTATTTTCTCGATTTAAATTCAAGTAATTATGACAAAAAAACTTCACTGAATGAGGCAAAAAATCAAATGCTCCTTCTTTATATGCAAAAGCATCATATGTCTATGATTTTGATTTAGCATAGTATGATTCACATATTTTAGTAGAAATGTGATAATTATAACATTCTAGGGTCAGACACTAATGTCGAAATTTACACTTTTTATACAAAATTATCGTTGGAAACTTACTTACTTAGTTACTAGAGCAATGGTCCCACTTTAAGCTATGGTCCCAATTGGAGCATAGGTTATCTACAGAATATAGCTTTTGGAGCAGCACCAAGGCTCCAATACCCTTGCGAATTTCAACCAAGGATATGAAACAAGTTTGTGTTTATAACCAGTTATACTTTTTTTAGTGTTCACCCCTGAACTCAGTAGTTTTGGATAACTAATGATATATTTTGAATAACTTTGAGTAATTCATTTAATGATTTCACAGTTTTTGAAACTTAATAATTCTATTACTAATAAGAAAATACGCCAGATAACAGCTAAATCATTGACTCGAGTGTCATCTCCGGTGTGAATATCATCAAAAATCAGTACGTTATGCACTCCTATGTCCGATGTGCATTTTAGTGATGTGACTGTCATTTGATTTGTTATTTCAAGTGGTTCACCTATTGTGTCTATGTCATTGCTTTATATATTTTTGTTGGCCTGAAATAACATCAAACAATAAATGAATACAATTGAGTTGATAGAATTTCAATTTTTTATGAATCATGCGATGAAAAAATTGTTTGCCAAAAAAATTAAAAAAACATTTTAGAGATAAAATACAAAACATATATGTGTGGTTATGTCTGATAAATGACATCGTTATTTTATCATTAGGTTTTTTATGATGAGGCATCAATTATTCATGCATATCATACTATAATTTTTAAAAAATTATATTATTAAGATGTCGCATCATTTAACGTTATTTAGAGACACTTTTATGGATACCGCATTATTACTGCCTAGTTTCTCCTCCTGGGCTTTCTTATCTTCTGGATATGAGACTGTAATTTAGAATTTAAATCAATGACGTGTTTGGGTATTTCTTTTATACAGGTGTTAATTCGTATTAATTTTTAAAAAAGTTATCAGGAGATGAACCTTTGAAAAAATAATTTATTTATGCATTACCTAAAGAATTTGACTGAAAGTGTAAAGAGAGTTAAATGAAAATAAAATCTTTTATTTGACATAAAAGTCACAGCATTGTAGATTTTTATCACTTCAATATCACCAAAAATTTCATGTGCAAAAACATAAAACTTTCAAAAGGATTGACAGCAAGTGCGTCATGCCATATAAAGAGTCATGCGATAAAATAATAAAAGTCAAGTGTATGTCTCATTAGACTGAAAAGTACAGATTTGTTAAATGCGAGATAAGTTTTAGCAAATCACGTTAAATACTATCCCGAGCAGCATAAATGAAGAAGGCACGAAACACGTCCATATGAATGTCTAATTAAGGCTGCTGCATTTGGTATTAATAAAAGAGATTAAACGGAGTGTTTAAACTTCCGTGGTGAAGTCCTCTTCATTTGTGTGACTCGGGTATTGTTGCATAAATGTTTGATTAAATTGAAGTGATATAGACTTAATCGAATTTTAATTTGCAGCTCATAATCACAATAGTTTAAAAATCAATTTCACAAAAATAGAAGAGGTCATCATGATTAGTTAGTCATAAGTGTACACATGTAAACAGTGATGACTGGATAAGAAAACCCCATTCCAATCCTGTTAAATATTTTATCAATATTTACAGACCTCGCAGCTACATATTTTTTTGGGAAATAAATATCCATTTCACTTAATAATCTTAAATCGCTCTGACAAAGCAAACATAAAAAATTGAAATTGGAATCAAATAGTCTTAGCAGCAAAAAGTTAAAGAAAACTTCCCAAATCCGGATATTTTTTGCAATCTGAGCTTGCTGATCTTTTAGCAGCGATTGTGCCCGTTATGGAGGCGCAGTGACTGCCAGAAGAGAGTTCAAAAAACTGCCAAAAAAATATAATATAATACAAAATATTTAGTAAAGCCATACACAACAGTAAACTGATACTAAATGCTGGAGAAACAGAAGAAGAAAGAAGATCAGGCGAAAAAAAAGTAAAAATTATTTTGTAATAAATAAAAGATTAAACACAAGACTAACCGACCAGGGACGTATCATAAATATTTTGGCAATATATCTCATTAAGTATATAACTTTTCGTGGTTCACACATAAACGAAATGAATGGAAGAGAAAAACAGGTTGAAAATTATTCGTGTTACACCACTGCTTAGCATACAATAAGAAAAATATCTTGAGTCGGGTCATAAAGTAATCGATTTCGGTTATAATCTTGAGTATTTAATCTCGAGTAAGTAAGAAAGTATGGACATTGAACAACAACGAAAGGAAAATAAGCGAGAGAGAGGAAAAATCAGCAAGTTGGAAAGACACTGCTTTCCTTAATGGATGTAAATAGTGAGATTTTTATAACAAAAAATAAATTACTTAATTATCTCGACATTTGTGGTTAAAAATTGTACGTATGAAACATCCAAAACACATCATTAACTTATTGTTCTTTTTATTGCTTTGTAACTAAGTGATCATTATTGGGTAGCTCGTGATTCGGCAATGGGTTTTTAATGAATACTCCTGTTTGTGAATTCATCCTTCCCATTTCTTTTGCAATGCGGTGTTGTATGTCCAAAGGGCCAATCTTTTATTCATATTTGGCAAATGCTATTTAATTTTGCAAATGAAGTAGTAAGAACTGTAATTGTTCGATCAGCATTGACATTACGAATCATTTTCTGCCTGAAGTCATCAAAGGAAAGCCTTTTAAGATCTCAATAACTGAAGTTAAATTTCAAACCTTCAATTTCAACTAACCTTGCTTTAGGTCGTCGTTGTTAGTCCAGTTCAAGTCCACTTTTGTATAAATTCTGTTGCTTTCTTTGTACATACTGCGTTCGAAGATGGTAGGTTGAAGCCTTTCCATTGCTATCCTGCTTTTGGGGCTGACATCCTTCAAGCAGGGTTATATGTATGAGTTTTTAATCTATTCTTTCAAGGATATATCCCGGAATAGTCCGCACAAGAACGTATTCACTTGAAATTTGGTCAACTTCGAGTCAGACTTCCCCAATTCACCCTCGTAGTCAGATTTTGGTTACACCAGTTCCCCCTCGAAGTCAGACTTCGGCTACCCCTATACTCCCTCAGCCAGACTTTAGCATATCCAATTCTTCGTAAAATTCAATCCAAAATGTCTGAATTTATTAAGGACACACTGAGTCAAAGTGCTCCTCCAAAATTACTATCACAATAATCCTTTTGCATGAACCGCTAAAAAATGTTTATAAAAAATCATAAAATAATGGATATTGTGTATTGGAAAAAGCATTCTTTGTTGCTTTTTATCCATAAATTAAAAGAATTTTTTTGTATTTTATCGCTGACGAGGAATCGAACAAGTATTTTTATATACACATATATACATATAGTATGTGCAACAAATGTTGAAAACAAGATGAGATGAAGAGCACATCTAACAAGGCCCTTAATTAATTAATGAGTTATTTCAGGCGCTATTTTTGTATAAGAAAATAATCTCCAACGAGGAAAAAAAATTATTCAGTGAAGCTGAGATAAACAATATAAAAAAATGCAAATGAACTTTTATGTTTGGCCTTTTGTGTCGATGTGCACTTTAATAAATGCACTCACTATCTTAACTTAAAATCGCATCTATGTAAGCTGAAAAAAATTTATTTCATGTTAAGTTGAGCTGCTGAAAAAATATGTATCAAAATGAAAATTCTCGGTATGCATTCGGAGGGTATTAGTACATAAAATGGCTGGAGATTAAAATTGAAAAAAAAGCATCAACTTTTTTGAATGTTTCGTTAAATTTATTTCAAAATGAAACATAATTTAAATACTTTAGCGGAAAGAATCAGCTAGAATCAGTGTAATTCTATTAATTTATTTTATGCAGCAATTCGAAGTGGCTCGATGGTGGAATGGTTTAGTACTTCGGTAGGTTATTGACATGCTGATCCTATGATCATGGGACAATTATCCTTCACTTGTTCTATTTTGAATCATTTGTAGTGGAAACGCGGCTCATAGACCTATTGTGCTTTGTAGGTTACATGCAGTAATGTCATCAAAGGTGTGGTGCTGATCCTACTATAAACTGTAGATCTATTGAGTGCAGTGGTCTGGCGTACCAAATCAATAGCCACAAATTGCTCTAGCACAGCTCAGGATCGCAATGATCTGAATATATGAAACTTTTTAATTTAAGCAGCACAGATCATTTTATGTAAGCCACAATAAGTTCCATATATGCATCAAAACAAAATCCACAAATCCTCCCAATTTCCCAATAATTACCACGTAATAAATGTGTGTAACCAATAATTCCATAAATGATCTCAATGCTAATTAACCTTACCGAAAACATTACAGTCTCATTTTCAAAAAACATAGAAAATCTATATGAACTTTTAATGTATGTAAAAACCGATGAAAATTTTGAATACATCATCGAAAAACTTTAATGCTAATTAATCTAGAAATATTACCATAAATCCCCACTAAAGCTCAATCAATCTACGTACGAACGAACAAAAATATGTAAAAATACATTCAATCCATACTTAACATCAAAAAAGAATTGAAAACAATATTGATATTGTTACATAACATTGATTCGCAGCGCACATATTTTGATCTTATGCTTAATGCGATCGTTTATCCATTACACCGCATACTGCATACAATAATTGTAAGCAGCCGCGAGAAGAGAGAAAAAAAACAGCGATCAATTTGTGTCAGATGTCGGATTAACATATTTCTTATGCTTCTCTTACATTCAATTGTCTTTTCACTGTAGCTACAGCCAGTGTACATTTTACTCTGTTTTTTTGCTTTTAAGGAATATAATTTTATTTACCGTACCGCACTTTTAATGTTGGAATGCTACAATTTGGATTGTAAATAATAATAAGGTATGCTCACATGTATGGCATTTTGATGATTTTTGTTGTATTTAAATGATATTATGTTGGAGTCATGTATCTCACCTAAAAACACATTACAGCCTGAGATATTTTCGTATAAATGTCATCGAGGTCTTGGAGATTTTAAAAGGATTAAACATTAAAACAAATGTGAGAAAAGAGGACAAGTAAGAATGTGGATAGAGTTTTTGTGTAAGTAGAACGAAATTTTAGACATCTGTTTCTTACAGGAATTAAAATTTAGTCCCTCAGCATTTGAGCTAGTTGTGAGAAAGTATTATCTTTATTTGAAATGATTCTCACCAGTACTAGATGGTTAACTTTGGAGGTACTCCTTTTTTACATAAAAATGTCGAATAGAAATACGAAGTTATTGTTACAGAGGGTTGATTTTAGATTGAAACCTACAGTAGTCCTCGGAAATGGTTGGTTGTTAACCTTACCATTCCTTGCCTGATTGTGGGATGCCACCTTTTAGACATGGTGTTTTAGATAGACCTATATTCTATCCCTTTCAAGTACATATCCCGGCACATAAGAATGTAGCTCGGTCTCCCGCGTTGTATTTAGCTATATCAAATTACGGTATATCACCTGAAGGTATACATTTGGCGATTAGTCAGCTTCAGAGACAGACTTCAGCTTCTTTAATTCCTCAAAGTAGTGAAACTTAATGTCTAAACTTAGTCTAAACCTAAGATAGCTAATTGACTGATCCCTGTTGTTCTAAATTTTTCTTCGTCCTTTCAGATCAGAACTAAGGACAAAATTATCTCAAACCCTTACTTTTGGATGATACATTCCAACTGAGTTTTAAAAAAATTAATTCTTTCAAAAAAATAATTTTTAATTTTGTTTCCATTCTGTAAAAGACGAAGTTTTTTAAAATTAAATCTTTGGAGATTAAAAGTTAATACCCTAAGGGTAAAAAGGAAGACTGTAAAAGGCTAGAAAAAAATATTCTATTGTTTTGTTACGAAATTCATTGGCTTTATATTATTGAGCGGATTATTCTTTTAATCCGATAATATTTTCATGTTTTTATTTTCCCTCCTCCCATATTTATGTAGGTTTAAAGTCTTGTCTCACACCTTCACTTTTAATCTATCTCTTGTCTGTCGACGTTCTTTTAGGGAAATTCAATTACAATAATGAAAAGTAAAAGATACATACAAGACACTAAGAAATCCTAGAAGATATATTGGCAGACGGAGGAGGATGTAAGGTAAAGAAAGAAATAATGTGACAACATAATCATGTTTAAACAACTTTTTTTGTGTTAAGCAGTTATGACAAACATGTTTTAAGTAAATGATTGTGTATGAAGCTGGTAATAATCATGTCTTTATTTTTTCTTCTTCTTCACCTTCATTTATGGTTTATTCTGTGGGATTCAGAGTTGGCAAAAGCTAGGTTTTGTCACTTATCATTTCATCATTTGTAGATTGCCACATTCCGTCTATGGCCACTTTCGCCGGTTTTTTTTAATAATTATATCAGCGAATACCTCTGTGGAAGGGGTCACCTGCGGAAGCCGTGATTCAGCCGCCTTTCGCCGAATATTTCAACTTTCATACCAACTCTGGTGAGCTTCATTACTTTTCAGCTCTTACAATGATTATTTTATATACAGATATATTATGCATGAAATTTATTTAATAGAAACAAGGTATTATTGGGTATTGGTACATAGTTATCTAGCATCAATTTGTTAAGAGATTCAACTCAAACTTTATTACTCAAAATTACAATAGATTTTCATATTGAATATCAACTACAAACTTCCTATAGTAAATTAAGCCCTTTGTTATAACAAAAGACTCTCATGATGTTAAATTTATAGGGCTGCAATTAATGTTAATTTGTTACATTTTATCTCAACATCTATTCATTCTCGCATGCTTATTTAATTTCAATTAAAATTGAACATACAAATCGTTTATTTCACTTTTAATTACTCTAGCCATTGATGACATTTGTTGATGAAAAATCGTTTCGATCTGAATTTTAGTGAAGGTCTCAATTCAGGAAATAAAATTTATTTATTTAGATTAACGAAAATTCTCAAGTCATGATGTTGCGAATGTAGTTGAATGATTTACATTTTTTCCTTTGTTTTGGGATTAATTTTGCTCTTGTTTTGTAAATTTTTAGTTGGTTGGTAAAAACGTATTTTATTTATTTAAGCGTCAGACCTTTGCACTCAACAGACTAGTTTATAGTGAGATTCAAATAACTCTTTGGATGACATTATCACACGAAATCAACAAAGAAAGCAGGCGAAGATCATATGAAGAGTTTCTTCTATCGAGCCTCTTAACCCATCATTGCACCGTAGATATTGCAATAATTAGGTATCAAAGTACTAAATCATTTTACTACCGAGTCATTCGATTCACAAGTTTTTAAAGAAGTATACTTTATACGGTAAAATAGGATAATAACTGACTTAATGCTGTTTAATACCAACAAATTAAGTGTCATTTTGTAGTTTAATTTATTTTTCTCTTTAAAATAGTCCGACATTCCTTATATAATATTCACGACAATCATCACGCAATTTTTATGTAAAATTGTATGACAAAAAGACCTCAAAATCCGTAAAAAAAGATAAATATTATTCAACAAAAGCTTCAAAAATTATTCGAAACACGCTCCAAACATTTACTTTGAATCAAAATTAAAACTTACTCATTTCATGACCATTGTGATTCAACATGATATGAATCATTATACTACACACAACTCACCGACTCATATTAATACCTCATATTTGTATTTATTTTTTGATTTCATAATTAAAATCTATCAAGAAAAAATTTCTTTTAATAGAAAATTTAACAAAAAAGAAAGACGCAAGTGAGAGAGCGAGATGAGGAGTCAAGAGATCATGTTCCATCTTTCATTATTTCTTTTGAAAATCATCATAAAGGTTTGATCGTTGCAACCATATTATTATTATTACTTTTCTTCTTCTGACTTATTGTTGAGATAGAATAAAAGACCGATGTATATTTGTGTATAATTTAAATTTCATATAAGAGGCGTTTTCATCTCTTTTATATCGCACCAGACTCCGCGACTCAATGGGTTGAATGCCTTCCTTATTCAGAGTTGGAGTGGCTTTCTTTATACAAGTTGATTTTGGAAATGTTTGGTTGTAAATCTTGCCATCTTTAGTTTGATTGTGGGGACGTTACTCTTCAGATGTGCTGGTTTAGATAGGATTTTAATCTTTCCTTTCAGGCACATAGCTCAGACGTCAACAGTGTAATTAGCAGTCTCAGGAAATACGACGATAAGGTATGCATTTGACATTTGGTCAGGTTCGGATGCAAACTTGGTCTGCCTCAATCTCCCCGAGTTAGGGTAGACATTTGAGAATTCTTAGTTTCAATTCATAAATGAGGAATATCTGATGAGGAGAAATTTCAATTTTTTCAGACTCATAATTAAAACAGACAGTCTCATCACTCTCCAACCCTGATAAAATCATTTCATTATTTTTTTTCTATAACATTTAAATTGAGTGGCATACGAAAGTATTTAAACATCAGCAAAATAGAATATAGAATATATGTATGTCTAAATCATCGAATGATTTTCAATAATGCTGATTGACACAATGTGGTCGAGATGGAAATTATTTTTTTACTGTTCATCTCTAATTGTTTGTATGAGAAGTAATAATTACTAAAAATAAATATGAAACATTATTTTTTGACAACAAAAATATTATTGAAACTTTGTATAATTTAGGGTTTACTTACTTACTTACTTACTTACTTACTTACTTACTTAGTTACTTCAAATATGTTCCTATATGGAGCCAGGAGTTTTGGATACAACAAAAGGCTTTCCATCTTTTTCTATTGGTTGCTCTGTCACCTAATTTGGATGCACCTGGACCTTGTGGATTCTAGCCCAGTAGCAAACTTGTGTTTCTTTCCTAGCAATGACATTTTCACTTGCATTCTTCTTTCATAGTGTATGTACAATCCAGCCATACTTCCTCATCTGTATCTCCTTGTTGATAATTTAGGATCTTTACCAAAATTGGATGGTTCATGCGCTTTGAAAAATGCAAGGAGATAAACGGATCACTATATAGAATAGCAATTGAGAGCGAACTAGCATAGCTATGCATACAGTCAAAATTACTAGTTTTAGATATTAATGAAAGCATTTATCACTAATCCTTACAAAGACATTCATGAATTCTATAAAATAAATCTATTTTAATCTAGAAAATCAAAACAATTCTTTCGAGAATCATGTCAATCAACGGAGTGAAATTTTCATCAGACGGCACTAATTTCTTCAAGTCTTCGACTAACTAAATGACTATTAATCTCAAAGCAACGAGCAATAATAATCTATATCACAAAAATAAGAGACATCCAACAGAACAAGTGGAAATAATAAGCAGCCTAACATTTATATTGTCTCGAGGCAATTTGAGCTGCAATCAAATTTAATGAAACATCCTAAACATTCTATAACACGAATGAATATCCAAAATTGTTCAAAGGAACGAAAAAAAAAGAAGAGGAAGAATAGGCAACGAAGAAGAAGAATAAAATGAAGATTGACGAAATGAAAAATGATCTATTTGTTATTAGCTTGAACTAAATCCACGTCACAAGCGACCATCATCATCATCATACGTCAAGAGTCAGTCAAAAGAAGAGATTCTTCGACTTTTCAGTCGACAGTAATAATTGCAGGAAGTGTTCAATTATGTTATAAAAATAAAGAACCCGAAAAATTGCTTTTCGTGTTTACTGAAAATAGATTTTTTTTTAGAAAAATAATAATGAAAATATCTCATTTTGAAAATCTATTCTAGTTTTTTGTATATATCGTTAATACAGCCACATATTCACATTTTTTGATTCATCCATTGTTATGGTCTATGAATGGCACAAATAAAGTATTTAGATCAAAATAAAAGGGAAGTTGATTGTGGCATTATAACCAAAAATTTAATCTATTTCTGGTGCTTAATATTCAAATGTGGAATTAACTTTGTTGCAGATCTTTTTTTTATTCAAATAATTTTCAAGTGTGTGGCTTTTGCGTGAATTTTTAGAAGCATGTAATGAGACCGAGAACAAATTTTTAACTAAATTAATACTAATTTGAGGAGAAACAAAATGCTTCTGTGAATTTATGATTTAAAAGGCAGGTGCAAATTATTGCAAAATTTTGTGGCGTTTACTTTTTAATTTTGAAGGGTTAATACAGATGGTTTGGAGATTCATTAAAGGATCAGACGCTAGAGACAAAGTTTTGTTCAGGTTCGTCTATATTCTCAATTGTTTAACGAGCGAGGATGCTCCAGACCTCTGCACACAGGAGACTTACAGTTTAAAGTGGGAACCGAAACACTCAGTTGATGGGATTACTGCCTGTATCAAAGGAGACAAAATGTGTGCATGGTTGCAAGGTCTGTATTATATTGATTAGGTACCAAAGTACTAAACCATTCCCCCACCAAAATCTACACAAATCATCTTAAATTTGGTGAAAATAAGAACCCACTTAATTAACATTTACAGCACTTTAACCATCAATACTCATTTCGAGGCACTTTCAACAATTTTCGCCTCAAACCAAAAATTCAAGTAATTTTTTTCAAGCATGCCTTCAAGTGAACCGCAATTTTAAAGTTATTTGTTGATATGACGGCGCAAAATTTGCACTTTTTTCTGTTAAAAGCCTTATCAGCTCCATTAATTAAACACCGCTTTTGCATTGCTCGACTTTTGATAATTCCTTTTCTTCTTTTCTCATTTCTACCTCTGTTGTGCCTTCCTTTTGTTTCGTTATCGTCGCGATGAAACACAAAAAAAAAGAGAAAACAACCGAAATATTTTTGAGGTGAAGATTTTTTTTATATAATATTAAAGAAAATATCAGCACAAGATGTTGCAAACTCACGAAGACCAGGAAATTGCGGAAATATGAAAGGAGATGAAAACAACACAAAAAGAAACTTTCATCGTGAGGTGATGCCTTTTTGCTTGTTTTCGTATTCATAAAAATTTTTACTGGCTCTTGTTATGCTGCATAAAAAAATCAGGCAATGAATTTTAGAGAAGTTGTCGTCCTTAAGGGAATTTTGTAAAGATTTTTGGGAAATTTATTGAACTTGACATTATCCCGATTGACACACGTTGAAATGTTGCCACTATGGCGACGAGGTGGCGGTATACTTAGAACCAAGTGACATCCACAGGGTGAAAGCCACCAAATTTGCCCACTGGCTGCCATTTGGTTCTAAGTATGCTGCCACCACGGCGCAGTAGTATCAAAGTGTGCCGATCGGGTATGGAATTGAGATCTTTTATGACAATTTACAGCATAAAATTTGGGTTCTGCTTATTTAAGGCATAAAACCCCTAAATTTACCTCAAAATTTCCACAAAGGACAATCCATGCCACAAACAATCGCGTTATACTAATTTAATAAGAAAAGAAAATTTTCGCATTTTTTGTTCATACGCTCCAGTGTGCCTTAATGAGTGAAGCAGTCACGAATGCAATTAAGGAGATATGCAAAGGAAAACTTTTGCTTTTATCACTGCAAGTTCCGCTATTTTTTGCCTCTCATGAGATGAGCATTCTATGCATCAATCTAATCTTTATGTTGAAAATTTCCTATTCTTGTCTCTTATATACCTGGTGGCTTTGCCAGCAGTTCCAATGCAGATAAAAGATGCAGACAATTTTTTTATGTTTTCGTGAATTAAAAGAGTATAAAGATTGTGGATTTAGACTAAAGTTGAATGATTTTATTAATTAGAGAATCATTTTTGGGAAAGATAAGAACTAAATAGAATTAACAATAAAGACAGACGGGCTTTCCACTAAGGATTATAGTTTTATTGTAGATTTATAGGATAAACAGGTATTTAACTATGAATTTGGATTCTTTTATTTAATACGGAAAGCACACGGTGTATTAAATGTCGAAAATTCATCCCAAGGCCAGCATGATTCTGTGAACAGCCATTTGTACGCTATGTGCCTTTTGAGAAAGGGTTGCGTAAGGGTAGCTTTAGGTTAATACGTCTTATAAATGCTGTAAATTTAAAATTGCTTATTTCAGGAAGAATATTAAACAAATTTTGATGAAATCCTACCTGAAGCTAAAGTCAAGTCAACCAGGAGATGGATTTTCGGCAATTTCATCACCATATGCATTCCGGAAAACCACTCGCACTTTAAAATAGCACATAAAACATATAAATAACTCACAAAACTTTTTAAAAAAAAATCACCCAAAATTTCCTCATAAAAGTCACAAATATTTTTCAATTAATTTTTTAAGTTCAATCTAAAGCCACAAAAGCCGCACCAACACAAAAAAAAAAAACTTTTCCATAAAATTCATTCCCAATAAGAATGCGAAAAAGAATTTTATGACAATCTGAAAGTTATCGTCATCGGAAAAACCGCACGATAAAAGAGAGAACAATACAGAATGAATTCGTTCATGCTTCACTAAATATTCATTTGTCGCCATGGCAATTAATTTCAACTTTCTACGCCTCCGTAGTCATCCTCTCGTTGTGTCATTTTTTCCCTTCATTTAATCTGTCATGTCGAGATAGTTGTGTTGCAAAAAAAAAAATAGAAGAAGCAAGAAAACTTTTCGCATTCTCGAGCAAAATTTCTACTGACTATCCAGAAAGTTGACATTTGTAAGAAGAAAATGAAATGTAGAAGACGAAGAACAAAAAATAAAGTAAGAAACTTTGATGATATCTCATGTCAATTTCTCTCCTTTTGGTCTTGTTTATTTGTCCAACTGCCACTCATACCCCCTGTATATCTCGTCCTTTTTCCTTCATTCATAAACTTATCTTATGGACAGATAGATAAGATATTGAAACTTGCTTTTGACATGAACATTAAACATGTGATGAGATGGAGGAAAGGAGGAAAATAAGAAACTTTTTTTTCCATTAAACTTTCTTTCCTTTTTGCACTAACTTTATGCATAGCGAGGAAGAATTGTGTAGGATGAAACAGATGATGCTGAGCAAGGCGCATTTCTATAGTAGAGTTTGACTGAATCCAAGCCACATGGTGAGGCGAAGTCAAACGAGGTTCTGTTCTATACAGGTCTGGTTAGCCGCCCTCTATAAATTGAAGCTAAAACACCCAATGAGAGGGTCGGAATCCAAAAAGACATACGAAAATCAGCAATAGAGCCAGTATTAGACGTCATCTGAGCGAGCCCTTGGATCACAATTGATCTGTACAGCTAGCGAAATAAGTAGTTTAAGAGTAAGTCAATTTGACGTTTTTGACTATTGGTGGGAGTTTTAACTCCTATAGGATTCTTTCATTAATTAAAATTCTCCAAAGTGTAAGATCCTCTGACTCATTTAAAATATCTTGTGATTTTTGACTAACATTCATTATATATTTAGGATATTCCAATTATGACCAAAAACTTTCTTCGTTTTGCTCAAAATAATTACAACAATTTTCATCAAAACTCCCAAACTGATTATCCCATATCATAAAGTCTTTAATACATATCCAACAAATCCAACAAAAAAAAATTAAACTTTGTTAAAGGCATTGAGTCATATTAAGGAAGTTGCTAAATGGCGGAAGGAAGAAGTGCAAATAGTTCCTGACCCTTTTTCTGATGAAACATGAATGAAGGAAAGAAGAAATCAAAACTAGCGTTGTGTCATTTCCATTAAAAGATGTCAGTGTAGTCATTTGGATTATCAGATTGAATTTGAGGATAGAAAAGTATGTTTGATGTGTCATAAAAATGTACAAACTGATCGTTTACTAATCGAAATGCATTTTTGTAGGTGTAATAAAATTTCAGTATGATGTAAACAGTTAGGTTTAACGGAAACATTTCTAAGAAGGGTGTCGACTATTTAAAAGAAAAGAAGTAGGAGTATTTGTGATCAAAGTTGATGCGCCGCGTTTGATGTGCGGCCGAACATTGAAAATGAATTAATTTTTCGGATTTCCTTTCTAAGAAATAAATGTTGATGTACAAGGGTCAACCTAATATTAAGCATTTCTATTTTTAGAAAATATAATCTAACGGAAATGTTCTCAAATTGAATTTTGAACATATTGAGCAAAAATGAAGCAACCAAGCCATATGACCTTTAAAGCTACATGTAGGAGCCTTGTTCATTTATGTCGCTCTAATATGATATCCTTAAAACTCCATGATCTTTCCCAGAAATTAAGCTTACAATCTCCAAAAAGTCAACCTCAAAAAATAACCTTTTAAAAGCTTCTTGTAATATTCTCGAATTTTCATATTTAATGTAACTTAATATCATGTCTGAAAGGCATTAGATTAGCAGGAAGTTTACATAACAACAACAAATATACAGTGACATTTTCCCAAGTAGTCTAATTGAGTGAAGAAGATAGACAGCAAGAAAGTATTTATCTGATTCAGAATAGTTTCGGTAAACTTATTCTTTTCCTTAAACTTATCTATCAACTACCCGCAAGCTATAACAAAAAAACTTAAGTTTACCTTTCACAATACAGTATCAAATATTAAAGTAAAAAATTCAAGCACTTTCCATACACACGCAATAATCAAACTGGACGTAAATAAAATTAATAACATCAGCTGCAAAGTCTAACAAACAATCTAGATGGTAGAAAAAGAAGAAATAAAAAGAGGCGTATGAGCTTATTGAAAACAATCAATCTTCATTTGTTACATACAGTACAACTTAATAATACTTTTATGAATATTTATAACATTATATTCGCTTGTTATTGTTAAAAAAATAATACCATTTGATTAATTCTTAGCGACAAGTGTAATTGACGTTGAGGATTAAAATATAACAAAATATTTTTCAGAAACGATAAAAGGATATTTAAGCTAGACAGAATTATTATTTTAGTTTGAAGTCATGGCGTGGGACAAATTATTTAAGTAGTTCAAATTGTGTTGACAAACTTGGGGAGTAAATATTGTAAGTCATAAGTCATAATGCGTAATTTATTCAAGAATAATTTGGTTAGTTTCGCACATGTTCAATTCAGAAAGTCAATTAAAGTAATTTAAGTCCCTTTCCCTTACCTCGAAGATGTGCTACCCACCAATGCCCTATACAAATGACTTTATAAATTAAAACCAAACAAAATGTTGGTGTAAGCTCATTAAGGCTTTATTATTCACACACATGTGATAACCTCCCATACAGATAACATGGACACAAGCTTCTCATCTCATTCATTTCCGCAAACACTCCAACACAAAGGTCTAAAAGAACGGATTAATAAAAATTGATTTCTTTTCAAACTCAGCCTAAAAGGAGAATCCGAATGTATGTATGCTTTGTAATGAGTTCCTGACTACAAAAATGAAATAGATGAAAAAATTCAATCGAGCGTAAAAGTTCAAAATAAGCCATAGAACTGAATTCAATTGGATTATTCACTATGAATTGTTTTTTGATTGCACTTCGATCGACCTTAAAATTTAGATTCATTTCCTACTGAAAAACTGAACAGTTTTGAACTTGATATGGCTTTAATTCGTATCTAATTTCCTTTGAAATTAAACTACTTGAAAAAGGTGAAAAATTTTTGAAATTTGATACATAAAAGAGACCACAAAAGGATTTCAGACAAGTGTTAATTTGAAAAAACCTTTAGCACACTTGAGTTTTTCCATCAAATATGAAATCGATATCTATTTTTAATGTTCGGGTAGGTTGAATTAGAAGTTATGAATGTAGGTAGTTGAGAATCAATTGCTAGCAATTTATTCATTAAAATTGGTATGCAGTATCTCAATTAGTTAGTAATAGTTTTAAATCCTATTTCATGTAACTAAGTAACTCATTAAATTCAAGCAAAACTCTTCGATATCAGTTCCTTATAAGCTATGTTTGATTATTTAAAATCTTCATTTCCAATATTATTACTGCTTAATCTTTATCTTATAAAATTGAATACATACAATCAATAGCTGATGTTTATTCCATGAAAATTGATTAAATGTTTGTGAGAATTTGTAACAATTCCATTTCAGTAGTGCTTATCATGCTAAATTTGTATTCTATACAGAAGAAACTTTTACAATTTTCAATGCAATTGCCATTTAGCATACCATATACTGCATATCTCCCTTATTACATACTTATTTCAGTACATTTCCACATAACAGAACCATGAATGAGATCATATTCTCTATCTAAGGAAAATTGTCGATAAAAAGTTATTCATCGACTCCCTCTTTACTGCTGCTCTTTACTTATAACTATACAATATTCCACAGTAAATTGCATATTATATTACATTGCATGCTTAAATGTCATCAAAAGGAGAAGCTCGATTTAATTGTTGAAAAAATTTGCTAAAAATTTTACTCGGCACATAAAAAAGGGATATTAAAACCTTAAAAAATAATTTCTCGAGAGTTTTTTTAAGTGCCGAAATAGAATTCAAGTATTACTTGGTATGAGGAAAGGAATTACTGACTTAATGTTCATAATATGTGGATGTACTTATGCATGGATATGTGTCTGGTAAGGAAGGAAGATCATAAAGAAAAAATGAGTTTTTTGAGGTGAAATATACATATTCACTTAACGGGTTCATTTAACTATTAATGGGAATATTCAACTGATGGGCTATATTTTGTTGGATTAACTGATCATAGCTAGAAGCAAAGCGAAAAGTACCAAGGAAATATTAACTCTGGATTACTTCAAATTACAGAATCTTAAGTAGAACTTGTATCATATGGTTCATGGCATTTGCAAAAGAAATGTGGCTACACACTGGTGTGTCGCAGCACATAGGTTGCCCATCACTGCACTAGACTAATCAATTTGGATACTAGGACTTGCAAACGACCTCAACATGTTCTCCGTAACACAAAAATGTTCAACATACACAACAAAACCCGACTCTTTTGCATGTCACACTCAATTGTGAATTTCATACCAACCATTGTCGCATGAGAATTTTCATTCTCACTAATAAAACTAGATTAAACACATAAAAGACCATTATTTATGGAATTTTCTAATTGAAGTTCCACAACAAGTGAAAATCACTTTAATTCTCTTATAAAATATAAAGCAAACAATTCAACGCTCACAATAACAAAAAAAGATTTGATAATAAAATTATGGCAAACTGCTTATATTCTTTTTTGTGTTTGATACTTTGAAAAAAGTGAGAAGTATCTCCATTTATTGCTACTAATAAAATTAAATAAACAATTATTTGCATGACAAACAAACATAAAAATTAAATTAAAATCGTATTTGATGTTAAGAATGAGTAGAAAAATATGTTCCAGTATTTAAAGTTATAGAAAATTGTGGTAATGTTGATGGAAATAACCATTTCATATTTTTCGACCCTTAAGTGGGATTTTAGACATATTATTTTAATTAAACCTCCATTTAAATGAGTGCGCTTACGAGTATCACGTTATTTGCTTTTGTAGTCCAAGGATATAATGCGCAATAAATGCAGTCAGTTGCACATAAACTCTATTACTCATGAGCCTATCTTCGACCTTCTCGTGGTGGACTCCGTAAATTGGTCTTACTGGAACACATCAAGAGGGTTTTACAGATATCTCTGGATATCTTAGCTCGCAACCAAAGGTTGGTTTTTCAATAACTGAATCTCACTTATCTCGTAATAGTATCAATATGTAGGAACTAATCTTCTAATTTTAAGTCAAAAAAATCTTAACAGATAAAACTGATTCTTCAAAATCACTACAAAATTTCCACAATGGACAGGCATTTTCATGAAAAAGCATTGTTATTTGGTGAATACACAAGCGCACATTTAATTTAATTGTTTTCGAAAAAAAAAATCTTCACACATTAAAATGAAATTGCTTGAGACCAAATACGATGGAATGAAATTTAGATGAATGCAGCAGCAGCAGAAGCTTGTAGTATATGTTAAAGCGGGACAAGAAAAGAACTGAAAGGGAGCAGATTTAATTTCATGGCCAATAAATATCTAATAATATTGCGCCTTTTATTTTTCAATTAACATGCAAATTTGCCACTTCTGTTCTCACTGCTGTGCTTCTTTTGTCTTTTCATACCAATTTATGCGACACAAAAGACTCCACAGGAACACAATAACTTTAGTTTGTTCATGCTTTTGCTTTAAATTAATTTTATGAGAAGATATTAAGGGAAAATTAAAATGGGATTTTTTACTTTACCTTTTTTGTGTATACTGCCCATAAATTTTATGACAATTTTCAAAGCTCAGAATTAGGCTGAGGTGCTTAAGATGTTTTCGGATCATTTACGGAATAAATGCGCGGAAAATCTCAAGAATTTTTAATAGCATTTTGATGATAACGACTAGGAATTCCACACAAAAATTATATTTAGATCATTTGACGTTCAAATATACGATCAAAACTGATTTTCATTCAAGTCTATAAAAATTTCCATAAACATATTTCAATGACTTGAATTTTATTCCATGTTCTTATCATTATCGTTCTTATGAGACAGAATATTTTCATATCAAAATGTGTCTCAGATGTAAACGAAGTGAAATGAAAATTTAAAATTGCATAATATAAAAATTTATTATATTATTTGAAGGAATTGAGTCACAGATGCTGATGTATGCAATAAAAGCATTAAAGTTTTAGAGAGTCAATATCTCATGTTCTATTGTTTCAATGTTAAATAGATATTCATAGATGTTATATGGATGTAGGTGCTATTGACAGGTTATGAGATTTTTTTTACTTATTGAGATATCCAAAAATTCAGAATAAAATTCGATAAAATAAGGAAAATCTGGAAAAGAGTCGAAAATAACATAAAATAGTGAAATTTACTGATTCTTACGTTTCTCAAATACATTTCATCCAGCAGGTGAAAAGCAGAATCTAACCAAAACTCGACAAAAGTCTGAATCGAAGATAAAATTTACCATTAGACTTACTGACTCAATTTTCTCAGCATGAAAATTTTAACTAATTTTACACTTTTGTTACATACTCGTCATTATTTTTGCAAATTTCTGTCATTTGTCACCTAAGTGCCTTATTTAAAGGAGTTTCTACAAGTCTTCTTACAATATGTCAAACTCATCGGAGCTTGTTTACTCTAATTCATTTAATTAATAATATACGAACTTTATATTTATAAGGTACTCCCAAAAAAGTATCTGACATTTTCATCAAACTTCATCCTTTCATGACAAACAAATTGTGACCTTTAAAATATCAAAACAAAATTTTGCTGCCCATTTCAAAAGCCAATATCATGAAGAAATCAAACAAACAACAAACCCGACACAAATTATTTTCGCCAATAAACTATCCCTTATCGGAAAAATTTTCCATGCTCATTACACCCACACACACACCCCAGCAACACAAAAACTCTTCCTTAAATTATTCTTTCATAAATGGCAAAACAAATCGCAAGCAATTATTCCTAATTTGTTTGTTTTTCTCCTAGATGTCATCAGATATAACTAAAGAAATAAGATGAAGAAAATATGAAAATATTCAAGAACACACATTATGTATACTCTCTTGAGATAAATGGATAGTTATGTGTGATAACAACAGAATAGTCTTCGATTTTTACGAGCTATTTTTCCTCATGTATCTAAAGATGCTGTGGCAAAACTTTTCTTCTTCCTTGAACAAAACAACAGCAAAAAAAAGAAATAATATGTTGGGTTGCAGACGGAAATTGAAGGGGAGAAGACAAAAAAAATGAATTTCCATCTTTTTCTAAGCCTCTAATCAAATTCAAGCAATCGCATAATCATATTTTAGCTAAAGCATGAATCTGATAAATAATATAATAAATGCAATCCAATTTTCATGCATCATACCAGTTATGATAATGATTTTAAAGGAAAATATGGTAAAATGTTAATAAGGAAATATGAAATGAGAGGGGAAAGATGATGCTTTCCTATGTCAAATTCGGATTCTATAAACCAATTTAAAGAAACGATTTTTGAAAAAGAAGTCTATGCTAATCGTTGACTTTTGAAGCACATCTTCGTACCTTGTATTTAAAATCAAATCCAATATCTCCACATCATCGAGCTAATACAACAAATATGAGATTTCACATACAGAACCTTTAAATTTTTCAAACAAAAAAATAAAAAATTTTCTAAATCAAAAAAAGTGCAAAAAAGAATGGGCTCAACCGGGATTTGAACCCGGGACCTCTCGCACCCAAAGCGAGAATCATACCCCTAGACCATTGAGCCGATTTGATTTCTTGTTTTCGTTTGGCGTGAGAGTGATTAAAAATTAAAAAGTAGGTCACGGTTTTCTTCTCTTCGCGTATGAAAAAAGAAAAAAATCGAGGTAAAAAGAAGAAAAAGAGTTGTGTGTGGAACATAGAAAAGTGGACTGATTGTAAAAATTACATGAAAAAAATCGAACACAAAAAAAATTGCTTTTCGAATTCCACCGGAAATAGCTTCTTTAAAAACCGCCAAAAAAATTTGTTTTTGCTTCAAACTTCTTCATTCCCCAACCCAAACAAAAACATTTTCAAAAGATTTGCTCAATTTTTAATTTCACAGTACAAGATAGCTTCCAGGCATAACGTTAAAAATCCTGAAACAAAAGAAATTGATAATTTTATTTTGCAGAGTTCATAATTGCGTTTCAGGTTTTATTAGGTTTGTATTGTTTGAAGTTTGATAGAATAAATAATTATGATTTTTGGAGGGCTGCATCAATGTAAGCATTTGAATGCCTGGTGGCATTTTAAAGATAATGACAGACTACAACAAACTTCCGCTTGAGTGAAAATTCTTTTATGAGATATTAAACAATTAATGAGAAATTCATAAAAGAACATAAAATTTGTTAATTTTTAATTGGCTAGTTGAGCATTAAAAAAAGCCAAATATTATATTAATTAAAAATTTCAACATCGTTCATAACGAATTAATTTAATTATCCTTAGAAAATTTATCGGACACCATAAAAATGTCAAAAACTATAAAAATAATGAAGAAAAGTCTATAAAAATATTTTTATTGCTACCAAAATGTCCTTCTGCATCCTGACTTAAACAAATAAAATTGAGCCCCCGAAAAATATTCCTTTTATTTTTATTATATCCTTATCTCCTTAAACCTATCACAAAATTAAAAATTTTTTTGTTCGTTTTTTTAGAAACTTTATTCTTTTAATTTATGATAACGGTATTAGACACCTGATTCTATTTCAATGCCATTGGTTCCGCTTCTGTTACTGTCCTTTAAAATTTATTTCTTTTCCAATTTTTTTTTCTCGTTCTTTGAATGAAATCGAAAGAAACTGGAGCACATATTCTCATCTCATTTATCTTTTATTGTCTTTTCTTTTAACTTAATTCATTCAATGACGCCATTCGGATGTTCTTAAGTGTCCTGTCTCTAAATTGCAATATTATTAAAAGATATTGAGATAGGTTTAAGAGTTTTTTCACGTAAAGTTTGTAATAAGACGCATTTTGGGATAGAGTCTGCACTAGATCATTCAATTGAAGTAATTCTTGAGTAGTTAGACTTGATAATTCTCATCAAGCTCAACTTACGAACTTAACGTACAGGGCTAATCTGAATTCAATAATCCCATGTTCCCTGGCATGCAACGAACATACTTAATGGTACAGAAATACCACTGCTATACCCAATACCTGTCAATTTGCCTGTTAAAGTTTAATCAACCTTCAACTATTCATTACAATAAAACATCCAATAACTGCTCACATCAACAATTTCATCAGATCAGACAGACAGTCAAAAAACCCATCCAACAATCTACTCATCTATTCTCATATCAAATCATCTTGTCAACAGTAATGCTAAAAGTCGTAAGAGCACATTGCAGAATGGCGTCATACAGGTACATGAATGCATCGCCCTTTTTTTCCTTTTTATGTCCTTTTTTCCGATGATAAAAAAAATATACACATCCAATTTTCAAAGCACATAAAAATTGAAACCTGCTTTGATCATAAAAGTGTCGTACTTTTTTATTAAACATGGGAGTTGATTTGTTTTTATTATCTGATTGCTTCCTTTTTCGGCTAAAATGGTCTTTGATGTATTTGTTAACGTCAAAAGAAGAAAGAACAAAAGTAAATTAAAAGAATGAAACGTGTACTTGCTTTTTTATGTATTCACCGCATTGTGCATAGTCTTGCATTATTATGAGTATGAATAATTATACTGGGCAGACAAAAGTTCAAAGTCACCTATGATAGTCATTGTTATTTGGTTAGGGTTGGTCACTATGGATTTAAATTTCCAATCTTGGATGTTATAAAGGTTTTGAGCAGTGTTGAGTATTCTGTGTGACACGGGACATTAGTGCAGTAGAGTGCGACCTGTATGGTGCATGCCATGTGTTTGCCGTAGTACAAACAAGCTTCCCCACAACTGATTTAGAGTAATTAAATCCGATCAATTTAGATAATCCTAAGAATGATCCGAAGTTGAAATTCAGTCAATAAAATTAAACAATTCATATTCTATCATCAAGCTCAAGACAATCTTACATCATTCAATTCCCAAATAACAAAAACTCTGAAGTGCCTTAACCTTCACATCTACAGTAGTTCATTTATATTTTGAGATTCATTTCGACGAAAAATGTAAATGTCTTTTTGCTGTACAGTGTTTATGTTTATGGTATTATATGTACGTAGTTCTCTGTGTACAGCCACAGTGCATCGACGATGAAAATAAGAATGGCGAGGAGATGAATAATGAGACGAGCCATGGATGATATGAAACTGAATAACACATGTTTATTAATATTCACATGGTGTAATGCAACATTTTTATTATATCGCCAAAAGTAGATCTCTCTCTCGTATTATGCCACAACGAACAGCTCATTAATTCATTTAATATTCAGACAGAGTTTTACAGCAAGAAATTTTTTCCAAAAAAAAAAACATATTCATCACATTAATATATTTTTTTTTCTTCGGCTGCTTGTTTATTACGAAGAAAATGAGTATGAGACACAAAACTTTATGCAATGCAGGCAGTCATTGTTCTTTTGTACTTCTTCAAAATATGAAAATATTTGACGTTACTGGAATACGTTAATGAGATTTTAGCAATTTCACACTTTTTCAGTGGTTTGAAAAAATAAATGATTTTATAATTAGTATGGAACTGGGAATGTAAGACTGGTGCTGTGGCGCAGATTGAAGTCAGCTTGATGATGTGATTAACTTGCATGAGATCATGAAGGATTTATATTCAAAATTTTAAACATGCTACCTGAATAATTTAATTAATAGTTTACCCGACTACCACAATTCGGATCCAGAATCCGACAACAGACTGGCATGTCCAGCTAAATCTAATCCGTCACCATATCCGAGTCATGTCGATCTTGAGCTGAATTTTCGATCGATTAACCGATTTGTACAGTTCGGGATCATAGTTTAATAAGATAATCACTTGGACAAACTGCGACATAATCTACAAATACTCAAAAAACCACATAAGCAGTAATTGAGGAATAAAGTTCTCATACATGACGAAGAGGATTTGTCGAATGTAGAATATTAATGGAAATCCCATAGTTGGGTTTTATTTTTGTTTTGTTTATTATAATATGCTAGTCATTTGATGAGTAAATGATTGAGTAATCGAAATAAATTGAGCTATGTGATTGTTTTACTTTATACAAAATATTAAATACCATTGTTTAAATTCGAAAAATTGTTGGAATAGATTGGTGCATTCAATGTAAATTAGAGACATTCTACGAATTCTTTTACGTTATTTATGGTAGCAGAGCTTAATGAATTTGGAATTTTAGATCCTTGAACTTTACATCAGAGTCCGCATTCAAGAAATTTTGAGTGTCAAATTGCCACTCCTTTGAATCACAATAGAGCCAAGTTTTGATACATGGAAGAAGCCTGAACCCTATCATTACCCAACATTATGGATATTAGTAATTAATGCCAATGGCAATTTGTTTAGTAAATTTTCAAAAAATCGACCTAAAATTAGTAAGCTATAAATTTATTGATTTCCCGACATTTACTCAATGACATGATGCACGCAACTAATAATTGCACGATTATTTTTTCACGAGAACTGCATTGAGTGGATAATGTTTTAGCGCTAACAATTCTATCAATATTATCGATTAGTTTGATTATATGAAATTATCGTTCGCAGGTGTCGCCAAACATGCTCATCACCTGTCCTTGATTTACTTTACAGATGTGAAGAGTGAATGAAAATTTATGAGGATTTTAAGGGAGTCAAAGTAAGAAATTATTGAAATTATACTTTTTCGGATACGTGGCTTCTGTTTGTTTTGTTGATTTTAGAGATTACTAACTTCGCTGGGCGTACAGATCATCTGTTATCCATGTTCTCTCTCAGATGTCGCCTGAAACTGGTTCTATCGCTGGCTGCCTTTTGTCAATTACCAATACTTCGATCTCTATCAACAGCCTATCTCACGAGTTCTTTGGCCGCCCTCGTGTTCGTGCGTTGAGATTACGATGGCAAAATTTCAACGGCATTTAGATTCAATTTGAAATTTATGTGAGAATGACTCAAAATTTTAATTAAATGCCGATTTTAATCTTCTTTTTTGACTGCTTTCAAAACTGACAAAACTCAAAAATTGACAAACATAAAAAAATGTTTGCAAAATGATTGACTTGTCAACTTCTTGAAAATTCAAATATCGCATAACATTTTTGTTTTCAGTTCTCAGCATTAAAAATTCAAAGCAACTTGTCAACAAAACGGCAATGCATAAATTAACATTTGCACATTTTAATCTTGTTTCTTTCTGCATTTTTTTATTCAGAAATTGAAACATATGAAAAAGGCAGTCTGTGAATGAAGGAAACAAAATGGGAACATTAAGGAACATTGTGAACATCATCGATGGAAATAAATCACCGAAAAAAAGAACTCCAGAAAAGAAGGTAAAAAAATATTTTCAAAAATCTTTTGCAAGCACACATTTTCATTAATTTTTAAGTATGTTCGTGGCTTAAGATGTCCATTGTGGCTGTGTTTTAATATCTAAAAGGGAAGAAATTTATGATCCTTTACATGCCATACATTCATGAAGGGCAGTCCGCAACTTCTTTTTATTGTTTTTGATGGGTTTGTTTCTTTTTCGGCTTCCGAAAAAAACATCGACAATAAATTTAAAAGGTCACTAAATATTTATCTTATCTACAACATTTACCATTTTACTTATTTATAATGGGACGAATGCGAATGGATGTAGAATGAGAATTAGTTTTATTTGAGTCTATCCTGTGTATTTTAGAATGGTTGAAGACTGGTTTGAATTAGATCAATTTTGTCTAAGCTGTGTGCCGTGGAACACCTACTCGAAGTTACCACCGAGGTGAGTCGTAGAGCAAAAAAGTTTCAACATCACTGAACTAGACGGCGTAGTTAAGGAAGCAATTTATACAAATACTGTCCAAAAACAAGAATATGTTTTGAAATGTGACGTCCGTCAACCATATTTAACGCAGTCAAGAACTATGTATATGTTATCAGAATCGGAACTTGAAGTCTCTATAATTTACACACTCTGGTAATTTTCACCACCTAAGCAGAACCTAATATCATAAACAACTATGACTACTACAACAATTTAAGAAATCTTAATTACGAAATGTTTTGTCAACACTTCCTCGTTCAATGTACACAAAAGGAAACGATACAGAATGAGAAATATTAAATGTGTAATTATTAAAGCATTAGACTAGTTTGCAGTCACACGATACACAAAACTGTATGATATAATTCGTTTTCATGGCCATGGAATGAATACAATTATAATTTTAGAGGAGATAGAGAAAAGATGAAAAGGTATTAATTCGCATATTTTGTAGAATTATAGATCGCATCCAAATATTCAATTTTAGTAGCTTAATTTGAACGAGCGTATAAACGTTTTTCTGCACACACGCAAGCTATGCTTGCCAAAAAACAGAGATATTCATTATTTTTTCTAAGAAAGAATTTAGTGCATTTAAGGCAAACTATAAATTTTATGGACATGCATTTGTTCGTTGGTCGATT
Source organism: Chironomus tepperi (assembly GCF_022539635.2). Classification (NCBI taxonomy): domain Eukaryota; kingdom Metazoa; phylum Arthropoda; class Insecta; order Diptera; family Chironomidae; genus Chironomus; species Chironomus tepperi. Next base: position 1,519,709 of record NW_027226250.1, read on the forward strand.
AATTGACAATATATTCACATCATTTGGATTTTGACCATCGCGAAATGCAAGCTTGCTGGATGTATTTTTCATATTTTTTTGTTGTGAGGCAAAACAGTTTAGAAATAATAGCACTAAATTGTAGATAATTATTGTTTACCACGAATCATCATCTATAGCAACGGCAAGAACGAATGCCTAAAAAAATTATTAAAATCGTCTTTTGGTAACAAAAAATTCTTTCGAAATGTAAAATAAAAATTATTGTAGCTATAAGATGCATGAACATATCATTTAAAATGCATTAAGAAATTATGGAAACACAGATTAAAATATTTTGATATGGAATTTCATTCATTATAATGATGTTTTTGATGATTCTGATCTTTTCTTTACTTTTTTCTTTTAGTCCTATATGATGCATTATTATGATAAAATATGAAAAAATTTACGGGAATCATGCTCACCTACATTTTTTTGTTTGTGTTCTGCTCTCGTCATTTTTCGTGTTTCTTTTGTTCTTTCCTGTCTTCTTCCTTTTTTGCCTTTTAAGCTTTTTGTTTAAAGAGAATATTAAAGAAATAATAATCATTATCGCTGAGCATCTAATTTTTATAGGATGCGACCCAGAGAGAAAATTGTGAATTAAAGTCTGAATTTGTTAGAAAAATAGTAAATAAGTAAGGCAATTGATCAAACAGGGAAGATGCTTGGCTCAAATTAAGTATACTTATCTGAAAATGATGGGTTCAAATCCAGTCATTTTGACTGCTTTATCCGCAAGATCAAGTCATGATTGGGTCATTGGACAACGTTGGATTAAGGAACGAGTCAGGAATTTGATGTGTTGCGGGAGAAGTAGGGACTAAAGCTACTAATTGTCTTAAAATTGAAATATTGCCAGAACGGACCTGAAAGTGATCACGTCACACCTGCAGAAAATAGAAAACCAAAGCCTACATGCATTCCATACCTAGATTTGAAAATTGTGAATTGAATTTCTTATTCATCCTAGCCTTAACCTAGCCTATCTCTTACTGGGCGATAGATATTAATTCCAAAATTATGTTTTGAGTAATCCAATGAATAGACATAATTGTCAAAGAAGGAAGAAGAAAGAAGAGAACAATTTCAACAGTTAAAAAGTCACTATTGGAAAATTAGGGGTGTCTGGTTTAAGAGAATCCATTAGATCCATGATTAAATGCCATTTTTCAACTTAGAAGAAAAAAAAAATGTTCAAAAATATCTTTAGGTCATCAAGTCTAGTAAAGGAGCTTATTATTATTTTGAGTGGAAATGTCAAGAAAGAAAGATGTTAATGCAGTAACATTTAAAGGAAGAAAATTAAATGGCTTTCATAAAAGTCCTTCCGCATCATTATATGAAATGATCTCCTTAAGATAATACATTAGAAAGGCGGAAAGACACGACATTAAAGCATTATTTTTATACTTACATAGGAAGTAATATTGACACATTTGTTAAATGGATGAATCCACACATGCAATTTATCCACACATATGTACAATGCAATCCATCAAAAGTGTATAAAAAACGTATCATTTACTAAGTCGAAGACCGGCGACGATGATTTATTATTAAGAATTTGGTAATTACATAGCCGCTAAGGCAAAAAAGAAGGTAATCGAAAGAATTCTGGAAGGGCAGAAAATGAAGGCACAAAATTGTGAATGCGAAAAAATATTTTATCGGACTCAATATATATATCGTATGAATATAATCTATTGCATCACTTTTATGAAACAGCAACTGTTATAATTACAATTATTACCGCTTTCTGAAAACTGCAATTTACCTGTGCACGAAAAGGTTGTAATGAATAACCTTCTGCGTTGGAGGGGATGAAGCTCTGATTATGAATCGAAATGAAATGCTTGCTTTTATGATGTGTTTGTGGATTTTTTTGGAAGATGATTTGCAGGAATGTTTAATTATTTATTAGGTTAAAATGATAAAAATCCATTCCTAATGTTTAAGCCCCTAGAATGGTAAGCCTTGAATTAAACCACACGCGGTATATGATAATGGCATTTACAAGCATTTTTGGCGGCAACAGGTTTTTTACTACTACCCTAGAATGTGACAAGGATCACATATGGCATCTACAATATATCAATTTATAAACCCGATCTTATAAGATAAACTCGTGTCGCTAATCAAGAATATGACAGTGATTCAAACCTGCTTAACAATTAAGCACGCTGTCTTACTCATTCCACATTATTCAGCATCATCTCTCAAAATATTTATGTCCAGTTTAAAAATCCACAATGATCATATCGCAAACCCTTTTCCTCACACTAGCCTGCATATCGAATATTATCGCTTTTATAGAATGCATACGCTATTGTGTTATTATTGCCTTTTCCTTTCTTCCATCGTTTCCCTTACACTGCTCACACTGACTATTTTTATGACTGTTTTCCTATAGAATTTTTACTATTATTTTTAACAAGATATATTCAAATTATATTTCTATTGTGATAATGACTATTTGGAATGCAACAAGTGAACGGCGGTAACTTTTTATAGTTGCGAGTAGTCGTCAATGGAATTTTACTGTATTTTAATTACAACTTTGAGTTATCTAACAAATCGCGGTAGGTAAAAAATTAATTGTGCATTTATAAAATTGAAAAATAGTTTTTACTGCCTTTTTGGCTATTGAAAACAGCATAATTGTTGTTTACCTTAACAAACGTACTTAAAATTGAAATATAAACTAGAATAGGAACAGGATATGTTATTAAAAATATTGTAATATTATTCATGATTATTCTGTACTGTGAATGAAACATTGGATTGATATCGATGCATGATTAGGCAGAAAATGAAATAATGGATATAAAATATTTGAATCATTTTCATGACATAGCATCATGCAATCAGGAACTGATTGTAGATCAAAAAATAGTACACATGCCATATAAATTTATTTGCTGCTGAAAATTATGCAGAATAAATCCTTCACAAGGTCAACAACTAGTCCATCTAAGCGTTTCATATGAAACAAAAGCAAAGTATCAACAATCAAAACTATATCAACAAATAAAGTATTATTAATTCCAACTTCATAATCTTACGGCACAAACAAGTGTCTGCTAACTACAACAAGTGTTTTTATTGATATCATTAATATAGATTATCGGCATTTCTTTAATATTTCCGCACATGCTTGTATTTATTTGGAAATTGATTGATTGGCTAATTACCATTTGTTGATTAATTTGGATTGACTTCGTATCTTAAATATTCAAATCAAGTAGCGATTGTAAGATCAGTGAATTTTTAAATGCTGTAATCAGCTTTTTTGTTGATTTTGATTTCAAGTGGCGAGCAGCATGAAGAATCAATTTACATAAATATTGAAATCTGGCTGATCAGATATTTTTATTGCAATATATTCTGGTAATTTGCCTTAAGACAACTCTTTTGGACTAGTTACCTAAATATCTACATATTGAGTGTGATGTTGAGCAGACATTTTGTAGACGCCGACTTCAATCAGCAAATTGACAGTCAGAACGAATTTCTTACAAAAAACAGATTAGAATTTTATTTGGCATAGTCAAACATTGAGACTTGACAGATTCATTGGAATTGACTTGAATCATGTCTGGTACAAACACAAGAATTTTACAAAAGTAGATTCAATATTTTCCAAGAATTTGTTGACATTACTCATACTCATTACATCCATACGTGACATCTTAAGTCCAATTCTTTATCCCACACCACAAATACTCCGTTATTCCAGAATGAAATTTCCTCTAATTGAATTTAGAGACAAATTACTAATAATTAACTTTTCATCACGATCCACGATATTTCCATTTATACCTACACAAAACTCCATGCTATAGAACCAAACATAATTTACACACCATATTTAATTTCACCTCATGTAAATTAAGAATTATTACCATATATTAAGCTCTACCTCCAAAAAAAACTCAAGAACTATTAACTCTTCATCATGATTTACAGCTCATTTAAATTATGTAAGCAGAAGTGGATAGACATTTTTGAGTTCTGGAACTTATTTGATAGTTCAGAATTAAAAAGTTCTTGGAACTGGAAGGTGTGCTTTGAACAGTTTTAGAGGATCGGGTCTGGAAAAACCTAAAGAAAACCACGAGTGCTTCAGCTTAAATCACTTAATCATCATCTAACCAGAGCTCTCAGTCGACTCTGATGTTGCAAGGAGAAGTCGACTTAATTTCATATTAAGGGACTACACGTAATGGTCGAAAATCCAAACCCAGGCTGACTTGATATTGACTCTAGCTAGGACAACTCTGACTTGAGACAAGAATTTTTGGTAAATTCAATGCCGCGTGCCTTAGAGCAATGCATCTAAGAGACCAAAATTCACAGTGCCACTTAATCCAGTTCAATCAGCACTGTCCAACATCAGAATTTACATACACTGAAAAAACTTACATCTTAATTGAAAAGTTATATGAAATTCCAAAATATTTTGATTCCAAGTTAAAAATAATGCGAGTCCATTATGGAATGTAAAAGAAATTTTAATTCTTTAATAATTGTCGGTAATTATTTTCGTCTATTCCATACATTATATCTAATACTTAAAATAGCACCGCATAAAACACTTTAATGGCATTTCTATCCATCCATTGTGTGAGAATTTTTCATTCATTTCCCTAAACAAAAAAAAAAGATATTTTAAAGACACCGGTAAATGCGAAAGAGGCAATGAAAATAAAAGTCATCATCAAGCCCGAAGCCGCATTATGTGAATAATTTGTGTTTTATAAGAGGAGAAAAAAAGAGACAAGCAATGAAATGCTACTTTGGAATGACTTTCGATCTCGTGCTGTTTATCTTAATTATTTTTCTACCTTCTTTCTCACTCTCGACTTGATATTTGTACTTTGGATTTTTATCTTCAATTGCGGTGAAAATGAAGAAGCGATTGTTGAATTACTTTTTTGTTTTATTTTCTTCACGTTTGTTGTTTTGCTTAGATTGGAGCTGATGTGGAACTTTTTGGATGCGGCACCTTTGAAGCTGCATATTTGCATTTAAGTAATCTTCTGAATCCGGACATGATATTAGTCAGGGATGGAAGCCTGTCGAAGCACTTTTAATTAAGGTTTTCAAGTCTGACTTCTTGGATTTCAGAAGAGCACGTAGGCGACCTAAAAATACATTGACGGAAACTGTCGATAGAGCTAGTATTGCACTTAGCAATACACTTGGGAATTGGCAATTGGAAGCCAGTGATAAAGCCAACAGCAGATGATATCTATGGGAGAACATAGAAATCGATTAATCTGTACTAATCAGTATTAATCAGCGAAGAAAGAAGAAGTAACTTCTGCATCTAAATTTTACAACTCTTTAGCAAAGCAATATTTATTTACAGAGCCCAAATAGACAAAAAGTCTCACCAGACCTGCCTAAGATTGAAAAATTCTTTTCATGCAATTTTATTTTCTTTTACTTTCACGTTTGTTTGCTCGTCTGTCTGCTAAAAGTACAATTGTTTTTTGATGGAATTCATGTGTTGAAATCTAATTAAATTTTTGAAAAATAAAAGTTTCTTCAATTGGATTCGGAAAGCTTGTTTTCCTCCTCAAAATCTCATTAATTGAAGAAAAATTTTTAACTCTCGAAAATTTCACTAGAAATCACTGAAAACATTGTCGAAATGTTGATGCATAAGTAATGCTGGTGGTTTAGATGAAAAGGCAAATACCTGATGTTCCAAGAAAAACCAATGTCTGTTGTTGGTGCGATAAGATATTTACTTTCTCATTCTGTAGAACTTGATGAGTGCTACTTTAAGCTAGCTTCGAATTCTATTTCTAGAGAAATTTGCGTTGCTCGTATTTGTTTTGCAAGAATTAATTGGATAATGTTGAAGAACTTCTGAGGTAAATGGAATGAAAATGTTTAATTGAGGAATTCACATTACTAATTCTTTAATTTTTAACAAGAATTCTTGTGAATTTTAATCCTAAGCTTATGTCAAAATGTACTTGAGAAAAGCTATTATTAATAGAACAAAAAGATGACTTTGAGTCACTTTTATCTTAAATTCATCAAATTCATCATGTACCAACCTAACTTACTCCCGATGAAAACCGTCAATCCAATTGAGGTACATAGTGAGACGAAGACAGCCGAAGCTCTGGTTACTACAGGGTTCATTGTCAAAGCAAGTCTCCATTCTTAAACATAAACAAAAAGAGAGTCAAAGAGGGAACCGGACTGAAACAAAAAATGACGACAAAGCTTAAATGACAATATCATCAGTTTCTGGTGATGTCTGAGAAAGGGAATGGATCATAATTCATTTGTATTTAAAATCTGAACTCAACGGTTGAGTCTTAATGACCAAATGGTTTTAATGGTTAAAGAATGGTCAATATCGACTGTACCCAATAGTAAACATGAGTGCAAGTTTTGCTTCAAGTTAGATTACTTTTGTTCTAAGAACACTAAAATCCAGAAATGCTATATCCTTACTTAGTTTAAGTATTTTTTCAATTTTGAATATTGACCAAATAAATTTTTTTCAGCCAGCAATGTACACAATCAATACAATAAATTCCGTTCATAAAAATCCGCCAAAATAAAAATATTAATCTAGCAGTAACAATAAGATTCCGTTGATCACACAATGCAAAGCAAAAACACAACCCAGATATAAATCAATGCAATGAATAGAGCTCTATTAGAAGACTTACAAATAATCCTAAAAGTTTATGTGAACTGGTAAGCTAGACTGTATATCGAGCAGCTCTATATAAATATAATCTATACAATAAAATCCATGCATACTCCATTTAAATCACCAACAAATAAACTTTTTTTTTTGAATCAATTCGCTCAAGGTTGAGTATCGACAAACAATTGAGAATCAACAAAAAAAAGAGTATAAGAAGCAGTAAATGAATATAAAGTTCAAGAATAGAACATTAAAACGATTCGAAGGCCACTTGTGGTGAGCGCCATAGATGAATACACAATATGAATATTTTCTCCACACTTCTTCATAAAGATGAATTAGTTTGACTGTGTAAATTATATTATGTGAGCAATATGTAGAGCTGCTGAACTATTATGCTGAATATGCGTGAAAGAAAAGAAACAATTTCAAACTAATTTGTTTCCATTTCTTTCACTAGATTCTTTTTCGCCTTAATTAATATCAGCGTGTGATTTTTATCTCCATTTCATTAGCATCCGGACTCATTCGGTCTCTCACTGTGGTCTCTTCGCTTCGCTTTTTTATGAATTTATACACGCATTTCGATAGTGTTGCACTTTATGCTGTTGCTGCTGCTGTTAACATTGTATGGATATGGACATTTGCATTTGTGATTCGTGTGATATAGCATGTTTGGTGGCTGTCTAAATGGATTACTGTGAATATCAATCCTTGCTCTTGACCATCACTTCCAGTAATGATTTTATCGTGTTCATTTTGACTAGGCAGATCACTTGTTCTTCACACGTTCATTAATCTTTCGATTAATTCAGTGACAAAGTGGTGAACAAGGTGTGCTGTCACGGATCAGTAATGTAAATATTTCCTTGATTATACATTTAGGTATCCAATGCAATCGAAGAGTCCTCGAACACACAAGTATACTTAGAACCAACTCGTCGCCGTGGTTGCAACATTTTAATATGTGCCGATCGGGTGAGTAGGATGCTCGATTGTTTTGATTGAGTATACTCATGAGCACGCTCATTTTGGTGAGTATTGCTTGATAGTAGTCAGCAAAAGATGAATATTGAAGATGAAAAATGCGCCTAAAAACATTGAAAACCCTCGATACATCTTCACCAACCAATTTTCCATCCAACCAATTTATGAGATTTGTGTGCTACGAATTCATCGAGAAAAATTAACACAGCTGCTAATGAACGATCTTATTTCTTATGTTTGAACAAAAAAATCTTTTCCGAATATAAAAATATTTCTTCTCTCATTCACATGAACATGCCACCCTGTCTGCCTTATTCCTTCGGGAACATCAATTCCATCTTCAACATTCTATGAATTTATAATCCCATTAAATGTTTCAGAAGGAACAAAAATTCTTCATAAAAAAAATCTTCGTATATTGTCTATTTTGGACACACATGAGGAGATGTGAATTGACTAGAAAAGGAAATTATGAAAAGAGAAGAAGAAGCATACGAAGATGAATAATGCGGGAGCGATTTCACACTTCACAAATACATCCATATGCATTCTGTGCATTCTCACTCATATTTTTACTTCTTCGTTGGAGCTAATGCATTCGTGATGCTTCGATTAGTTCGAATGAACTAAAAAATTTGTTTTCTATTCAACGTCTCAAGCTGCAGCTTGAGCTTATCCTGTTACTAATTTCTTGTTCTATCTCGATTCCTTTCAGAAGTTTCAGAAAAGTTTTTAATGTCTTAGAGAAATTTTATGAAGCGTGAATGCCTAATTTCTAATCATTTCCTATTTGTTTTCTTATCCTTATGGCAGAAATTTTAAACGTGCCGAATGGACACACGCAGAATGGTTCTTTTTTTGCTTCTGTAAAAAACAGTTATGTGATCTTTTCCAGACTTTTTTAACTAATGTTGTTGATGATTTTTTTTTTTGCTACTAATATGCTAAATAGATTAGGATGGGATCTTTGACATTAGATATTTTATGTGTCAAATGTCAACACATTTCCTTCCCAGTAAAGTACATTTTTGGCATGTTTTTGTGTATTTTAGGATGTGAGAAATAAATGAGAGATAAATTTTGTGTCTTAAATTGCTAGTTTGTCATATCTTAAATAAGCGTTGAATATGCTGGCTGGTTTCAGTAACTAAAGATGAGATGTATGAGTGTCCCTTTCATACTTACTTCAATGGTCGTACAGATCAATTGCGATCAATGGCCTATTGCAGACTACCGCTTGTCAATATCCAATATCAATTGCAAAAATGTCGCTATAACAGTTTCTTTTCATGAATTCTGATCGCACTCGTGATCTTTTGCCATCTACAAAATTAAAAACAAGTTAGGTTCATATTTAGGTCCTTCTTTAAGTTCATTTTCTTCTTATAAAATGTCCAGCCCATCAAACTCTATTCACCTTAATTTGTTTTACTATGTCAGGCACTCTATACAGTTAATGGATCTCCGCATTGCTCCTACATTTGTACAGCTCACTTTCCTTCTTAGGTCCAAAGATGAGTATGTCCCTATCAAGGATATTAAATTGTAGAAGATTGGAAAACAACAAAATCCTCACATTCGTTAGATCCATATAGAATTTCAGCCATGTAGCTTATGAGTAAGAATCCACAGTATGATGATCGTATCTATTAATATTTTTCATACAGATTGACAATACAATCAACTTTTTTTTAATAATCTAAGGGTGTCAAGTCTCTACGATTAATAGACAAATTAATGTCCACAGACTCATCAAATTAAAATCTTGGAATCTTAATTTAGTATGACAATAAAATGAAATAACAAATGAAGCTATAAATTACAATATTCATAGGGAAATCAAGAACCTTATTAATATCCACCATCATTATAATCAAATGGACAGAGAGAGTCCTATTCAACTTCCGAACAATCTCATCCACAACTCATCGTCAATGAAAGGAGGAGAAGAAGCGCAATTGAAACGCCTTGAAAATTATTACATTCCATCATTTACATGTGACAATACTTAAAAGTCCATTCCATCGTCATTATAGGAGACACCAAAAGAGAACTTTGGATATGAAAAAAGTATTTTTATGATAATCGACGACAAGATATTTAATTTCATATCATAAATTTTATGTATTCATATGTAATCAACGTAGCATCTAAATTTATCACTATCATTTCTCTCGCATGTATGTGACTAACCAGTCACTGTCGATTCATCTTCCTGGCTATACAAAGAAACAAACAATCATTTGTGTATGGAGAAAAAAATGAGTTTCGGCGAAGAAAAAGAAGAAGTAAAAAAGGTAAGGAAAGGAATAGAATAATAAAATATATCAATGCCTGTAGAAATATAGGCACAATCTATGTCTATACATTAGTTACGGCAAAAAAAGATTATTTTTTCAACTTCAATAAAATGCATTTGCCATCATAGAATAAAAATTCCGATACTCTCGCACCAGGCCGTGAAAAATTCTTAAACTACGTTGACAATTAAATATAGTGACACTTTATTCATCCCTAACTAATTCTTTTACCATATTTTTACATTGCCGATCAAGCTGCTAGCGAAACAAATTTTTCAATAAAATATGTGATCTTTTCATGTTTGTTTGAGATATGCAGCAGTTGCTGAAAAAAATGCACATTATTTAGAGCACAAATTTTGATGTGGATATCGCTGAAGTGATCTATACCTGACTAGCACAAGGCATTCATGGCCACGAGGTGGTGGTCACATGCCATATAAGTGGCACTTTTCGTGGCCATAAGACGCCTAAGTGCCATTTTAATTGCAGTTTACATGAAAATTGTCAATTAGACGCCATTTGGCAGCCACTTGACTCCCATGAAAGACTTGTGTCGATCGGGAAAGAATTCTATCTGACTCAGACCTAAGTTCATAGCTGAAAATGAATGAATCAACAATTTTTTTTGAAATACTAATTTACAGAATTGCTGAAATCTAAGGATAGTTTCGGCTACCTCAAAAGCAATAGCCACTTGAATCAAATCTATTGTAAAGTGAATAGATTTCAGCGAATTTCAATGGATTTTATTGTTTTACAAAAATCCAAAAACTAACATTTTCATGATAAATGAGAATTTATTCGGCTAATAGATGATTCTCTACTCTGTTACACTAACTACTTAATGGTGTAGATGGGCTAGATTTGAAAATTAGAAGCGTAAAATTAAAGAAAATCCTTCTCGAATTAGTTCCGTTGAATTGGGTAATATTGAACTAGAGTCGTCTCAGTGTCTATAAAAATTATGTACGATTTCTGTTTTAAAATACGTTAAGTAAGATTTAACTTAATTAGGATGAAATTTGTGTACACGATGATGATGTCTTGTTAATTACAAATGAAGTTTTTGAGGCGTTAAGGAGTTGTTTGATTGAACACGAGGTTTGATTGTGATTGAGATGTTTGATTGTCTTCGACTGGATTGTTGAATTGGCAAACGGCTTTTAATGTTTAATGAAATCAGTTGAAGTCCATTGTGTAGCCAGGCTAATTTTAGACAGAACAATTGACGGAATAAGAATGAAACCTATACTTTGTATGAAATTTTGAGCGGATTTTTGAGGGACATGAAAGATGGCAGTTCAAAAATCAGGATAGGGTTGGTAAGGTCTACATCCATACCAGAACGCAATATGTACAAAGAAAGGCTAAATTCCAGTCAAAACTAGCTAATAAAATTGTTCAGGTGTTTTGATCCGTCTCAACAAAATCCAATGACTACTAATCTAAAATCTCATATTTCACTCACTTTCAGCAATTTTACAAGTGTCTACACAATTACGTCCACTTACTACAATATTTTGCCTGTAAACATTTTTAATTTCATCATCAGTCTGTGCCATATGAAGTTGTTTTTTTGAGAAACTAGAGCACTCAAGATATGACTAAAGTACACAATCAAGGCTGTAAAATTGACAGAATTTTGTGTATGAAAAAGAATTATTGCATGCACGTGGATGTTAATTAATTTCTATTTATTATGCCAGATTCCCATTTCAGATAATGCAGTTACTTTTTTGCACCGCCGTTTTTCTGTGCACTAAAATAAAATCGCAGACTTGAAGCATTTTTAGATATTGCGTTTACTCTAAATTCCAATCCTTTAAAAACAGTAACAACAACAATATTAGCAACTGCTAACTGGTTTAGTAACGAGGTAATTGCTCGTGAAATCGACAAATGGAACATGTAGACCAACAAAAAATAAAACGAGAATTATTAGAGATAGAGATACACAATTTGAATTATAATTACAACGCCTATATCCATATTCAGTAATCTTAATAAAGTATACGTATATAAAATATTATTCATTCGCGAAAATGAGAAGAAAAAGCAACAAAAAAACCTGAATTATTTTTATTGATTCGAGTTGCTTTTTTTTGTGAACTTCTGTTGTGAACCTTTTTGTGTTTGTTTGGATATGAAAGGTAATAAAGTGGTTTTTACGATATTATTCATTATGCAGTTGAATTACTCATTATTCACTGAATAAATTGTAGTCAATTATGTGAGGATATTTAACTTAAAGGGGGTCTAATATTACTTTTTAAAGACTGTGAATTTTATTATGTTGCTGCATACTGATTGAAATAATTCAATTTTAGAAGTGATTTTTTATTAAGTAATTAGGTTAACAGCTCCTTATTTAACATATTTTTATTGCTTCTTTTTATTGAAGTTTGTATTATTTTTCCAAGTTAATTTAGTAATCATAATCACATTTCCGTCAACTTTTTATTTAATAATCGATAAACACTATCCTGACTCAGATGAACATTGAACAAATCCTTAATCCAAAATAGCTTGACCTAACAAACAATGAGCGTAATCAGCAAAATGAACGTGCATATGAGTATATTCAATTAATGTAATTGATCATAGTAAATTTTATTAACAATCTCTTGAGCATGCTCCTTGTCTGTTCGAGTTGATATGATCCGTAAATAACTAAAAAAACTGCTAAAACATCTCAGAGTCCTTCAATTCAAGACTACAAATAAACCCGAATGAGACAAATTGATTAATTATTACAAAATCCTTCAACAAGTCGACGTGACTCTGGCATTGTTCCGGATTCAATCCGAAATCGGGATCAAGCTAGAGTCACGCCAGCCTGTGATCGGATTTTTAATCGATTGACCAATTTTCGAAGTCGACTTGAGTCGATTCGGCTCCATATAAAATTTGAGCCGACTTCGAGCTCTGCCCAAACAGACAAAGAGCATACTCTGATTATACTCATATTGTACGTTAGGGTGGTTGATATGTGTTATTTGGGATAGTATAAAGACACGTGGTGTCCAACCTTCTTCAACCCAAAATTTTTGCAAAAAGACCCCATCGAATTCATTAATCATCCAATGGTCAACCTTATTCAAAGTTTTCATATCTTGGTTCGGATCTCCATCAAAAGAAACCAGAGCATAAATTGCTAAGTATCGATACCAGTTCAGTTAATGTTTAGCTAGCTTTGATACATTTCCATCACCTCATAATCGTTTCATGCTCCATAAGATCATCAAGATAAAGTCTGTCTGCAAATTTTTATCGTTAAAAATTTCCTAACAAATTTACACAAACAAAAAGTCTTGACAAAAATTTATTAGGCTTGATTTTTTTTTCAAACATTTAAGGCATGCATTTATTTTGAAAGTTAATCCTACCTTTTTGCACACAGCATGAGAGAATTCTTTACAAAATCAGCAGTATCAGTGACAGCGGGTCCGAGTGTCGCTTTGATGTTTCTCCAAGGTTTTGTAAACAAACATTGTTTTACGGCCTTTTCTGCCTGTTTAAGATAATTTTATTGCATAAAAATTCATCATTGACATTTTTTTTTTCCTTCATGCTGATTTTGTAGACTTTATACCTTTACCTGTTCGCACTTCTATCCTTTAAAATTCTCTCTCTGTACGTTCATAAAATTGCACTGTATGTGCAACTAATGGGATGACTTTAAATTCAAGGATTTTACTTAATCAACCTTAACGTTTTGCTTAATGGAACTTTATTATCTTTTTAAAATATTTAATTTTGTTTTCGATTCAAAATAGAATCCTGTCAAGCATGTCAGAATTGGATTCGATTTGCATTTACATTTTAAAATTATAAAGAAAGTATTCAAAATATTGTCAAAATTGTTATAGTAATCTCTGATTTTAAGGTATGAAGTAAATTCCTGCAGATAAATTATTCTCAGAATTTCATTGCCACACGCATTGGAGCTTACAGGCATTTGTATCATCGAGCATCAAAAATTTGGATTTAAAGGATGATGAAGTGTTGAATATGATTTGAAAATGTATCCATATGAATGATTCTTTTTTGTGTGAAGCTTGAAATATATTCGGATGTTTCTAGATTACTTTAATAATACTTAAGCCCACGCATCACGCTCTCATACGATGAAGTGAATTGTAGCAGAAGTTTTGCGAAATTTATCACAAGTATTTATGAGGTGAAAAGCAAGTGATATAGGAAATGTAAGTAGCAGCATCCTACGCTTTACGAACAAATTACTTGATGTCGGGCTTTTAGTAGACTTGTTAGCAACTTTGTATATCCTATGAATTATGAGTTGAAAATCAATTAGCTCTTAACGTTTTAAAGTAGCTAACTTGTCTGTAGCATGAAAAATTGGATTGTGCCTTGAAGAATTGGAACTTACATTTGATGGATCACTTTTATTGTTGAAATATTTTCGAAAATGATTGATTTCCTTTTATCAATTCAAAATCATTGAGGTGTTAATAAGGTGATTGTATAGAATCCTGTTGTACTTTGTGGTGGGAAATTAGCTGTTGATCGAAACCGTATAGCACTTAGAATTGGTAATTGACAAGCAATAGCCAGCTATAGAGCTAGTTTTAGGCGACATCTTTCTTAGCATGAGAGGTCATGGATCACAATTGATCTGTAAGGCAATTGAAGTAACCAGAATTACACAAATCGGTTCAAAATCCGGACCCAAAATCCAAAATCCGGACCCAAGACAGCATGATTCTACCTTGATGCAAGATTCGGTTTAAATCTAGCGCTATGCCAGAGTCATACCAGCCTGGTAGTGGATTTTCGATTGATTAACCGACTTGTGCTATCTGGGTTAATAAGTAAGTAGAAAATCCTGTTGCAAACTTCCATAATTAGTTTTTAGAATCTGATGGTGCATAACGGTAACCTGTGTATCACCAAAAATGTTTAAAAATTTCCTGAACCGTATGCCGTGTGCGGTTTTGTTCGAAACTTCTCACTAAAATATGTGTCAGTATGTGTTTCTTCTTAATAATTCCCTCAATTCTACTCAAAAAATCTCAATTATCTAATTGAATCGGTATTTTGCCGACAAATATCAAACATTCTCACTCATGTAACCTCCAACAAAGCAATTTCCTTCAAACCATAAGTTGACAAAAGCAAAACAATTTCACCTCCTTTGGAGGTCAATGGATCTGTCATATTGTCCTTTAAATTTTGCTCATTCCCATCCCATTATCTCAAATATTTATAGTTCGCATTACAGAAATTACAATTGTAAGCATGAGAAAAATTTAATAAAAAAAGGACCTCCAGTGCAGAGCGTTTAAGATCAAAGTGACACATACAATATAAAGTAAAATAGCAAGAGAACAAAAACGATCTCCTGCGATATTGTTCCTTTACTTTTTTCGCACATAAAGACTCTTTTGAAGAAAGCAAGTGAATTCTAAAAGGAAATGATGCATGAAGAATCATTTAAAGCCTTGTTAGTACGCAATTCGTCATGTCCTTTAACTCTCTTAAATGTCGCACACACACGAATATGAGAGAGCAGGTCTCCGGGGCCACACAGATTATATCTTTTGTGTCATATATGATGTAAGAAGCCGAAGTTTATTTGTTTATTTCATTTGCTGTTTTTGAAAATTGCCGCTTCTTAAACACACTCACTGCTGTTTATTGTAGTTGACAATTACATTCCAAAAAACATATCCAAATATCATCGTATGAAATGCTTTTCTCTTAATTTTTTATTGACACAAAATATTAAAGTGTTGAACTGAAATGGTAAATTTTCAGTTTTTATTGAAATGCAATAAAAATCCGAATAAATTACCACCTTGTGCGAATTCATGGCGTTTAAATTAGCAATTTTGTTCGAAATTCCTCGCCATAAAACCGGTGAATAAATTATTGTGACTGTTGTAATAACTTCAAGCGGTTACTGTAAATTTGAGATCAAATTTTATATTAGTGCAATAGTCATTTGGATAATTCATATATAGAGCAATCAGTGAATTTAGGGCCACTATTGGGAAATTATGATGAGAAGCTATAGCAATTAAACTAAGAAATAATGATGAACTAATTAACTTTGGGAATTAAAAATCTGCAATCTTTGATCAAATGTTTCAAAGGGAAAACTGAAACCTGCACAAGGACAGACACCAATTTAGCTATCATAATTGATATCTATGTCATATGAGAGGAACAAACTATCAACTTTAATTAACAATATTTACTAATTTCGCTAGTCGTACAAATCAACTGTGATCCATAGCCTCTCTTGGCATATGAAGCTGTCTCTATCGCCGACTGACCTTTGCCAATTATCAATATCAAATGCTATAATGCCTCTATCAACAGTTTTTAACAACTAATACTAGCTTCTAAATCTATCCCAAATATACCATAAAAATCACGACACTAAATTGTTAAATGATAAATTAAGATTGAAATCACATAAAAAATGGCCAATTTAAATTTTAAAATGAAATTAATGCTAGCCATAAAAATATCCAGTTAGGTATTAAGAAGAAGATCAGTGACAATTTCTGCATAAGAACTTTCCTTTAATTGCTTCATAATAACGAATTTTAGAAATTCAAATGCAGATATTAATCAAGTCAAATGATAATTTTTAAGTCAAGTCAACTTGAATAAAATGTGTCTTGACTAAATGAGTTGTGTCAGTTGGATTTACTGAATAGATTAAACTTTGATTAAAATGACTTGACGGATTTAATTTTATTCTCAAAATTTTTAGTCAAGTGTGGCTTAACTTGCCAAGAGTCAAGTCATCAACACAAAACTAAATATCAAGTTAGTTTTAAGGCATTTTGTGCATGTTGAGTAAACCATGAAGTTTGGATTAATCCAGTAAAGTAAATGATCCTGAAATCAAGGAAGTGAATTAAATAACATATTTATTAAAATTTTATCAGTCTTTTTTATTCTATTTGACACTTGTCTATGCTTTGCAAATTTCTCATCAAAAATTTAATAGGTAAATCCTTTTGGGAATGATTTTTGTCAGATCTGGCTCTTAACAATTCATCATAACAGAATATCAGAGCTCATTTTAACTCATATTAAATTTTGATATGTATAATGTTCAATAATTTAACATAAAGAACAAGATAATTCCTAAAAACATGCTCAAGAGCATCATCCCAAGCGAATAAAACCCAACAAAATCATCCCCAAAAGAATTAAATCGGATATAATAATTTCATACGTCATTTTTCTAAATCTATAGAACTTTTCAAAATAGTTTAATACCTCACTTAACAATTGCATTTAAGTCACAACAGTGACTGCTTTTTTGATTGCATAGGCTTCCGTTAAATTTTGATTTTAATACTCATTTGTTATAGATTGAAGAAAAATGCATGAGGCACTTAATTAAATAGCACATTATAAAGTCTTTTTCTACATCCTAATTTATAATTGAATCTCTTCTACATTTTTTAAATTGATTGATTTGGCATTTCGTTCTTTAATAATTATTAAGTATTATTGATTGTGTTTTATGTCTGAATAGCAAGATTGTGGAAGACAAATGACTCATGAATTTTGATATATTGGCAAGAAAAGTCGTAATTTTGATAAAAAATATATCTCTAAAATGTGGAAATCTTGTAAAAATAATTTGTCATTAGTTTTAACAATCCAGCATATTCTGACACATCTAATCTTACTTAAATAGCTACTCTGAGGTTTACAAAATTTTAAATGTTTTCATTTTTTCATTCTTTTCTTTATAAAAATTGGCACAATTGTTAAATTCAAAGAACTTTCTTTATTGCATCGAGAAGTTAAAAATGCGCTTTAACTTTTCTTTTTGATTTGATTTGATTGATTACTTGTTTAACTTTTAAGTACTTACACGAGGACAAAGCTATCAATTTTTATCACAATTTCTAATAAAATCTATGTACAAAACTATTTTCAATATGATTTATTATTGGTACTGCCATTCATACTACCCATATAAATATTTGCACCATAACAACTATCTGCAGATCTCTTAGAACTTTTAACAGATATCGGTGTATAATTCGAGTCGGACTCGCAAACATCCGTACTGCATGGAGTTGTTGGCGGTGCCTGATTAATAACTTTATAATGTTTATATGGATAATTATTATGTAGCGTTGATGTTGTAGCTGGAGATGGTGGAGGATTGGATGGATATCCAATTAAACTTCCATTTGTCGTGGAACTACTAGCTCCTGTTATATTATTTCTATCATAACTATTCATACTATTTCTACTCATTGTCGTTAGCCGCACTGCGTCAGCTACCGATGTTATCTTCGTTACTCGAAGACTATTTAAATTTATTGCACCAGGGGAGAGTGGTGCTGATGCTTGATCCTCTTTTGGTTCACGAATCGTATCAGTAAACTTGTTACGACAAATTTGTAATATATACACGACAAAAAATATTATTAAAACTAATACTATTAAAATGACAACAAATAATTTCTTATCAGACGGCGGTGGCTTTGTTGTGACGACATTACAATATTCATTCGTTTCATCTGAGCCGTCTGCACAATGATCCCAACCATCACACAAGACAGTTTGTGGTAAACAAACATGATTACTGGCACATTGAAAATCGCCTGGATTGCAGCACATCGCCTCATCACCTCCGTCTGAACAGTGAGTCGTTCCATCACAAACAAAATTCTTGTCTATACACTCGCCTGTGTTACATCTAAAAAATAATGAGAGATAATCAATAAAATGATTTTAAATTAGCATAATTGTATACTTACCGAAATTGATCATTGTTACATGTTGGACAATCCATCTCATCAGATTTGTCAGGACAATCATTTTGACCGTCACCTAAAACAACACAAAACATATTAAGAAGAGTCAAAAATAAATCCACAAACACAAAACTTACATCTCCATGCATAAGGAATGCAATCTCGATTATCGCCTGAATATCCATTGCTTGTATATGGCGATGCACAAGTAAAATGATCAGGTCCACAAACAGGCAATGCAGCACAACTCTTCTTATCCTTCAAAAGTATCAATCCAGCAGGACATGAGCAAAACTCATCAGCTTTGCTGTTATTTGATGTAGCAATGCAGATATGTGTACATTTATTTCTAGATGACATACATAAGTGATTCTTAATGACCTTTGGTTCAGGATGCCATACAGCTACTATATCTGTAATATGATTATATTTCTTTTCTAGCTTCAGAAACTCTCCATTTAGTGTTGCTTTTTCTAGTCCAAACTTATCATCCAGCCAGTAGATGACATTTTGAAATGCAGCTATTGAATGAACTTGATTGATGTTATTTGCAATTAGGACTTTTCTGTTAAATTAATATAAATATTGTTAGAATCTTTACTTGTAGCAATAAATGAATAATTTACCTATTCTTTCCACTTATATCCATATACTCAATCTTCCTTCCATGAGCAAAATATACCAAATTAGAAATCGGATCAACTGCAAGACTTGTAACACCTTCCAACTGAATTGCAAGGACCATACTGCTACTTCCGTCCATTTTTGCTCGAATCACTGCTTGTCTACTACCAACATCCGTCCAGAAAAGCAATCTTTTCGTAGGATGAACAGCAATGCTTCTAGGTTTTTCAGAATTTCCAGTATCGACAGTTCCTATTGCATATCCATCAAGACTAAAGAAAATATGTTTGATTATTTGATAAATTTAAAGAATTGAAAAAACCTTACTTAGTAATATTGATTGTATTTGCATGAGAGCATGTCCAAAAGAGCATTCGACCGATAATGTCAACAGCTAGGTCAAATGGCTGAGAATGACTTCCCGATCCACCGATTAGTAAAGTGGGTTTTGTTCCATTCTCTAATGACTTTTTAATTTGTCCTCGTCCATCAATCTGTAAAATAAAGTAATTACATTAATAATGGAACTGAAATTAATATTACTTAAAACTTACCCAGTAAACATAATGCTGAATTGGATCATACTCAACAGCTCTGATGTATTTTGTGGAAACAGTGAGTGATGCATCTGGAGAGTCACTAGAATTAGGCAATAATCTTCCAAATGATGTCTTCATGCTGTAGATTAAATAACTTCTTGGCGGAATACAACTGACTTCATCACTTGCCAATGTGTGGTGTGTTGGACAAGCACAAGTGTACTGCAAAAAATATTAAATTTAATTAATCAGTTAAAATTTGATAAAATGTCTACAAACCTTCTTTCGTTGTCCTGGCAATGTCAGGCATAAATTTGAGCATCCACCATTATTAACACGACATGGATTGGTTCCAGTTTGTTTACTACTGTGAAAGAGTACAAGACTTGATGCCTCTCCTAAATTTTTATAGACTAATGTGCGATTATAACCAGTAACTTTATTAGCTCGTTCAATGTCTCCACTGTTCCAATCAACCCAATATATAAAGTCTTGATGAAGTGTTAAGGATCTTGGCATGAATGAGATTTCAGCATCACCTCCATCTAAATTTAGTAAAGTTCTTCTCTTTCCATCCCAATCAACTGATTCTATGCCTGTTGGTTCCACTTCTGTTGACCAATAAAGCCTTCTATCTTCTGAATCGATTGTTAAGCTTGTTGGATTATTTGCATTCGAAACAATTGTCTGAATGTCACTGCCATCTAAAGCTGCTCGTTTTATTGTATCTGATGGTCTTTCTGACCAGAACATGTAGCCTTTCTTAGGTTCGATAACTAAATTTTTTGGCTCTTCAATTCCTTTCCATACAAGAATTTTTCGACTTGTGCCATCCAAACGTGACACTTCGATTCTTTTGGCATCAGAGTCAGCCCAAAATATATTTCGACCAATCCAATCTACAGCAACTGCTTCAGGAGAAACTAAGCCTAAATCAATAATTCTTTGAACATCAGATCCATTTATATAAGCTCTGGAAATTGTTTTAAGTTTCTGATCAATCCAATAAATTCTTCGGTCACTTATGTCTACATCCATATTTACTGCATCTCGAACATCTTTTAATGGAATAATGTGATCGTTGTAGTTCTGTTCGTCACTAAATTCGATGCTTAATCTTCCAATATTGTCACCTTTGGCAAATAACATAAATGCTGCCGGTAAATTACAGCTTTTGCGATCTTTTCCAATTTCATAATCAACTTGGCATCTACAGACATAATCATGAGGTC
The DNA here is from genome assembly GCF_022539635.2 of Chironomus tepperi. Taxonomy (NCBI): domain Eukaryota; kingdom Metazoa; phylum Arthropoda; class Insecta; order Diptera; family Chironomidae; genus Chironomus; species Chironomus tepperi. The sequence continues at coordinate 1,540,859 of NW_027226250.1, forward strand.
GATTAAGGCACAAATGTTGACATCCACCATTTTTATTCATGCAAGGATTTGTGCCTTTAATTTCTTGCAGTTTTGTCACTTTTAATCCCATCAGTTCTGGAAAATTATCAGCAATAGCGATTCTTTCACTTCCAGTTACTTTATGAGCTCTTTCAACTTTCCTGCTTTGCCAGTCACTCCAATATACGTGATTTCCAAGAACACTTAAGCCAAAAACGTGCGGTAAGTTCTCATTCAACAGTACTCTTCTGTCTGTTCCATCCATATTTGCAAATTCAATCTTGTCAAGTTTTGCATCACACCAATAAACTTTTTTCATTTCAATGTCTAAAGTAATTCCATTTGGCCACCCGATATCATCCATAATGAGTACGACTCGTTCTGTTCCGTCAAGTGATGATCTTTCAATTTTTGGCTTTCGTCCCCAATCACCCCAAACTGTACAAAATAAAAATTTTAAGTATTAAATACTTGACAAGAACCAACAGATAAGTATACTTACACATCCATCCAAGCGTTGGTGCTACAGCGATTCCACGAGGTTCTTCCAAATTATTATTTATTAGCACTCTTCGATAAAGTCCACTTAGTCTAGACACTTCGATTCGATCAGATCCAGAATCTGTCCAATAAAGATTTCTTGCAATCCAATCGACAGCCAGCCCATCAGGCTGCTTAATTTCTGTATTAATGACATCACTTATTAAAGTTCCATCTTGTCTGGATTTCCTGATTACTCGTTGATCTTCATCAGACCAGAAAATTGTATCATCAACTGGATCATAATCGATAGATATTGCTGATCGTACCTTTCCCAGTGATAATGGAAAGCACGTGTAGTCTGGTGAATCTAAACTTATTTGGCTAATTTGTGTTCGTTGTACAAGAAAAATGACATTTTGTGGACCATTAGCGCATTGTGTATCTGATATCAATTTCACACCTGTTGGACATGCACAAGAATATTTCTTTGAACTTGTCGACGACAACAAGCACAAGTGTGAACAATTTCCATTATTTGTTCGACATGGATTCGGTGATGATGGCTGCAGAGCATGGTGCCATGCATGAACAGTTATGGGAACTTCCGAAGCATCAATTACTTCTTTCTCTTCGCCCGTCGTTAAATCGTAGGAATTTATTTTTCCTGCATTCCAATCACTCCAAAAAAGCATATCATTTATGTACGTTACACTATACGGATAATTTAAATCTCTCAATATCGTCCGACGTCCAGTTCCGTTTAAATTCATAACATCCAAAAATTGTAGTTTTCCATCCACAAAATAAATCAAATCGTTTTCAATGTCAACCTGTTGAATATAATTCAATTATTGATGTTTTATTGGCATTAAGGGGATCGTATGCTAGTAATGGACATAGAAATCTGATTATGAGCGTAGCAAGAAAATTTTTATATTGAACGTCTTTAGAAATTGGGATGAAAACCGTAAATTAAAGTTGAGTCTCAGACGTCATAGCTTGATGATTCCTCATTGAAAGCAATAAAAGTATTTTTTCTTTTATGAGAAAATTCTCTTTTTGTCAGACTCAGTTAATGTCATTTTCTATCAATTTATAGAATCGACATAAAAAATAATTTCCTAGCTGATGTCAATAAAATCGCTAATCAGTAATAAAAGCATGAATATTCTTTTTCACAATATGCTAATTTCTGCCAGAGTAAGGGATCGGCAAATTATGACTTTCTCAATAATCTTTTGTTTCTAAATTAGTGGCCATAAAATTATATCAATTGAGTCTAAATTTTGTGATTCTGGATTTGAATTTCAGAGAATCACCAAAAAAATTAACTATTTTATGAATCAACTTAATCAAAATGAATACTAAAATAAGCTATAAAATATCCTATTTCTGTACAAAACTTCACATGAGTACAGCATGACTTCAATCTTTCTATAAACAAACAGAACTACGAAAGCGAGCTCCAAAAAGTCGTAAAATTCAGACTGTGAAAGTGATGTCACCAGAGAAGCAATATTGAAAAAATATCCAATTGTATTTGACCAAACTTAAGATAATCCATAAGTCACTTCCAAAAATTTTAGTTAATTTCAGTGACTTGCAATATTTGCAAAATTAAACTAGATGAAATAAGATGTTTAAAAACTTACAGTAAGTCCATTCGGCCAATAAATGTTATCACTAACGAGTATCATTCGACTGTCTTTATCGCCATCCATTGAAGCTCTCTCAATGCGCGGCACTTCACCCCAATCACACCATATCATCAGTTGATGTGCAGGAATCAGTGATATTGCTCTGGGTTGATCTAAATCAGACCAAAAGAGCAGCTTCCTGTATTTTCCATTAAGAGTCGTCACTTCGATTCGATTAAGTTCACCATCAACCCAGTAAATTTTGTCTGTATACCAATCTATTGCTAAACCTTCTGGTTTTTCGATTCTCTTTGTAATTATGCTGACTTTATCTACTTTATCAATATTTTCGGCTAATTCTTCTATCCCTGACTGTTCTATTGGTTGTACGTCTGTATAAAAAGTTGAATTCATTTTTTTGCATTGAATAGCTTCTGTTCCCTGATCTGTCCAACATATTAACTGCTTATCATAATAAAAATCTAATCCAGCTCCTTCAACCAAGTCTTTTGTAATTGTAGTAATGCTGGTAACATGATTTTGTGACAAATTTGCAATGCGTATATCATGATATGTGGTGAATATGAGAAGGGTTGATGATGATGATGATGATCTTTGTGAAGCAAGTGCGTTTCTTAATGTTGATGGTTGCCCAGCATCTGTATATTTAAAAGAACAAACGAGTGAATAAAAAGGAATTAATAATCAAATACGAACATGCTGAACATCATAAATTCTTTTTTTGAGTGAAAAAAGGGGTTACAAGTGTTTTAAATAACATTTTTAAAAATGTTTCGAGAAGATTTTACAGCATCACTTGAGCACTTGACCAGCTATCAAGAGGTACGTGTTTTATTCAAGCCAGCTGTTGAGTGAACTTTTCAAAATCAATTTCTGAAGCGTAGAATGTCTTAATCATTTAATTTTGTCTAATTGACTATATCCTGGATGTGTCCATCAAGTAGGTTTATAAGATTAGCACGTGATTTTGTGAGGAACAATTTGAAGTATGATTTGCATCAGAACAGAACAGACAAGGATCATGCTCATGAGTTTGCTCTTAAAATTGAGCATGTTTAATGATTTTGATTGGATATACTAATAAGCACGCTCTTTAGGTGAATATGCTCATTGTCTGTTAGGGTTATACATCTAGACAAAGTTTTAGGGCACATTTCAATCGAATTTGAAAGTAAAAATCAATAATTTCAATAAAATGCGCCAAAATCCTCCAAGTAACAATAAGCCATTATCGTCAGACTCATTATTCAATATGATATCGAGCACTCATAATACATGCAATTGTTCGTTCTGAATATAACCAAAGGAGAACGAGTAGAAAGATTAAAATCTTGTGCAGTTGGGAAATATACTTCATCATATATTGCTAACGAGAATTTTGTTTTCTCTTTTTTTTGTGCTGTTTTGTGTTCTTATTATTATTCGTTCTTCTCGTTCTCTACTTTTTCATTCCTCAACTATGTAATAATGTTCAATTATTGAGCAGCAAAATAACAAAAGAAAAAAAAGTAAATAAAAAAAAATGCTAAAGAAATTGTTCCTTTTCTGTACACCACACTGTACTTGTCTTGTTTGTATACATACGAAAAAAAAATAAAAAGCAAAACGAATATCCATCACATGTAAATCGAGAAAGAGATTCTTAAGAATATGGAAAAACGTAAAATAATAATGAAAGAGGATGGAAAGAAGGAAGAGAGAAAGAAGAGGAAAAAATACCTATATGAAAGCAGCAAGCAATTTATTAAAAAGACGAATTAATGATGTGTTAAAAAGCAACAACAAGCCACCACGCAAGAATATATACGAATATTAAGGTGAAAGCATAACCAGAGATAAATAATAAGAAGAAATACAACAATAAGATGATGGAGAATTAATCGCACAATAAAAAGAAGATTATTTAGACATGGTTAAATGCTACATGGTGCCATTGACTAAATGATACTTAATGCATAATTTTTTTTTTCTTTTCACTCGCTTAACAAGATATAAGACAGATTTTAATTGACACGAACAAGCAAATTATTAAAGCAGCTAGAAACTATACACACAAAAAAAAGAAGAATCGCTTTCCTAACAGAAACAAAATTTATTGCCGTACATTTTTTTCTGGATGGTGAAAATTAATTATGCGAGAATTGAGAAGTTTCGCGATTATAGCTTGATATGAAACGATTTTTAACAAGCTGCTGCAGCTGAAACTTTTGTGAGGGCCTCCAATACTAAAATGAGATGAGTATGAAAGGCACTAACTTAGTGTTATCAATGAAGAGCATAAATGAAGAACTTTTCATGAAATGCTGACAATGAGATTCTCAATTTCAAGTTTCTCATAGCTGATTAATGAATGATAGAGCAGGTTTGTCAATTAATGAATGCACAGAAGTTAATTGTAAGCTATCCTATTGTCTGCAAATCTGAAGCAATTAAGAATGTTGAATGAAAATTTTGCGAATATTAAAAGCATGCTATACTTTCAATGTCTTACAACTATCAATTACATTAAATACGTTATCTCTAATTTTCAAAATTGCTGATGAGAAATGACTCAAAATGACTTGTAAAAGTCATGATAATTAAAAGTTGAAATTTGTTTTTCGAATCACTTAGTGCCACACATTGTTGTTAAGATAAAGTCAATATTATTCATTCACTCTGATAAGGTGCAATATGAGTGCAAAAATATAAAGTCATATATTATGATTTTTGACATGCTCTTAATTTTGGACAGGCACTTAGTATTTAGACAGTCAAGACAATATGATTGTGTCAATTGAATAAAAAGATGAAGGTGTGTCAGAAAACCTGCTCATCATTCTCGTCAATAATTGTTATGAACATTATTTCTTTTGCCTTTTTTTCTCGTTTTCTTCTTATTCGTTCTTCTCTTTACGTTATTTCATTTCTTATGATCCTCGTTCACTGAATTTTGATAAATTTTTATGTAGATTTCTTGTTGGGCTTGATATTTCCAGAGTGCGGCTATCTGAAAAATTTCTGTTATTTTTTTGTTTGAATTATTTTTTTCGTTACTTTTTTCAAAAAATAAATTTCCGTTATGAAGAAATAACCGATTATTCCAAAACACATTGAAAAAATTTTCAATGTTTACAAAAAAATTTTAAGCAAATTTATGCACAAAATAACGTTAAACCACATCAAGTGAATTGTATTAGGATATTAGAAGTTTCAAAATTTGTATTAGAATGAGAATTTCTAATGAAAAGTTTGTAAATATTTATTTTGTTACAAAATTGCTAACTGTCAAATTAATTTTAAATTTTCTAATGAAACATCGAATTTTGAGAAAAAATTCGACAATCAAATGTCGAATTTTCGATTTTCAGGTTGCCGCACTCTGGATATTTCATTCATTCTTCTTTTAAGGAGAGAGAGAAAGAATAAGAAAAAGAAATTCTGTTTATTTAAAATCTGATGTTATAAAACTAAATGTTATACGAGATTTTGTGTGGATATGTTTCTTTCTTCTTTAAGAGGAATGATCAGAGTTGAATCAAGTCAATAATTGGGAGAGAAGTGATTGAGAAGAAACGAAAGCATATACACCCTGATTATGTGCGTTTTTTTTCTTTTCTTTTTACGTATAAACAAGATTTTTTAATTAATTACTTATCTTGCGATCATTGTTCTCGTGCTGAGAGGGGTTTTTTTTGTTCGTTTTTCTTTTCTCAATTTTTTTCTATCTATTTTGCCTAAGTCATAAATTTTAAACTTTTACATATAGATATAAAAGAAGGAACGGAAAGAAAAAGAACCTCATGAAGAGACGAAAGATGTACAAGCAAGCACAGATCGTATATTTTTGGATGTATATATATTTTAATCGAGTGTATACTTACAAGCTCCATTGATGATGATGAGGAACAGCAAATTTGTTAATAACTTCCAACAAAATAGATTGCGGAATTTTTTCATAATTTTCTTTTCACACAAAATAAATTATAGACTTTTCTGTCTTCTTTTATCTCTTGTTTAATAAAATAAAACTGTATTATTTAACACTTATGCCGGTTAAAATCGGCGACATAAGCTTATAAATATTGTATCATTCACATTAGCACTTTTATTATTATTTCTTTTCTCTCCGTTTTTTGCGTTATTCATCTGATTTTATTAAATATATTAATATACTTTTCATTTTGACATTATTCTTCTCATTATACACTTTCTGATCAACTTTTTATTATTATTTTGCATATTATCTGCTTATTATAGTCACTAATTCCAATTTAACAACACTTCTGGATATTTTTTAGTCATTCGGAAGAACAAATTGCTCAAATTTTTGTATATAAAATACTCAAGAGTTAGACTCTTTTGTTTGCACTCTAAAATTTTTCACTTTTCAATGCGAATTTCAATAAACGATCATCTTCCCCTGCTTGTCTAGACACTTAACTATGTGCACTGACTGTTTTTGATATTTAATTCAACTGATTTCACTAAATTTTAATAAATTAAATTTTTATTATTTTAAATCTGATCAACATGTTTGATGTGTGTGTAAAAGTATCGGAATGTGTTAGTGACTTGTGCTAAAATTTGTCTTTAGCAGTGCTAAAATGTTCGTTAGAAAATGAAAACAGTAAAAAATATATATTTGAGATTTTAAGCCATAAGCGCATTTTATATTAATATCAATACAGTTAAGACAGTAAGACAAAGTGTTTTAATGACTCAAAACTTTAGCTATAAACAAATAATTCACGTCGCTGATGTTTGTTTACAAAAACACGGTTTGCGCTATTTCACGTGTGATTTAATTTTATTAAATTATAATGTCATCATTTAAGAAAGCATCAAAATTAAACCAGAAAACTCATCGAGAACGTGCTCAGCCAAAAGCACGAGAGAAGCTAGGCTTATTGGAAAAGAAGAAAGGTAAGAAATTATTTGATTAAATATACAATATCACTAATGACAATAATTTACTTCCAGATTACAAAGTTAGAGCTCAGGATCGCAATGAAAAGGAAGAAACGATAAAGCTTTTGCGTAAAAAGGCGTTAAACAAAAATCCAGATGAATTCTACCATCATATGATCAATTCAAAGATCCAGAAGGATGAACATTTTGAAAAAGATAAGGAAGAGGACTTAACGCCTGAACAAATCAAATTGATGGAAACACAAGACAGTAAATACATAAATATGAAGCGAGTAATTGAAAGGAAAAAGATTCAAAGACTTCAAAGTCAATTACATTTTGTCAGTCGTGAAAAGAAAGTCAAAAACAAACACATATTCTTTGTGGATGATATGAAGGAAGCACAGGACTTAAATGAAACTTTTCGTGCAACACAAACAGAATCTAAATTAAGTGAAGAAGCTACTCAATTGTTAAATCAGGAGCGTGACAAATCATACAAGGAATTAGAAAAGCGAAAAGAACGTGAAAGGGAACTTGCAAAAATCCAGCGCAAAATGTTAGTTAAAAATCTAACGAAAAAGCAGAGAATTGCATATAAACCGAAAGAACTCCAAGAGGTTGCCAAATCTTCTCACATGATCTTTAAATTTAAATATCAACGGAAGAAGTGAATTTTTATAATTAAACATGGTAAATTTTTTAATAAAGAAAATCAATCTAAGGTCTTTAGGCTTATTTTATTTTGCGAATATGTGACTTTCTACACACCTTAATAAGTAAAAATTTCCACTTGAATTTTCGTGTATAATACGCACAAAATTTACTTGTTAATTTTACTGACAAAATAAACTTTCTAATCTACTGCGATTAAAAAATTTAAATCAAATCCATTTGAATTTTTGGACACTCAATAACACTTTACTCACAGTCAAAATGATAGATATGACAAGTTATGTCATGAGAAATTATGTTAATAACGGAGAAAAATTTCATATATCGGAAATTTTGCCGATTTGAAAGATCCAATAGGGATAGAAAAAGATTCAGCTGACTCTAAAAACCACTGAAAGCACTAAAAGATAAAGCCAATTGATCAGTTACATTAATTTGTATAATTATTTATTTTCACTTTTGAATTTTGGGAGCTTTTTTTCAACATTCCTCTCCAGTTACAAATTAATTACAACTTCTGTTAAAATAAACATTATCTTAATGCTCCATTTATGTCCAGAATGACTAAAGGAATTATCGAATAACTATCTAAAATAAGAAAAACGTAAATTAATAATCTGGAGATATTTTTTCAATCGTAGACACCCAACTGTTTTATTACTTACAGAATTTACTTCTTCAAAAGTTGATGACGGAGAACCAAGAAGGGAGCTCCAAATCCTGATCCGAAGAAGAGCATGAAGTAGGCGGTAAGCTTGAATCTGTTGTGGATTCCGAATGGCAAGTTCTGCAAAGGATAAAATTCATAAGTTTCCGAAAAAATCAATAACCTGATAAACTATTATGCAACTTAAAAATAGCATTTTTGATGCCAAAATTTACCTCTCCGGGAATTCCACCATGTGAATGATGACGAACAAAGTTTGTGAAAGTTGTTCTTGACAAATTGAGTGATCTTCCAATCATTTTTGCTGGATTTTTGATAGATTTCAAACTTAAATCAAAATTTAGCGAACAATACTCTTCACACGAATATGACGTGAGGTTTTGAAAAAAATAAAGTCTCTCTCTGGAAATAACAACCGCAAATTTTGTACTAAAAATTCAATTTTTTCAAAACCGTTAAAATACTTCCATGCGAATGAACTCTTCCTTGCAAATTATTTTTCTTAATTAGTACATAAATTTATCAATTTCACAACTGTTGAGCATGAAATAAGGAAAAATAATAAGGAGATTACAGTAATCATTTACAAAACAGTTTCATTTTACATTATTAATTAATTAATTTTTAATTATTTATTCGACTTGGACATAACACTGATTAATAAATGGAAATCGAATACTGATTAATAGATTGAAGAACTTGTAATAAACTTAATTTCAACTTAATTTATTAGGAGATCTGGAAGATATATTTTAGGGAATTGATGTTTATTGTCAATGTTTTGATTTAATCGATTGCTTGAAATATCTTTAATTCTATCGGCTATAAAACGGCTAAAGCATGATTCCGAGATTGTAGTCTAAATGACTATTAATCGCTTAACCAACAAAAACTAGTTTACACGTCTAATTGCAATGTTTAGTAAATGTCATTGGACAACTTGCATATCTTAGGGAGGCAATTGTGTGGCACTTGAGCATCTTTCACAACACAGGCTGTCTTTCGAAAGATTATTAAACAGATCAAATTATCTAAGTTCCCGTCCTGAGATCGGTAAACATTATTCAAGGCAGCCAAGTGGCTTTCATATGGCTTTCAAGTGGCCATTTTCAACTACTATAAAAAATGCCACTTGGTGCCATGTGATCACCACCTGGTTGCCATGAAAAAGATCGAGGGTCTTATGAAACTAAAGTCGTTACATTGAATAATGAACTAAGCATGATAATCACAAAACTATTTAAATCACGTGTATAGAAAACTCTTATTCAGTCTTACTTAAGCCATAAGTACACAACTCATTTATAATCAATTAACAAATATATCAGTTGAGCAAAACAGTCTATAAAAACATAAGTTTCGCAAAAAATGCGTTTAAATTGAATGAATTCAATGTAATTAATGAATTTTATTTTATTCTCTCTCAATCTACCTTAAGTCCCAATTAATCGTGGAATTTGTGGTAATGAAGAGATATAGAGTAAGACAGAAAAGACGTAAACATGAGACATTATATGAAGAATGATATCTAAAGTGTTGAGATACTGTATTGCAATAAATATTTTTTTTACGAATTTATTCAACTAATTAACATGGAATTTAAACGATCTTTAAAACGTCTTTTTAATAATTAATTGAAAGTTCCCAGCCACTTTATTTTGGTTTAATTAAGTTGTAAAAATATAAAAAAAAAACTTCTTTCTTCGAAATAGAGAAGTAAGGAGGAAAATAAAGAAGACAGAAGGAGACGAGAAAAAAAAAATTTGATATCACACTGTTTTATGATGCTCATTTCATTTTGTTCAACTTCCACCAGATAACTTTATATGTATATTTAAAATGTTTCTTTAAATTGAATTTTAAAAGTGTTTTATGAGACTTCAGGCTTCATCAATAAAGAAGGTGACGAACCATATATTTTCATAAAAATGAGAATGAAATCGATATGAACAAAAGTCAGCAAGAAAGAATTGTGTGTAAATTGAAACCTGTTTTAAATAAAATACCAATATTCCCAAACTAACTATTTTAAACGACGATGTTTGGCGATGAACATGAAGATATAAAGAGATTCTCTTTCCATCGTCTCTGTTGTTAAATATATATAATTTTATGATACCTAATTAATTCATTGATTTTTATAACTTCTTCTCATGTCTGTTGTTGATCATCGTCACAAACATTCGTACACAAAACGCTATAAATTAATTAAATTGATTCCCCTCCTTTCTTTTTTATTGAATAATTTTCTAACTCCTAATGATCCATTTTGGATATATCATTTAATATTCCATTCATTATAAACATTTTTATGATCTTGTTCTGTTTTTTACACAACGACATGAGTGAGAAAGCAAAATAAGCACGAGAGGTGCTTGAGAAAATTTTTTTTTCTCCTCGTCATCATCGTTCCTTCTTTCCTGTATTCTGCACAATTCCTAACATTCTAAATATAATCATAATAATTGGAGCTAAAAAGAATCCTGAAACAATTTTCTACAATAAATTGGATAATAAATAATCTGCGCTCCATTTCGTGTGGAATTTTCTCTTCATAAATTTCATCCATTTATGATCATCATCTTAATGCGATCATTCGGTAATTTCGGATGTTTATTTTTTTGGTGTATTTATGAAAATTAAATATTTGGAGAAATTGTCCGAAAATATTTCAAATATTTCCACAATTCATCCAATTGTTGCGGTACTTTCCCACTATGAAATAATCTAAATTCCTTAATAATTTGTAACTATATCAAAGAGGATGATTCATCATCAATATATTTTTTTTGGGAGACTACCAATTTTCTTCCGCGTGTGTATGTTAATATAATTTTTGTTTTGACTTAAGTCTATAAATAAAAGATTAGTTCTCATGAGGTTGTATAAATTTGTCTATGACTATGAGAACATGATAATCCGGATGAGAAAAGCTGTTTAATTAATTTAGGATCTAGTCCATGACCTAGGTCCTAGTCTGTTCACAATGCTTCTGCGTTAGCAAAATGCAACTGAGAGAAGATGTTTTGCAAATCAATATTACTTGCATGGCCAAGAGTATGCCAGAGCAATGTCCCTAGCCACAATTTGTGATTCGCGAATACACAAACTGAGATGAAGAAGAGCATCATTTGTGTCGCTCTGGTACACATATTGGTCTATGAATATAATTGTTTTGATCAGTCTTCAGTAACTTGAACTGTAAATTGATGTTTATGAGCAAAACGACATTTTTGACATCTAATTGCCTCACGTATTTCCTTCCAAATTTAGATCCTTCTCTCCAATCAATTGTAATCAAAATAAAATCCATCAACTACCCACGGCAGTGTGTACCTCATTAGTATTCAAATAAAAACATATCCGGATGAAATCCTCATATTAATTTTCAAACCCCGTCTCTTCTGATATTATTAAATAGCATTGCTCTGCTCTTTTCCTTCTTCCCGTCTTCCTCAAAAAAATCTCTCTAGTATTTATTAAAGAATTTTGATTATTGATCGATTTATATTACGAAGACATCGCTGCTAATAAAGAAGGAAATAATTTTTTTTCTTCACTCCTCAGTTTCTTATTTTCTCTCTCGATCACTTTATTCTGCTTATTTTTAGCATGATTTTTGTGGTTATAAGATGAGTTCTAAGGGTGTCGATTTTGATGACTGACTGTGTTATTTATGACGAAATTCATGTGACTATCTAATAAGTCCAATTATAGCTCGGAAAGTATCATGATGAAGAAATGGACTCAACTCCAGCCCCAGGCCAGTATGACTTCTAGCATCAGTCCAGATCCAATGAAATCCTGATGCCATTTCAACGTCGTGGGCCTTCCAGATTGCTTTAGTTCGTCATAAGATAAGAATTATATTCTCTGTTGATCGAATAACGGATCCTGAATAGGACTTACGATTTCTTCTCGGATACTCCACTGAACTATCGTGGTTTACTCGACTCATCGGGTAACATTCTCACAATCTCACTCCAACAAACTCCAAGTCTCGATCTATATCCCATTTTTTATTTGTTGAAAAAAAAGCCTCAAAAATGCGTCTCATATCCTTACGAAACAAAACTTTTCATTCACCTTCCATACATTCAATTTTTTACTCTCTGTTGTTCATGGAGATTAGTGTGTTTTGCTCTGTAAGTTAATTTGTTGAAAAAATATTTTCTCTTAATGGTGTTTTTTATTGACGACGATTAATAACCGAAATAATGTTGTTAAACATTTTACCTGCACCAAAAAAAAAGAGCTGAAAAAGCTGATGTTAAGATTTATCGTCGGTCATCGATTTTATTTTAATGATTATTTTCATTTGTATAAGCTTGAAAAATAAGATATCAAATGTTTACATATGATAAGCTTTAACTCTTTGCCTTCACTTTACCTCAACATTTATTTATCTTCTGTATTTTTATTTTATATTAATTTGGGAGATGAAAAAAGACACATGAACAAAAAATTCCAATAATGATCGCACATCGCACGTTCTTCGTATTTTTCTCTCCTCTTCATATTGTCATTATTATTATGATGATAGTTTTTTTTCTTTATCTTAAATGCTACAAGAATCAAATTTAAATTTAAATAAAAATAAATAAAAGCTTTTTTTCAATATTCCCTCTGGAATATATATGAGAATAGCTTTGGTAGAATTGTGTAATGATGATAATGATGATTATGAAAATTTTCCTTCGTTTCGATTTATTTTATTGGTGATGGTGCATGTTTCAATGTTATTTTGAATGAAATTAAGTAGTTAGATGGATGCAAAACATTCTTTGAATTCTTTATAATGTGATTCATAAAAATTTATGATTAAATGTAAGGTGATCATAACAGCATTAAAGTTCATTGGTTTCGATCGATTTTGAATGGAATATTTTTAAGATAAAATTTAAGTTTATGAGCTCTACACCCGGAATCAGTGAACTGTTAGTTTAAGCTTTTAGGCAACTTCTTTACGATTATTGGGGTTAATTTCTAGTCAGCCATTTCTTTTGCATATTTTCATTCCTTAATAATAGAGCAATAGTACGAATAAAATTTAATGACAACGATGTTTATTCTTCAGTGATCAGAAACAGACTACCTAAATATTTATATAAAGGGGACTAGCAACTTTAAAATGGGAAAAAATATTTGTAGTTACATACAGTTTAAACAGCGATGGATGGAACTTCTTTCAAAATGATAAACAAGAAGCTTACAGTTTTCAAAAAGAACTGATTTGATTTATCTAAGTGTAATGTCGTAACAAATTAATCTGAAACTTCAAGTCTTGCACATGTTGCTAGTTTGAACAAAATCCTTACGTATTTCAGCATTTTTGACCAAATTCTTAATGAGCGCATCTACCAATTATTCCACTGTTAAAAGCATTGAATTGCATTCATAAATTTGAAATATTCACCTGAAATTTGTACTGTCTAGACAAAACAGCGCACGGTAGGATCGTAATATTAACCCAAATTCCAATTTAAAACAAACATGATCTGTTGATGATTTCTGTCAGTCATATTTCATATTTTTACTGAGATAAAGTATCTCTTTTTAAAAAAGTAAGAAAATGCAACATATCGGAATGTAGAGTTTTTAGGTTTTAGACATTAAAAAGGCTTCTTTACCTAAGTCACAATTTGTTATAATTCTCAAGTGTGTGAACAGAAGATCAGAGTTTTACAAAGATACCTAATAAAGTTACTTCTATTGCTTTCCAAAAATTAAATAATGGACATAAACATTTCGAAAAGTCATCCCCTGAAAACTCCTTCGAAAGACATAAAATACAAAAATTTCTTTCACATAAAAACATCGCAGTCATCATCTGCATACACAAAACGACGAAATGAAGCTCTTGATATACCCTTAAATGACATAAATCTTCACTCATATACCACCCAGACAATCATCATCATTCATTCAAGAACTTAAGTAGCAACATATTTCACAGATCTTCATATCAATTAGGCATGTTAATTGCCCAACATCATCGTTATAATCCACTTTTCCTTCCAACAAACATGATGACATGGCAAAAAAAAGTTAAGGCAATTTATAATTTCTTCCATATGTATGAGCACATATCGAATCTATATGGGGTTCAAAAAGAGATACAAATTTACTTTTAAGGAGATAAGATATTGAGTGCCTTACATTCTGTACATGTTGTACAAAATAAATAGAATAAAAGTTAATAAGTTAAATAGGGATGTTTCTTGTGGCAGTCATCCATAAAAATGTTTTTAAGATTTTTAAAAGAAAATGTATAAAAAAAAGTTGAGCAATAAGGATATTTGAAAGGACCTCACAGAAGGAGACGATGGGAAAATATTTTTTTTTTTTCCTTTCTTTTCGCTTCAATAAATTTTTGGAATGGATGAAAAAAATAAAAAATAAATCAAGCAAAATCACGCAATTTTGAATTTGCTTCCATTATCTTTTTATTGACATTAATAATCGCTTTCATAAGCTGAGTTGAGTTCATCAAAACACGTTTGACGTAAATTCGATTATAATTTTTGCTTTCTGCCGACCGTAAACATTTTTCATTTAATAATTCTGTGAGAATTCTTTTTCGGGGTGGTGGATGAACAAGTTGATTTTGAATACCGAGAATGAATATAAAAATTTAGATCATTAACGCAAATTTATGTTGCTTTTTTTTAAAGTGATGACCAGTCACGATGAACATCTTGAGGCGACTACTCAGAAGGTGGAACGGCAATGCATAAGAGCAACACTGATACGGTACAATGGCAGACCAGATATACCAGTAAAATACCAACGTTATGGTATAGTGGTTTTCCACTGGTAGGGGACAGGATAATTCTTTGCCAGGTGTACCATTGTCCCGTAGCAGTGATTAACCTAAACCGTACCTTACCACCACCGTAATTTGGCCCTGAATCAACTTCTTAAAAAAGTGCATAATTAAATGAAGGATTTACAAAATTTCAAAATATAATCATTAAAATCTTGATTAAGCTACGAATTTCAAGTCATAAGACACAAGATTTATTTATTGTGCATAATCATTCAATTAATATACAAGAGATTACCAATTTAGGATCATAATATAGGTGTAAGAGCAATTAATTTAAAATAATTTAAGCACAAAAAATTTAAAATCGAAAATTCATATATTAATCACATGGCTAATCAATATTTTCACTCGAAAGGCGTTAAAATCAATGTAGAAAGTGATATAATCAGCTTTATCTCATTAAATATGCAGTAATGCCCAAATCTGTAGACATATTCAGTTTTTTTCTTTCACCTACATAAACGAGCTAAAAAAGAAAATTAAAAAAATGGAATATGAAAATTATATAAATTCGCATGTACACAATCGAACATAATAAGCTGGAAAATTTCCAAATCGTGATTCGATACTTCAATTTTCATAATTTTCTTTTGTTTATTAAACAGTAATCGAATCAATTACAATTAACACGAATATGAAAAGTTTTCTCTTTTTTGTTTTCAAATACATTATAAAATATAATTTAGTTGGGTGCTTATTTTGCGTGACTGCTTGATAGATTGGACGTGAAGATGATGATGGTCTAATGGTCCAAGTATATTGAATGAATATTAATCTATAAATTCTTATTGGAGTAGACAGCAATATGGTACTTTAGAAATTAGTTTTTTTTTATTGGATCAGTATCCAATTTCAAGAACAATTTTTTTTGGACATTCTTAATTTAAATTTTTTTAAATATTGTCGACAAACGTTTTAAAAAAATCCGAAAAATGCGCATTTATCTCCAATCAGCATAATATTTTCAGCATTCTCTTCATTTGCACACTTTCTTGCTTGCTT
The DNA here is from genome assembly GCF_022539635.2 of Chironomus tepperi. Taxonomy (NCBI): domain Eukaryota; kingdom Metazoa; phylum Arthropoda; class Insecta; order Diptera; family Chironomidae; genus Chironomus; species Chironomus tepperi. Next base: position 1,557,063 of record NW_027226250.1, read on the forward strand.
GCTCATGGGGGCTTAATATTAAATGTGTGAGTATACAGCAACCAACCATTTTCACTCAAATCCGATTTTCAATTTGTAATTGAACAAATTTGCTATTACCATTGTTTCAATTCCTTTTCATACAATTTTATTTCATGAAGAAAATCTTTATATATGCATATAAACATCCACATAAAATTGCCATGACTTGCATTATGCGCCACTTCAAATTTAATCAGCAAGCGTGCAATGTGTGTGCATAAATACAATATTCCCTGTACCTTCATACCAAAAAGTAAATCCCATTTATAAAACAATATAAATTGAGTGCATATCGGGTACAGAGCGAAAATTCAACACTTTTTTTTATAATACATATATTTTGTATTCAATAATTCCTTCCATTCCGATTCAGATTTTTATTCCATTTGAAAAATACCGCAGATTTGTAAACGATGATTATGTTTTTGTTTGCAATATGTATACATACACAACCAGCTAAAGCAAAAACGATGAGGACGAAAAATATTGAAAAATTAATGAATGAATTCAATAAACTATGCATTGAACTTGAAAGACTAAGTGGAGTCGGTCGGTGAATGAGCGAGTGAATAAGGAATGAACGAAAGAGATAGCTGGAACGAGTTGGTACACATTTTGCCATGATGATAATAATAAAAATATTATATTGTGCTCTACAATAAATAGCAAATCCACTATGTATAAAGAGTGAGAAGGAATAAGATTATAGTGGAATCATCGATAAAATATTCGATGAGGGTTTTGTAGCGCATATTTGAAAATTTATTCGCATTTAAGTTACTTTGTTAGAACATAATTTTCACAAAGCATCCCATTGTCAACCATAGACAGCGATGCCATAGATGATGTGATTTGAAATGTAATAAGAACTACTAGATTATCATTGAGTGTTGGATTCTGAGCCTCAGTGCCAAATGTTCTTTAATTAACTTATCTTTGGTAGGGTTCAGACAAAGGCCTGCATTTTAAATGCACATGTCTGCCGTTTTCAATTGGACCATATGCAGGAATACTTATTTTGTCTGCAAACCTGGCCACATTAGTTCCAACAATAAAGAATGTCAACAATCCTAGTCACCAAAAACAAAACGACGATAAAAAAGACATGCAGTCTGAAAGAAAAGCCTGCGAAAAAAATGCAGATTGAAGAGACATAAGAGTGCAGAAGAAATATCAACTTCCAAGTGAACAAACCAAGGCGGAGTTTCCAATTGATGTTGGAATTTATTTATTTATTTATTTATTTCTCTCTGATACAATTGTTGTGTGTACATGCAGTATTATTATTAGTAATATCAGAATTTGTTAATCTTTATATTTTTTTCTCCTCTTCTCTTGTTGTGTTGCTTGTATTATATTATTCTCTTATATGTCGCATTTCAACTCATTCATTTCTACTCGCATTATCGTTATTTGCGCTTTTTAAATAAATAACGACAACAGATCATTATCAATTATTTTGCAATTTTCGTATAATTTCTCTCTCTTTGGTTTTCGCTTGGCACTTCGTGATTCTTTCTTTATACAATAATTTTTTTTTTTTTGCTTGCTGCCTTTTCGCTCCATTCCTTCCCTTTTTTAAGCGTCAGGCTTCATATTATATGTATAGGCAATGATATTATACAAACAGCAAAATTGACTTTACTTACTCGCTCGCTCATTTCTGATGGCATTTGTATTGAGAAATTACTTGACTCACTTTTTTGTGTTCATCTGTGCTGTGCAGAAAAAAAAAGAAATTAATTTTTTTTAATGAAGAGCGAAAAATTTTAACGGTACTTTTTTTGAGCCATAAAGTTTGTTGCGCAAATTACTGATAAAAATTTTTGTGTCCATTTTTGTCTTCCATCACTAATTTGTTTATAAATCTCAAGTGAACTATGTTTTGACATGATTTTTACGGATTCATATAACTATTAAAAAAGTAAATTTTAATGACTTAGCATAAATCGTCCTAGACTTTTTACCTTGCATTCCATAAATTCCTTTCACACTCGACTCACCTCAAATTAAATTTATGTGGATATGAAGAAAAATAGAGAAATAATTTTCTCTCATTAAATGATGGTTGTCTATTGAAGTAAGAAAGAAAAGGTATTTTTATGCCATTTGTACTAGTTAACGCTCAGTGTGTCTGAAAATATTCATCTTAGCTTGTATTTCAATAAATTGGAATGTCGTTATTATTGGCGCCAGAATCGTAAGTTTGTCTGTCTTTTACATGTGAATAGAAGCATCCAGGAAGTTGAGCGTGCAACTTTGAATTAAGAAGCTTAACAAGCACTTCCAGTTCATCAAAAAGCGCTTCTGCAGATTTAATTCAAATACATTCCAAACTCATAAATATTTTCTCACGTATGTATGATTTTTAGGATTCAACAGCCTTCATTTTTCGCTATAATCATGTCTAAGCAGCATTCAGTGAGCTGTATTCATATTGAATGTACCCAACTCTTAATACCCGATGAAAAATTAAGTGATCCATCATGAGCATTTCTATTGTATTGAATTATTATTATAGTCTCTTTTAGTATATACATGCGATATAGTTAATGCCCAAATAGCAATCTATTTAATTTTCATTTTGCTTCATATAAAACGGAAGATCATTTGTGCTTGTTGTATATTATGACTAAGTGAGATTTTTACTTATTATTAATTCTAACTGATGTATTTACCACATGTGTTTGAATACAACTTTTAAAAGCCAAATGCACAATTTACGGGAATATTTATTTAAGTTCATTATATCTCTATTTGAAGTAGATTGTTAACATTATGTCTTCATTCAAGTAGTTCAATTCTATTTCAAATATTTTTCATCTCTTTTGAGCTATTTATTTGAAGAGTTTGTATTGATGGACATGCAATTTGGGTTTTTTTGCTTCAGTTTGGAAGTTTTATGGAATTTGTTGACTTTGTAACTATAACAAATATGAATAGTTTAGTTGCTGCCGCTGGCGGTATGGTTTTATACTTCGGTACCTAATTATTACAACACCCACCCGCATGATCAAATGGAGCATCTTTTTGGAAGTGTAAACGCAGCTCACAGTCTCCCTTTGAAGAATACAGACAGTAATGTCATCAAAGAAGTGGTAACGGATCCCCTTATAACCTGTAAGGTCTTAGTTTGAATAAGAGATCTAGTGAATCCTCACTCGTAAACTATCAATACCCTAAATATATTTAGCCACAGAAGTACAACCAACAATGCGCTCATACCACTCAAACTCATTATTCACAACTTTAAAACCATTTTTTCCTCATTGTTGTTGTTGAGTGGCTTGTTATAGTTCCTATTCACACCACATTAAAAATCCCTCAATGTACATGAACATTTTCTAAATTATGAAGTAAAAGATCTTTTTATTATATTATTTTCGAGTCTTTTGTTGAAACACCTGGAATAGATTTTTATTATTACAATTTAACCATTTAATTGAATTCAATTATTGAATGAGTAACAGACATAATAAGGTATCTAATTAAAATCATTTCATAAAATGCTCACACTCGCCTTCGATTTAGATTGTTGATCATTTTTATTGTGTAATCAATAATGATGATCGTATTGATGGTTATCGCATTTCTAGAGAACGTGTCTCATATTCTAAAGATGGGCTCGTTGTAATAAAATTGTCAAAAAGGCATGCTGCATGTAGCATGTTGTTAAAAAAAATACAAAAATTTTATTTTACCACGAAATAAAGTTTTTAAAAAATTAATTAATTTATCCTTTTTCAAGTTCCATTTTTCGTGTTTGTTTAGATCCCACTCGAAGCTTCTTATTGTATATTTTAGGACCTTTTGTGACGAATTCTATAGCTAACAATAAAATAATTTTTTATGACAACACAATAAGAAGACAATCGATTAGATCCATCGGCGCTAAATTACTGTATTGATTTATGATTTTCTATGCACCAATGCATACACAGCAACAATAACATTTCAATAGAAAAGTTCGTTCCACAGAATTTAGTTATTTTCGAAAAGAGCAAACATTCAGGTAGGTTATTTCTCTATCCATACAGTGGGAATTAGCATCATCATGTTCAGATTCCTTTTTGACTGCTCTTTGACTTTCTTGTGGGGGAAGATTTTTTTCCTTTTTTATTTTGGCAAGGATTGTTCACTGACTTTGTATTAAAATCCTTTTATGTCTGTAATTGTTTTCTAGTGATGTTACTTCACCTGGAAAATTATCAGTTTTCGGGGTGGTTAACTTAAAAAGGATTTATTTTTTAAAATTTTTTGAGTTTTGTGGTTATTTTGGTTGTTCATTTTAAGTCAAAACTAAATGAATACAATTTAATTTGATTTCATCACCTGCATTTGTTGGACACTATTTATTCTAAAGTATTGACAACTGATGCATTGTTGATTATTGGAATGTTTATTTAATCTGAAGCCTACAGATTGGTTCACGTGGCTGTTGAAGTTGGTTGTAAATCGACAATGTTTATTTATTAATAAGTTTAATTAAAGACTCCTTACTTATATATTTCAATAACAACGATATTTATTCTTCAGTGATCAGTAGAGACAGATAAATTTCGCATCTATTTTTTGTAAATTTCGCATTTATTTTTTTTTGAAAATTAAAAATTTCGCTGAAATTTCGCATCAATTAAAAACATGAATTTTATTAAATATTTTATCAGAAAAAATATATTTAAAGAAATTACAAATCATTATAGCATAAAATTGTTGTAATTTCAATGTAATCTTTTTATACATTTAAGTAAAACTTCAACTTTTTTAATTTTCGCGCATAAAAATTTTAGATATTTTGAATCTCAAAAAACTGTTACTGAAATTCATGCAGGAAATTTTTTTTTTGAAAAATTTCCATGAAATAGAATTAAATTTTCGTAACAGAAATCACGAAAATTGGGCCCTGAAGTTACATATTCAATTAATTAACTTTGAAATTTAATATTAATTAAAAATTTCCGCTAAAATTTCAAATAATTTCGTATTTTCGCATTTATTTTAAAATTTTGTAAATTTCGCATCTATAGCCAAAAAATGCGGAATTTTCGCGGAAATTTCGTAAATACGAAATTTATCTGTCTCTACGGTAATTCCACCGATTGGTTGAATTTTGAAAATTTTTACTTGTATAATCCGTGTTCTTTAAAATTTCATCATTGCCAAAATGACATTTAATTAAGTTGACACTTCAAGAATACCTGATAAACATCTTTATTTACTTGCTTAATATCATAAACAGCATTCTAATCATAAGAATTGCTGTAAATTAAATTAAAATTTTGATTTTAAAAATTTGTTTTCACACGGATTAGGAATTTCGTTACTTATACTTTTTTTCAACATTGAGAATTTTTAATAATTTTAGCTTAATAGCTTGATGCTGATTACAAATAAGCACAATTTAAGATGCATTAGAAAAGGAACCATCGTTTAGACCACCAAAGAAGCTGTAAAAGTATTTAAATAGTCTGAATTTTGCTTTTGAATGATGTCAAAAACAACAAATTCCAAAAAAAAAGTATAAGTAACGGGCATAAAAACGGCAATATTTCCTTAACTAATGTATATTAAAGTTATAATATAATTTATAACGGTAGTAAATAGGAAAATAGATCATAAAAGACACTAAAAGTAGTGAAAAAGTGAGTGAATTAAGAGAAAAATCATTTTTTGTGAAAAATTTCATCGGTGGAATCACCGTCTACTGATCAGAAACAAACTAAATATTTACATGAAGGGGACTAACAACCATAAAAGGGGAATGCAACTGGTTGTTCTTGCATACAGTTCAAATTTAAAATGACCGTTAGTATATCCTCTATACTCCGTTCATCATTCAAATTACTAACTTACACAATTATTGAACACTATATAATTCTGCTATTAAGCTTATAATTACTAATGCAGAAACTCTAGAAGCGTTATCGCACATCTTCAAGAAGTAATCAATAAACGACAACATACGAATTAGTGGGAACTCCTTGCAAGAAGAAATTTTGTCTAATTTATATTTTCTCTCGTTCATTGTATTTATTTTTCAAGAAACAACAGAAATCTGTTACGTAGAAATAAACATCATATATTTCATCGCACAAACGATCATTTAATTATTGTGTATTTGATTTTGTTTCTTTTGTTAGAGAGAAAAAATTATTTTTCTTCTTTTTTTGTTAGTTCTGAAAAGAAATATAGACGTTTATCTCTAAATGACGATTATATCTTAAAAACCCTAATATAATAAAACATACAATTCGTCAGTAACATAAGGACGATGTAAAGTATCAGCAGTCATGCTGTGCGAGGGAAGGTACTCGATCATTTCTTTAACCCAAACAATAACACGTTTAGGCCCTGAAGATAATAATAATATAAAAATGTGGTAATGAAGTCATTACTTTGATTTTAGATTGGATATTTGGTGCGCATTTTTAGCTGTAATTAATCAATATTTTATTTTTGACGATATAATATTAGGCTTCATATTGCTGATTAAGATTTTTGGAGAATTTAGGCTCCAAGTCTGAGCGTAATTCCAGTAAATATGCAATCTTAACAGACAAAGATATTGGCATTACTGTACCATAAAAGGATGCACTCTGCATGTCAGGGCAAGGAAAAGAAAAACGACAAAATTTACCTCTTTAACCCAAATTGATCAACAATACACATTCCATAAGTCCCTAAAAAGATGCTAAATAATGTATTAAATCGAAATCGAATTTCTATTTCTCTTTCTCTCTTCTCCTAACTACCTCGTTCAAGGAAAAAAAGACATTAAGTCTCGCATTGACACTTAATTAATAAAAGCTAAATAAAGAATCAGAAAATCGATTGGTAACACAATACATTATGCCTGAAAAAAAAATAAAAATTTCCAACGAAAACACACAACAAAGAGTAACAAGAACATCGTGTTATGTGATCGTGAATGAGCGATAAGCAATTAATTATGGACATTCAAATATGTGGCTGCTCGAGTCTAACAAATACACAAAAAAAAATTGTTTTATTATTTCTTTCTCTTCTTTTAACTTTTTTTTTCTTCTTTGTTGCTGCTTTTTGGCTTGAAATCTCTTAATTTTTGTTGATATTTCTAACAGGTATTAACACGGGAGATTATAAATTAACATTTAATTTTTTTAACGCGATTTGCGTGGAGAGAAAAAGAAGGGAAATGAGAGGAAATAATTAATTGAAATATTATAGTGATTTAATTAAGTTGTATATGAATGAAAAGAGAGAAAGATAGGGAGCTTTTCATTTGAATTGATTTGTAATGACTTTGGATATTTTTTCAGAGCATGATTTAATTAATATGTTCGATTGATTGAGCATAACTAATTAAAGAAATGTATTTCTGTTCGATTGTTTGATGAATCTGGTTTCTCACCTTAATGAACATGTGAGTTGGACTAGTTGTAGTAATTAATTACGAGAATGACTGAGAATAATTAAATTTTAAAATACACGTGGCTGTATAATTTTAATGAAAAATTGTTGCCTAGAACAATAATTGAGAATGGACAGTAATTTTAATAATTTATAGGTTAATATTTAATTGGGTGATTGGGGAAGCTGAAGTCTGATTCCGAAGCTGATCAAAAATTAATTGGATACTTTCTCGTAATGTCTTATGTTACATCGAGGTATGTGCCGAGATGTGAATGTTAAAGGATACATGGGGTAAAAGCCTATCCAAAGCACCTCGTCTGAAGGGTGAAACTCCACAATCAGTTTAGGGATTTTAAGGTTTACTGTACTAACAACGAAGACTGAACTCAAACGATTTAATTTATGATCAACTTTATTTAGGTAACAATCATCAGCTGTCAATAACTTCCATTATATACATTAATAGCTCTAACTACTGTTGATTTTCAATTTTTTTCAGTAACTACAGAATTTTAAAAATCCACAAGCTATACTTATTGTAGCTGTTCATACTTTAAAACACTTAAAACGAGCTAATCAAAAACCCTACCAGCATTCATAATTAATTGACACCCGTAACTTACGAGAAATGAGCTAGAAAAAACAAATCAAAACATACAACCAATCCTTAATTCTTTCTTAATATCTAATTCTCACAATAAACCACGCTGCGATCACAGTATATGCATTACCAAACTTGTTCCTCATCATAAACGACTCTGTTCATTAAATGTTCATCATCATATCATAAGTATAAAGATTAGATTTCAAATTATAATATTACTACACAAGACATATATTATAGGCAGTGAGAGAGAAAGAAAAAACAAGAACAGAGAAAAATAGTATGAAATGAATGGCAAGTCGCACACATAAAAAATAAATTAAACGATTGAATGAGAATAAATTTTTGTCATATTACAACCCTCGTTAAATCATTACATTAACTACATATACACTGATACATCATGTATAATATAAAGGGGACTATCACACTCACTCAATTATGTGACAATTAAATTATATATGGATGAATATAACTGTGATGAAGTCGAAAAATAATCATCAGAGATAAAAGAGCCCTAATAAAAGATAACATCCCATAAAATTTTCATTTTTATTTTTTATACAATCACAATCGACTTGCGTTTATTATTAATGTGTGTTGAAAAATTATTTAGAGACAGATCGAGTGGACTACCGTATAAATTGGAATCATACTAATTGGTTTTGGATGGAATCGTTAACTAATCAGGTTACACAACATCCGCTTGATCCTCAATTCGGATTCTTCTACAGATCATAAAATTTTATTTTTAATAATTTTAACTTATTTCAACTAGGGTTTGGCCAGGAACCGATGTACGGCATTTCCATCATTTTAGATGCACAGGCTGGAATTTCCTGCATTTTAGATGCGCAGATCTGCAGTTTTCGACTGTACCTTATAGGTTGTCTAAGGCTGTAGACCATCATATTTTAACAGCAGACCTGCATTTAATTCCGAACCATAGTTTGAGGATGTTTTTAAAATATTCTTATAAAATCTAAAACTAAACTCATATTCTATCCCATCCAATCATTCTGGATCGTAAAGATGCCATGGCTGTACAAGTACGTATTAAATATATAAAAGGGGCGCCATATGCGCACAATTAAATGCAAATAAAATTTATCATGGATCTTAATTGTATAGGGAGGGAAATAAGTACGAGAAGCATAAATAAATACAAGAGAAATAAATTGTAAAATAAGAAATATTCTTTTTTATGTGTAGAGTATATAAGGGAGGGTAGAAAATTAAATGGTTGAAATTGCTTCGGGTTATTTAACATTTTATTAGCCATGCAAAAAAAAGTAAACGACAAGAAAAGATAAAAACGAGAGAAGAAAATTTGCTTTTATTGCGCAAAAAAATCCCTAAAGTACCTAAAATGTTGTTTTAGCGCTGTGATCGAAACAGTCGTCAGCCATTACGAAATGGATTTGTATTTATGATGAGGATGAGAGAAAATTTTCTTGTGGAGGTTGTGAATTGGTATTGATTTTTTTCAAGAGGTTTTGTTGCTTTAAGGATTGTTCTGTGGAAAGTGATTGTAAGAAGAAAAGCTGAAAATGTTCAAGGTAGTCTATATAATTTTGGTTTGGTTTGAACTCGAAAAAACTAAAACGAAGAATTGATAATATATTAACTGTCATTAAATATTTAAATTATATTTGCAACCAAAATTAGTTGATTTCCCCTTTTATAGTTGTTAGTCCCCTACAATTAAATATTTGATCTGTTTCTGATCACTGAAGAATAAACATCGTTGTAATTGGATTAAATCCGTGAGGAGTCTTTAATTAAACTTATTAATAAATATGCTTTGTTAATTAACATTTCAACGAAAAGATACAAGTTTGTCCAAAATATCTAAAAATCATAATTTGAAGAGACCAAAAATAATTTTAAATTTATTGGATATTTTAAGAAATTTTCAGCAATTCTATTTCTATCAATCATTTTTATAGCAAAAAATCCCCACATAAATCCTTTAAATCACTCAATTCGATGAAATGTGAAAGCTGTGACTCATTTTTAAACACATACCAAAGAATTCACGACAAAATATTTTATCCTCCATCGGTCATGCGCAATTCAATGGATATCTTTTGTGTTTCTATTGATAAATTGCGTGAAAAATTACATTTAAAATAAATTACATAATAAATAAACAAAAAATGTTAATTAATTAATTTTTCAATGTACAAAATATGGACAGAAACGAATTAATTTAATTATGACGACCATTCACAAGACATAAAAAGGCATAACAAGAAAAAAAAAGTTAATGAATGAAAATATGCTATAGCCAATCAGTATTACTTCAGTGTAAATTACTCAATTACGAGACTAAATAAAAAAAATGGCTGTTATTCTCACATTGTACACATACCTCTCTCTTTTTCTTGCAGATTTTTTTTTACTTCATACATTCGCTTACAGTCTTAATTTTCTCCTTTACCAGCTAAGGCGAAAATATCTCAATTTTAACTGCCGAATGCATTGAAAGCATTCCAAAGTACAAATTAACACATGTTTACTTTGTGTTATTTTTTCTGTTGTCTCTTTTTAGCGATGTTTTTGCAGATAGTCGATGATAAATTGACGACGATTTGGGAATTAAGTTTTTCGTTCTTCGAACGATGTATTGAGACTATTTAGCTCTTGAATAGTTATATTGAAAAGTTAATTTTCTTCAAATATGTAAGCAGCACGATTAAGCAAGGTTACTTAATATTTGTCTACTTAAGTCGTAGAGATGCTTTTAATGAAAAATGATCCAGTTGATTATATGGTATAATATTTGAAGGACTCAGCCTTATGATGTGGAGGCACTGCAATTAATCTTTAGTAGCACATCCTTTAAACCAACACCTGTAGTGAGATCCTAAACATTTGCAAGCTCTGCATATTTCATGAGTATCTACATTCAAGACAGAAACTTCTGATTATAGCATCAAAATTCCTGTTAAGAACCAAAAAATCCATCAAATGCGCTTTAGAACATAACCCCCAAATAGCACCTCAAACAATTTCAATCTTCGTTCTTTAGCAGTGGCTATATACAGTCTTGAAAGTCTTATTTTTTCACGTGTAACAAAAGGCAACAGAAATTATCATTTTTTTCCTCCGTTTCATCGTCAACAGGCACAAAAATGCATGCATTAAAATATAGTAAGTGCAAAAATGAATGAAAAACTGCATACAAAAGGACGCGAATTGAATTCGAGAAGTCACACAGAACAGCGAAGAAATGAACGAAAAGAAGAAAACAGTGCTGCAACAAAGCGTTTAAAAAACAATTTCGAATCCATTAGTAAAAGAACAATAGAATTAATGTGAAGAATTTGTAATATCAACGCTTATTAGAGATTTTTTTGTTCCTTTTTCGTTTCTTCATCTTTTGATTCCTTTTAAGTATGTTGTGCCTGTTTGGTCGCCCCGAAATAAATTTCTTTTCAATATCACATTTTATATATTTTTTGGGATATCTGTGTTGAAATATCAGCATTATTACTATTATTTTGGAAGATTTTGATTTTATGCTGATTTTCGCATTTGAAAAAGGGGATTTGGATGCTTTTGAATTGGAAATTTTGAAGACTTTAAGGTTAGATTGGGAATAAATTTTGGAATATTTGATACACGTGCCTATAACATACTGACAATGCATAAGATTCAAGACAAAATTGCTGAATCAACACAAAATCTAGAATTTTGCAGTCATTTTCATCAAAGCATTAATCAAACCGTCAATTAGCTCCAAAAGTAATCAAATTTCATGTAGGACGATCAATGTTGTATCCGTTGAAAGAAATATTAAAGAAGTCGAGTCATAAAACTTTGTATTCAAATGACAGAAAATAATAAAAATTAGAAGCTGCTAATTTTTATATGATCATAAAATAGACACACGCTTATACATAGTCACAGTTACTATTTTAAAATGTAAGACAATCATTTCCTACTCACAAAATGTCAACCTACCTTATATCCATAATCATTCAAAAAAGTTGTCAAAAAATATGACATGTAGAGAATCTAAATCATCAAAATTTGCATATTCATCTTCATGTTTGAGGTAGTCAAATGACAGAATGTAGAAAATTTTTATCTATTCTTAGATATACATACGTGTGTGATTCAGGGTGGGAGCAGAATCAACTGAATTTCTTGATTGATCGTTCCGGGAAGGAAAAGTATGCAAAAATTTATAGAATATGGAACGGATGTGAGCGTAAATACTTGCTGAATATTAAATTTATAGTTCCTTACTTACAATTCATTTAAACTCGACAGATCTTTTCAACTTTCTTCTTAGTTTTCGACTTGATACTTTGTATAACTTCTGCATAATGCCAAGCATATAATCATCATAAAAGAATCAATTCCCATTCTAATGTTATTTCAAATTTTCTAGAGATTTCCTTAAGATGCCAAAAAAATATTCCTTTGTTCCATAAAAAGCATTCTTAATATTCTTTACCTTTCACCTTTTATTCATCTCCTCCATGGTCCATTATGCTAAACAAAAGGGATACTTGAAGTGTGTAATTGAAAATTATACATGATAAAAATGCGTAAAGTTAAAATATTTGCATAATTTTAAACGCTTCTCAAGCTGTTTGTTGCTGTTTCTTAATAACTTTTTTTTTGCTTCCCTTTTTATCCACACAAAAAAAAAATTGACCAGAATAAAAAGATTCAATTGAATGTGTTCAATTTCACATGTTATTTGTTCATCCAAGTGGATGAAAAAGAAGCAAAAAAAATGGCAATAAGAAGAAGAAAGGAAAGCAAAAGTAACTGCAAAATCGGAATATTTTATTCAATGAAAAATCATTAAGAATTCCTTTACATTTTTTTGTCTTTTTGTTGTCGGCTTCATGTCCCTTTCCTTTTCATGTGTGTATAAATGTGTTATGTTATTCATCTAAAACACAAGTCAAGCACACAAAAAATTATATTGGCATGAAATCAGTTTAATTTTGATTTTGTTATGGATGATGCGCATTTCTTTAAAGGTTAACTTAAGGAATAGTTTGAAATAGTTCAAAAATGTAAAAGAGATCATTAAAGATGAAGAGGATGTGCCGGAGGGTCTTAATTCAACTCTGAGTTCAATTTTGTTTGAAATTTCTTAGGGGCCGTTCACTTATTACGTTCGCTTTTTAGGGGGGAGGGGGGTCTACGATTTTGTAACAGCCTAACCAAAAAATTATTTTTTGTTTGGAAATTTTGTAACGAGGGGGGGGGGCCTAGAAATTCGTTTTTTTTTGCGTAACGTAATAAGTGAACGGCCCCTTACCCATTTCACCAAATTATGCACGAAGTTTGGATACGGTGAAACTGCATCCATGGCCTAAATGGTTGAACATTGGCCTTGCTTTCCAAAGGTCCTGGGCTCAATCCTAAGTCATGTTTAATCTTCGAAGCTTTTTTTAAAAATTCGTCACTCTCGTTACGGAGATCGGTTCGTGTTTTAAGTGCAGTTTTCAAGTCTTTGGCACATAACGAGCCTCTACTCCGAAATCTTGCGCACACGATTTACAGGGTACATTAAGTCAGTCTTACGACGTACTCGAGTACCGAGTAAGAGCTTAAAAATGATCCCACTATAAACTGTAGGTTTAAAGGGTACTTCAGCTCATAAGACTGGGCCCTTCAAACCTTAAACAAATATATTGGTGTGCATAGACTTTATCACAGTCAAACTGCTCAAAATTCTGAAAAATCAAAAAGAACAAAAATTGCATTTTAAAAGTACGAAAAGCGGAATGGAATGGAATTATTGTTATTGAAATAAATCGAGAATCTGAAAATTGGCTTTTTTCTTTCCTCTCATTTAAAACAAAAAAAAAGAATCATTTCAAGAAGAGAATTTGTGATTCAGTTGGGACCCACTTTACTCTTCTCGTTCGATGTTATTTCTCTTTATATATTTTCGGGTGATTTTTAAATGGCAAAAATTGGTGATAAGTCGAGTTTTATGTCAAAAAATGTGTCGTTTGAAATTTAATTCTTTTACCTTTTTTTCTGTGTCGTTCTCGAGTTCTTTGCCTGACCAATTCGTTTATCTTGATTCGCTTTACTTTATTTATGTATTATTTTCTTGTATATTTTCTCATATGTGTCTTTCTTGTTGTATTTCACTAGACTTTTGGTCTCTAATGATGAAATACTTACAATAAAATATCAAATAACGATAATAAAATGAAGCTGAAAGGAAATTGAACTGATTTTATTTATTTCTCATTTCTCAAGTGCCGTTCCATACAGAAGAGGGCGGAAAATTTCTTCTTCAAAATTGATCTCAAAGGAATCATCTAAACAACTTTGCAATTTTCCAATCCGATTAGAAAATGTGAAAAATTGAGACATAAAAATTTATGAAAAGGAGTTTTGCAGGAAATTTAAGACGATTTTGTAAATTTTTATTGTTTTGATTTGGTAGCAAATTTATTAGTTTATTTATTGCTGCTGGAAGTCTGATGGTTTGATGGGTGTGAGATGTTTAGTGTTACAGTCATTGAATCTATTTTAAACAAGAACGGTGGAACAAACTATTATTTCGATTCCAGCATTGAAATTTTCTCTTGCATGTTTATTTCGAAGTCCATATCCTATCCAGCCGTACTTCCTCTTCTTTATTTCCTTATTGATGTCTTGATGATCTGGTTTTTCACAGTAGCTTCCAATTTGAAGGCCAATACTCATTCAAACAAATCTTGGAAATGCTTCTATAACAGCTAATTAACGAAACTGCTATCAACCTAAACTTGAAGCTTACGTTTGACTTCGTTAGTCAAAAGCCATGTTATTAACTGAACTTGTGTCACTTGAAATTTAAAATCATCAAAATTATTTGAAATTTTGTAAATTTTCACAATCAAGCAGGAAAGGAGTGCTTTACCTTAGAAAAGATTCACAACTCAATTCTCAGAATCTTGAAACTTCAGTAAGTCGTTTGCATTTTAATTGATTTATAAAATATAAAATTACCTCTCCTTTGATAATCTTAATACTCAAGAAACATGCCAAATCATACGCAAAGCAATTTTCATTCCTTAAGAGACTTTCTTATCATTTTACAAAAATTTCGGTATCGTTTCTTTTATGAAATTGAGACCATGAAAAAAATATGAGAATTTATGAGGCAGAGATCTTCAAAAAAAAAATCGCATGCAAGAGATGAAAAAAAGTGTTTCTCTTTCCATGGACTTTCAACAACATAAACAAAAGGCAAAGAGGATACGACAAAGACAAAAGAGAGTCAAAATGCAAATTAAAATTAATTGGTTGTTCATTTATCATTTCTCGTGAAGTTCACCCCGAAAAAAAAATATAAATGCTAAAAGAACAGAGATTACATTTTTGTGATAAAAAGCGTTTAATCGCAAAAAGGTAAGAGAATTAAATTTATAGTGCGGCAGTTATTTGTTTTTCGTCTGCTATACAGCGCGCAAAAAAAAATGTCCGAGAGAAAGAGATATGTATATAAAATGCATAGCATGTGTGTATAGTCATAAAAATTTTTTAATTTGATGTTATAAAATGTATATCATTGAATGTGTATGCTTACCATAAGGATTTAAGATAATCTCTCCTGACTCACTCTCGCTAAAATTCTCCTTTTTGGTGGGGCGTGTATGGTGCAAGCGAGTATTGAGATTCGACTGTCATTTTGTATCAATGACTGGCTGAAAAGAAAAATATTTTAAGCATGTCCTTAATTTTGTTTGTACTCATACATGCTACTAACTGACTGCTTTCTTAACTCACTTCGCTGATTGCGCAGATCATTTGCGATCCATTACTTACTTAAGATTTTGAGGAATTGGGGAACAAAAAGAGTGACTAAAGATGATCAAATGCCAAAGGCATACCTATTGGGGATTATCACTAAATTTACCGAGCTCTGCGAACCTAGCATGTATAAAGAAACCCTTCCTTAGAGTCTCCTAAAGCTGGTTGAATCAATGACTTCCTTCTGCCAATTGCCTATATCAAATCCAATGCTATATCTATCGACAGCTTCTCCAAACTCAGAGGCACATGATAATTAGTCGACTCAACGTTTTGAACTCAAAAACTGCTGGTTTTTATTCTTCTTATGTCGTATATCAATTCCCAAAAAAACCGTTAAATCCAAACCAACAATTAAAATGCACAACAACCCCTTACCTCATTTGATTCTTTTACTCGGTTAATTTTTTCTGTTCATACGAATGTGTATTTCTGCAGCCATTTTTTTCGTTTTATTTATTTACTTTTTCCAGCTTCATAGGAGATTATCTTTGAAACGTGTTATTTTTTAATTTTTATATTATTCCTTTATTCCTTTTTTGAGCATTTTTCAATATTTTGAAAAGGGAAACCAATTAAAATTAAATATTTTGATAAATGCTCGGTGGCTGCTTAATAAATTCAATGATGATGTCACACAAAATATTTTACTTCTTTTTCCACTTAACTAATTACATTAAGAATTCCAGAAGGCGAGGCATGAATAGCATTAAGCTGTCGTATTTGGTCCATATAAAAATGCATTCACATCAGGGCAGCATTAGAAGATGGAGCTAATAAAATGTGTTTATTTTTAAATAATTTTAAAAATTATCATAATTTATAATTAATATGCACATTTTATATCATCCAAACATTTCAATTTACGTGATGTGCTTACCATCGATAAAAAATTAATTTGTGTTCTGCATAGAATTAATGATGAAGTTGTGTAATGCTTGTTATTGAATTCTTATGCAATTCGACTTCCAGGTGAGAATTTTGTATGTGTTTTTAGATAGTAGCAAGCTATAAAAAGTACATTATGATGCGCTTAGAAGTCCAACAAATGCAAACGTCAATCACACAATTTCACATTTCATTATGCTATGTTATTTTGGTAAGTCTTAAATTAAAGACCTCGTGGGTGGCTTAAAGAAAAGAATTCTTTTTCCATGGTTAACCGCACAATTTGAATACACAAAATGTATGTCTAAAAAGTATGTAATGATAATAATTTCTTTATAACCATGAAAAATTTTCATAAGTAGACGAAAAGAAGAAGAAAATTTGCCGTAAAGGATGTGTTGCATCAATGAACATTATTGGGTGTGTGCTATGTATAGTGGCATACTTAACCTGCGTGATCCTACACTCCATGCTTTTGCATATGCTACTATCAGGTAGGCATCCTTCCAAATATTCAAATATAAAGGCGGAATTTCTCTTTTTCTCTTATTTTTTGGAACATCATGCAAATATCTCTTTGCTCTAAAGATTCCTAGAAAATGAGCTTATTTCAAATTATCCAATTACACCATGAAATTAAATGTGGATGATTCCCAATGATTCCATTAAAGATAATTTTCTAAAGATTTCTTAAACTGCAACATATGCAAGGAAAAAACATTTTTCTTGTTCTTTTCTTTTCCTTTTTGCATGCATGCATAGCACAAAAGTATCAATGTACAGATAATGAACATACTTTTTTTCGGACCCTAAGTCGGCACACTTTACATACATTTACTTATTGTATTGTATTGGATATTTACGATGGCCAGATTTTAGAAGAAATGTCTGATGGGGTGAAATGAAGGATTTTCATGTTCTGACCGTATGCTCTCTCTGAGTAAGAAGAGAATAGTTATCGAGTATCTGAATAATCAGCGAATTAAACCCTCCTATCATACTTGGTGTGGTATTGCTCTAGTTTATTAATAATTAATAGCTCTAAAGTGCCTTGCTGGTCAAGGAGCTAAAGTGCTTGGCACAAATTTGGCATGGTAATTTGAAAGTCGAGGGTTCAAATCCAACCATATCCAAAGTTGTCCCTTTTCGAAGGTTTAGTTCCTTTCGTCTGTTTGATTGAGGAACAAACCAGGAATTTGAAGTATAGCTAGAGAAATGTGGACGAGCTTTAAGATTGTCTTAAGATTTGAATATGTCTGACTGTTCTGACAACATACCTGGCAACATCATATCACGTCCTCAGTCGATTCAAACGATATCATTAATTTATCCTAAACCTAGATTTGAAAATTATGTTTATTATGTTTAATCCTAAATAAACACTAATTTATGAACCAGTTAGGTATGTCATCAATAAATGTAATTAAACTACGGTTCGAATATGTCCCTAAAACCCATCATATTTCAGTTAATCTCATATTTGTTCCTTATTTCCCAAAAAAAAATCTACATTTAATTTTTGTAAGTCATTTAAAAATGCATTTATACAGCTACAGTAGTTCTTTTTCGGGAGTCAATTATTTGCTTTTTTGCCTTTTCAGATTATCCTTTTACCGAATTGCCTTCTTGCAGATTACCTATGTACTAGACAAATAGAAGGAAAAGGGAGAAGAAGAAGAAGAAGGAGAAGAAGAAAAGCAGCAACTGTAAAAAGGTAAAAATAATAGAAAGAAAATATGAAATGGGTGCTAATACCATAGGATTATAGAATATCGATTTCAAAGCCTGAATGCTATTGAGTTGATATCATTTATTAATTTACTAAAAAAATAAACTTCAATTTGGTAGAAAAATAGGAGGATTAAAAGTTAAAAGAAGGACAAACTTTTTACATGTGCTGATCTTTTTTGTTGGAAAGGAATTCTTCTCATTATACAAATTTTCACACTAAATCTAGATATCATCCAATTTTTTTACTTCTTATTTCGTTCACAACATGCGTTGGCATTTTTAATATATTTTTATTGGACTCTGGTTATCTTTTATAAATCAAACAAGAAAGACTTCTACAAATTGATGGACATACGAATTGTTATAGTTGAAGATATTTTCTCAAGAAATGGAAGATGGAAGTGTAGAAAAAATAATATTTACAAGCACTATGAAGTTAACACCTGCTATGAAGATAGAGAGCGTGTGAATTAAGAAATTTGAATAATATTTAATAGCTGATTGAAGTTTTCTTTCTGGATGCTGCACGTTATTTTTATTGGCATTTAGTAATTTGAGACGAATATTCATTAAGACAGACGGAGAAAGAGAGAAAGAAAGATGTGGGTTAGTTAGGTGATTAAGTTAATTTATTTAATTTGTTTGCTAATTCATGTGATCGAGCTGCGTTGAAAATTGATTTTAGTTTGGTGCTAGGCTGATCGCGTTTATTTAAAACTTATTTTCCTATTTTATTGCCAATACAAGCTCTTGGAATTTTTGCAAAAGTATTTTGTAATTTTGATGATTTATGACTGAAGTTTTGCAAATTTTAGGGAAATAAATTAAACAATTAACTAATCTTTGATTTGTTGACTGTCTAGCTGAGTGAGACGTGAGAATTCAACAACCAGACAGCGTTTAGAGCTCAGGTTAGGAGCATTAGTTCAGTACTATCTTTCGATCAATAAAACAAGAACATTAAACACTTTTTTGATAAAACATGATGAAGTCTGTGCTTTAATTGGGTATTCTTTTAAAGTTATAAGTGATCGACATCCAATACGTCTCCAATTAGTCTTAAATATTCAACAAAACGTTTTCAATTCAAAACTGCTTCCCAATCTCATCAAACACAAATAATACCAACTAACCACGCTGAAATTGCCAATCAGCACATTTTATTCTCAACAAAAGCTATTAAATGATTGACAAATTCTTTCCTTCAAAATCATTTCCACGTCTTTGCCTCGTTTATTGCTTCTTGCATACCTAATATCTCATTCAACTTAATCGCATAATAATAATAACTTCTCATTCATTAAATGTCATTATAAATCAATATGAATGATCCAATGGTTGAGCTAAACAAAATAATATACATATCTATGCGTACATATCCATTACACGTCAATAATTATCTTTAACGTAAATAACTCTTCATGTTTATGCTTGAATAATAATAATAGGAATAGGATGAAAAAAAAAATATTTCGAGAGAGGTGGTGCCGTTGCTGCTAATGATCGACCATTATAAAACGAAGAAGAAATACTTAAACGTGGTTCTGTTTTTCAACGGAATCAAAAAGACATTAAAGTTAAATAAAATTAGTTCTTTTCTAAGACTTGGACAATGTTCGCATACAAATATTCAAATTAATTCCATGTTCAACATAGAAATGATAATTTTTTATGCTATTCTCGTGTCCAATAGGGACAAGGAGTAGAGTGGCCCGAGCAATATAGTTAATATTCGATTGATATAGCATTAAAAATGAGTTATAAGTAAATGAAATGTTTATTCATCCGAATTCAAAAACAGACTAAACATTTTATAAGAAAAAGGGGTTTTCAACTAAGTTCCATCAATATTATTCAAATTTCAAATATACGTTATAACAAAATGCCTTTTGTATATATTTGGCAATAACGTTAAACATTTTACCGTCAGATTATTTGACTTAAGTCTATTAAAATTATTCATTTAGCAACCCTGGCAGGAGTTCCAGAAGAACAATAGATCCAAAACTGCAGAAAATTAGTTACGCATCACGGTAAATGTAATAAAAGGATAAATATTTACTAAAGACATAATCCATTCGTATGTTTTATGACTTTTTATTATAAATTATTCACTTGTGGGAAACGCACATAAAGGATGCATAGATCATTAATAATGCATAGTCAGAATGAGTGAGAGATTATCTTCATCTACTGCTGCTGCATATTTTATTCTCTCCTTGCAGGTTGCAGCTGAATATATGATGACTATATGACAAAGAGTCCATAAAGGATAAATGTTCTGTGCCGTAAAAATGAGAAGTAAAACACAGCAAAAAAAAAGTGTGAGAAAAAGAAGAAGTGAAGAAAAAATTTATTCTCGGAAGGATTTAAAATTTATGGCATTAAATTAATTTTCTTATCTCAAAACATTCATGTCTTGATACCTGTACGTATCAGCACAAACAACACACAGAACATCCATTCCATGTTTGGCAAAATTAAATAAATGTTTTTGATAATTTTTTCTGCTTTTTTTTTCACAAGGTTTGTTCACCGAACTTTGAATGAGTTTGATAATTTTTTTGGGGGATATTTTATGAGATTTATAATCAGTGAATAAGCCTTCTAGTCACTTTTGGTCTCCCAAGATCTCGTTCATGTCAGAAGAATATATTTTTCAATATGGATTTTTTTGATGAATTTTTAGATGTGAATTTTTCAGAAATTCTTCAGTTTGACTTGATTTTTTTGAGGAATTAGAGTTGTAGTCTACACCTTGATTACCACGGCGTTCTGGTTGCCCATCACTAAACTCTTTCTTCCCAGGTCGGGATTTTGAGAAAATTTACCCATCACTGATTCAGGAGCTGAAATGTAGACATGATATAAATTCAGAATGAGTATAAAAAGAAGCAAATTTTCCTCAACTCCCCAAAATTCGTCCTAATTCCCAATATTCTTAAATGAACACTCAACTTGCTGTATATTTTTGATATAAAATTTTTTATGTTATTTTTTCTTGCGAAAACACATGACGCCAAAGCTAATTGTTGATAATGATTCTTGATAAATATTTAAGAAATTACTGGATATTATACAGAATATGATTATGTTTTGTCGATGAATGAGCAAGCTTTTAAGACAACAAAAATAAAAATAAAATGCGAAGAGAATGAAGGAAGAAAATCAACATTTTCACGGCATCATGAAGACTTAATGATACGTGAAAAAATAAAGTCAGAAATATCAGAAGGAAAAAGGCGAAATAAAAAAAAGGTTTTAATTTTCCTTCATTTTATTTTAGTATTGTGAGGCAGCTAGCAATTATTGTCGTATGATAGATGAATCGAGGAAAATTAAATGAGAGAGTGTAGAATGGAAGAAAATAAATATTTCGTTGAGTAAGAAAGCATTTTAATAATAGCAGACAAGTAACAGCAAATGGAGAATCACGCAACAAGCATTTAATATTATTAAATGCTGCTAATTAAATATTTAACGCTTTTAAAATTATCGATTGTATGTTTTCTTTAGCATGAATTTATTAAGTGATGAATGTGGGATGATGATGCTCAGTTTGACAGAGTCTGAGGAGCCAAGTTAGCATGCAAGTAGAAATCATCTTCGAAAGCACATCGAAACACAACTTCTGCAGTTTGGAGATCCACCAATGAGTGAGAGTCACACCGATCCAGAATCAGATTTTCAATCAATTAATTGATTTATGCTATCCAGCACAAAGTTCCAAGAATGATCAAAATGCGCTCTATGAGTCAACTTCCGATGTCTTTTTAACATTACCATATTTATACACTCCAGCTCACTTTATTAAAATACATGTCCGCCATGCTTATTTCTTCTTCTTCCTCCACTTCATCATCATTTTGCTCTTTATTACTACAAATTTCCAGACACGACACTGATTAAATTAAATTGGACCCTCTCAATTAATTATAATGCCTCTCTTTCTCCAATAATATAATTAAAAGCCGAGCTCTGTTCGTTTCATTCTTTACGTTGTTTGTCTGTCTCCTTCGCGTGTGCGCTGTGTCTGCTCGCAGCATTCAATTCCTTTCCCTTCATTTCCTTTCCTTTATTTTTCTCTTTTCTCCATCATCGAACACAAAAACTCATTTTTAGCATTTAATTTAAAGCATTGAGAGAATTAAATTAATTGATTTAAAAGAGTGAGCACGAATCAAATGAAATAAAAAAAGGAACAACAAATTATGGAATCAAAAAATAAACTAAAATGATGATGATGATGGTCTCAATATAGACTTTTTGGTTAGATGAAGTTATTGAGATAACAAACAAGAAAAAAAATTGTATCTAATTTTTTTCACCTCACCTTTTGTTAATAATGACAAGTAAGAAAGAGCATTGTCATGATTAATGAATGATAAATCACAAAAAGAAATCAATATTAACATAATCCATTCTTCATTTGTTGCTTTTGTTATATTTATTTGTTCATTTATATCTTTATACACTCATATATAGGATCTCAATCAAGAGAAATAATCATAATAAAAATATATTTAGATACACTTATGGATGTATACACACTATTTTAGCTCCATGAAATATTATAAAGTGGAAGAAATAAGCTTAATATTTTAGCAGATTGTATGGATTGGAGGTTTTTATAATGCGTATGCCAGTGATGAAATTATGCAGTCACGTCCTGCACTTAGCCTAACCACACCATGTACCAACTTCACTCTCGTGTTGAAGACCGTCAATCCAAACCACAAAGTAGGGACGATTCGAACGAGGTTTTGGTTAGTACATTTTGCGTCCTTTAATTCAGGCTAAGATACCCAATGAGAGAACCGGATTAATATTCACAACGGAGACCAAAGGTAAACAGAAAAGTTGGAATGTGAGGACTAAGTGCGGACCAGGTGCGATATCAACAATTCAGCATTGCAATTGCAATATCACAGCTATCATGGAGGAATCAGTCGATAGATACAGTATTGCATTTTGTATTGGAAATTGGCAGACAAAAACCAGCAATAGATTCAGCTTTGAATGCCATCTGAGGGAGGCCATTGTTCACAATTGATCTAGCAAAGTAATTAAGTATGTATTAGTGATTGAAAGAAATATTTAGATTTTATTGCAGGCATAAAAGTGCGAATAATTACCTGATCCATTCAACCCGGCCTATTAATAAGTATATATCTCATAATATAACATAACGTACACACCACCTCGCGATACTCGACACTCTGTTTTTTCTCTCCTTACTTAAATTTCATTTCTTTTTCCTTCTTTCTTCTCAACTCAATTCAAAACGTGTTCAATTTTCACTGATTATAATCGCTGGATGGCTTTATTTACTTTTCTTTCTCATTCATTCTCTCTCGATACTTTTTTTTTGAACAGCAAAAATTTGTATATTAACGCTTTTTACAATTAGCTCAAGCTCCTCCTATACTCTAAAGCCATAAAATAAAGTCTGACAGGTCCGTAAAAATATCATTAATCATCTAATTTCAATAATAACATGTTTATTATGCTATGGAAACGAAAGCTCTTATTTATTTTTAAAAAAAACTTTTTTTTTCTTTCTTTTCTGATTTCTGCCCCGTTATAGATGTAAATGATTTATTCAGTTTTATATTTTCGGATGGAGCCATGTAATGTGTTTGATTTATGATTACTGTATTCTTCTCTTTCACTCTTGCAATCTCCTTCTCACTCTCATTCATTCACTTACTCTATTTCTTTCAGTATGTTCACTTCATAAAGTTTATAACAAACAATGAAAAATTATTAGAATTTAGATGATCTCTTAATTTGAATTTTTTTTTCTTCCATTTCTTCTTACTCTTTATATCTTGAGTCTTTATGTTGGTTGTTTTGGAGCTCGTTTATGAATATTTACACGATTAAAAGGTTACACACTCAATATTATAGCATACTTACTCAATAAAATGTGAAATGAGAATATGCTATAGCTTTTAATTGCATGATGAAGTTCCAATTTGGAAGCAGTTTGGCTTGATGCTCGAAATCGACTCGAATTTTTTAACAAGCCGAGTCGATTTGAGTCGGCATTTTCTCACAAAATCCAATTTGACTTCGAGCTCTAGTTTGGCTTTTGTTACAGTTCTAACATTTTAATCTAGTTCATTAAACTGCTACATTTAAGAATTCGAACTTATCGAACTTCTAAACTTCCAAAAATTCACTAGATCGGTGATGGAATTTGAGCCCGGGAGTTTATCCTAAACAGAAGATCTTGAAAAATAATCCAACCACTCCACCGACATTATGTCAAGTTAAACACTACAAATTTTATGAAACTTTCTCAAAAAATTGTAATTAGTCATCCATAGGACTAGTAATTTGAAGTGTTTATCAAAATTTCAGAGCTGAGAAATATGTTCAAGTGTGAAATTGCAATTAACTTGACTACATGACGGCATGCAATTTCATGAAACATCAGGATATTTAATGTTCGCAATTTATTTTAATTTATTATTTTAAGAGCTTTATTTTCCATTCATATGTTTCAGATAACCATCCTAAATACTTTTGAGTATTCAATATCTACACAGTTAATAAGCATTTATGCAGATCCAGCCCAACTGAATCACCAAAGCGCCAATTACTTTATTCTAATTCAAAACATTTCAAACTTATTTCTTATGAAGTTATAAGCGTATTTATATACATACGTGCAGTAACTTCATGTCTCACCTTAAGAGATATATTCATAAGGAGATGAGAAGAAACAAATAATGAATAAGATAAATTTGTTATTTTCATTATTTGAATGTTCTAATCCGATCATTACGCATTAAGATCGCTCGCTTCTTTTCCATTTATCTTCAATTCTCTTCTTATTTCTTGAATATCATTGTTATAATTGTAATATGGATGAATATTGAGCATGGGTGGAATATTTTATATTAATAATGCCACTTAAATGATTTTGATTGCTTAATTTAAGATATAAATTAATAGAAGCAATCAATATTTGAATAAGAAAAGATGAAATTTTGATTTTTTTTTGTTACTTGTTGCCTTTTCTGTTTGTTTCTCTCTTCTTTATGTTCATAAGATTGAATTGTGTGGAATGAATGAGAATTATTTAAGGAAGAAACATGAAATGAAATGGATGGATTGTTAGATTTTTATAGGTGTTAAGATGATAAGTATTTTATAGCACGGGGATACACTCGTTTGTGTCTGATACTTTCAGTTTATTTTAAAATTAAAATGTTTGTAAATTTCGTGGAAATTTATCCAAATCTTGGAATTTTGTTTTAGAAGTTTTAGTAATTACAATGCCTTAATTGGCATTTGGTTGCAGATGCAAATTCAGTACTAAATGCTTCCATCTACTTACTAGGTTATTGCAAAAAGCTTTTCATCTAGCTTTATCACAAATATTATCTTGGCCTTATCACAAAGTTTGAACAAATTATCCCTTTTTATATCTAACTGGCATTCTCGTAGAACTGTCCTACTTCATGTTGTTTTTGGACTTCCAGGTCGTCTGTTCTCTTGTTGATTCCATTTTAGGTCGGTAAAAAATGGTGTTTCTGCCCCTGCATTGAAATTTTCTGCTGTATTATGCTTTAAAAGTGTGGTACCTATTTGACTGAATATGTTTTTGACAATAGCCTTGTTCTTTTTGGTTAATGATACTATTTAATCTAGCTCTGAAAAATCAAACCATTTAACAATTTATATTAAAATTCTCTCATATTTGTGTATACAGGATGACTCATAACCTTCGCAAAGCCTCATTCATAGCTACCTATTTCAAAGAATAATTTCATATTCATATCAAAAATTAATGATGCAGTCACACAAAACCAAAAAAATATAAGCATACCATTTAATTATAAAATGTAACATGATATTTCAAGATGAAACGGTTAAAAAAATTAGGAACGGACTTAATTTCTCGTCATATCCATAAATTTATGTGATTATACTCTCTACTGAATAAGAATATGACTAAGATGAGTCATTTTGCTCTTTATGATTTTCATATTCAAATATGGTAATTGAATATAATTGGTATACAACTTCTTTTCATTTGTGACATACGTCGACTTAATTTGGTGATTGACTGAAAAGATCAAGATTTGCATAAATTTAGATCTTGACGGTTGTGTTTTTAACAGAAGGATGGCTCATTACACCCACAGAATGAAATTTTATTTAATTTTATTGCTATTTACTTGCTTACGTGACAAATTGCCTGTAATGGTTTCCTAAATGAATTTGTCTTCGATTTATATTGAAATTAATTTTACACTTGCTGGCATTTTTGAAAGCAGATTTCTGATTATTAATGTCATTAATTAATGTTTACAAAAATATTGAAAATCTCATCTTGAAAAAGGAATGAGTTCGTATATGACGTCGCTCGAGGCAAACAGATCAGACAACGCTGTCCTAGATTGCATGCCTTGATTGAATTAGGTGCCTCATAAGCCTAGCATTAGTCTGCTAACCTTTATTTGTCGGTTTTGGCTGCAGTAATCATACTTAGATTTGGTATATAATGAACAGATTATTAAATCTTGAACCGAGTATTTTTAAAATGAAGACATTAAACTCTATTAGAATTTAATATATTCCGAATCCTTGTTAAGTCAATTGTTAAGTCAATAGTGAAATAACAGAGTCTTTTTAAAATCAATTATAATAAAAATAAATAAACATTAGCATTGCAGACCTTAAGGTCCATAGCTGCGCGTTTATATGCGTTTCATGGCTATTTGGAGTTTAACGAGGGAGGATTCGCCAGATCTCTCGCTCAAACCTAGACCTACAAGTTTATAGTGGAATCCGAACCACTTCTTTGATGACATTACTGCCTGTAGCCTTCAAAGGGAGGCTGTGAGCCGCGTTTACACTACATATGATTCGAAAAAGGACATGTGAAAAATTTCCCATGCCGAGTCTCGAACCCATGATCGCTAGATCGGTGTTGCAATAATTATGTACCGAAGTACTAAACCATTCCGCCACCGAGCAACCTCGACTCACACGAAAATCAATTATAATCATTCAAAATTCAAAAGATGGAAGCTGAAAATCTAACAATCAATATTGAATTAAAACCAAATAATTAATTTTTTTGAAATTTCTTTAATGCATTTCCTTTTAAATCTTCTTTTGTACTTAATTACAGTCAATTTTCATGTGTTTTTAGATAAAAATCATCATTTTCATAGTTGTTTTTTTCGAATAAGATATTTTAATTATATTAATTACGATAAAATTATTTTCTTAAACATTTTATTTACTTTATACAGTGGGCCTTAAAACTAGAACCTTTTTCATACTCATATAAACATTTAATTAGATTGACAATACATATCTAATTTTTTTAGCATTAATGATTTCTTAAAGAGTGTTTTTGAGATTTTTGAGGGGAAAATTGCTCGATGTGAAAATGCTTTTGGTACTGATTGGGTGAAGAAAGGTAAATATTTAAAATATGACTGATTAATCTCGGAAGGTACGCGACCTTAAAAATGTCCAAAAATTTGGACCCAGGTCAGTGTGAATCTCGTCTCAGACCAGAGTCAATTCTACCTGGAGACGAATTTTTGTATAAAATTCTCAGTCACTAGTAAGTCAATCAATATTGAACATTAGCAACAAGCACCAAAAATAGTTTCACAAAGAGTTTAACTTTCCACACGAATATTCCTTTAAATAAAAGTTAATCTATATATACTTAATTTACATATCTTCATCACCCGACATACAATCATCCATATCGATTAATTCATCTTCATCTTCACAATTATCGGATCGACTACTATGATTACCACCACCGCCTGATTTTGAATCACCTTCCTCTTGCTGTGTGCGTTTAAATTTCGTGCGGCGATTTTGGAACCACACTTTGACCTGTGTTAATAAAGAAAATGAAAAAAATATTAATTAAATGATTTTTTTTTATGATATACCGGCTGATATATAGCCAACAATCTATCTCATCAGATATCCACAGAAAAAATGTATATTCGAGAGAATTTTTTTTTAATCACGAAGATTAATAAATAATGCCATCATGAACACACCATTCGAGAGAGCTTTTTTTCTGTTGAACACTCAATCGTTATAAATCATTTTCATGTTAAAGTCTCAAACTGTGCCAAAAATGTGTAAAATTCTCTGTGTACATGTAGACATGTATATTTATTTTTTTGGATGTTGTAAAAATGATAAAAATAATAAAAATGTGAGAAGGAAGAAGATGAACATTTTTATGAAATTATTAATTTCTTTATTTGCTAATGATGAGGAATGTGGATTATTCTTTTGAATATGTTCCTCAAAATATATCAAAAATGTTTATAATCCAATCTCCAGTACCTCCAAAAATCAATCAAAAAAGTCAATATTTTCATAAGCTACTTTAATTGCAACACAATCTATAATGAATACTTGAGGGATATTAGGTAGCCTCTACACACATTCTTCATCATCCTCTTTAACATTTTCATATATATGATGCTTTTAATACAGTAGATGAAGAGCGATGAAGCAACTAATGAGTTAAAGAGAGCAAGAAACAAACGAAGTATCTTAATTTAAAGCAATCTTTTTCACTAGTTTATTATGATTTATTGTGCTCACGCCACAGTATGTTTTCTTGCACTTGAGACGGCATGTACATGTACAATGTATCATGGATATTCATTTTTTATATACATTTTCTCACATGAAATGGATTTGTGAATGGAGATGGGAAAATTTGGTCTGAATTTTCAATTATTAAGCTTAGTTTTTAAATCGATTTTTAGATTTGACAATTGCATATTAATATCCCGCGGCAAACAGGATGCCTCAATTTATTTAAAAACTTAACTTTCATTAAAAGTCCAAACTATCCCAAAGATCATTGCCTAACATCAAACTTAAGTTAATAAATACAAATTGTTTTCAATTAATTACCTGAGTTTCAGTTAAGCTTAATTGCTGTGCTAATGTTTTCCGCTCGGCACCAACGACATATTGATTATTCTCAAATGCATGCTCCAATTTGAGTAGTTGAGTCGGCGAGAAAGCTGTGCGCACTCGTTTTGGCTTACGGAAAGGATGCAGGAGGAAGTCTGTAAAATAAGGAGAATCTAATAAGCCAAAAAGAAAAGTAAATTAAAATGCAATAATGTTTTGTAATGTGCTTGTGCATTTTTTTGTTGCAGGATATGCGTCTGTTATTGAAAAATTATATGAAGCTTAATGATATAGCAAATTGATGATTAATTCATATGCTGAGTATCCCATTATTGTAAGTTAATTTTAATTTTATATCCATCAATTCGATGACTTGATGTTGGTTGCGTTCGCATGTATTTAGGTGGATCAAGGGGTGGGCAATTTTGAGGTTGGAAAATTTTTACTTGACAATTTCAATTTAATTTTTAGATTTATAAAATGAAGGCTTAATGCACAATTAAACCACAGTGATTATGTTGTTTAACAAGCTCATTGAATCGCTCATAAAAGTCATAATAAGTTCCCAAAGTTTTTCTTCCCTCGCAATATTCACATTGCGTACATACACATTTTCCTCTTTAAAAAATGATAATTTAACGTCATGAGCAAAACTATTTATTTTTTAACATTTAATAAAGTTAATAATTTTATGTTGCTACAGGCGGTCTACATATAGCAATTAAAAACACATTAAAACAAATTGAGCACTGTTGAATCAACATTCTGTATATATTTTTTTTCCATTCAATACACACAAATTTGTGAATTATTTTTCAAGTGTGTGCATGAAATAAAAATTTTTTTCTTTCATTAAAGAACATGCAGAATGCAAACATGAGATTAAAATATGGCTAAATTATATGTTAATGATGTATGTTATTTTATGATGTAGGTTTTTAAGGAAAATATTTTTTTGTTTTTTGAGGAGCATCAACATCTGCAAGCAGAAAGTCATCAAACTTTTTTTAATGGTCTGGTACAATCAATTTTCATTAAAATATTGCAACAATTTAGTAGTCATTTACATTCTGTCGGTTAAAAAATTCCATCGATGTATTCTCTTTTTAAGGAGAAGAATGAAAAAAGGTAAGCAGAACTGAGAAAAATTTAAATTTCAGGAAATTCTTTCGTCGCTAATGAAGATCGTAAGATGTTTTGCATGAGATTGTT
Organism: Chironomus tepperi; assembly: GCF_022539635.2. Taxonomy (NCBI): domain Eukaryota; kingdom Metazoa; phylum Arthropoda; class Insecta; order Diptera; family Chironomidae; genus Chironomus; species Chironomus tepperi. The sequence goes on from NW_027226250.1 coordinate 1,587,631, forward strand.
TGAGATAATAAATGAGTTTAGTCAAATTAAAAAAAATTGGACAGTTTAGATCAGAGCTCGAAGTCGACCCAAAATTATATGAAGTTGAGCCGACTCATGTCAAATTCCGAGTCAATTTCCAGATCTGTTTTAGATTATCAAAATGTTTAAATTTTGTTAAACTTCTTGAATTACTGCAAATTATCTTTTACTTTTCTTCCTTTATTGCCTAATTGAACTCACAATTACCACAGAATACCAACTAATTACTAACCAATCTAAGAACATCTCTCACATTTACTAAAGAATTTCATTCTCTCAACTTATCTCATCGCATCTAAATTCTCAATGTTTTTCATCTCAACTAACTGGTAATTATTGAGTCATCATAACGTGAATTAAATGTAATTTATATTGATGCATGCTCGATTATTGATGATCAAGCATTTATATTAAATATAATTATCGTTTAATGTGTAATTTATTTGCAATCATGCACTGTTGCTGGTAAGAAAAGTCTGCTTCATAAAATGACAATTTCATGGTTTTGATAAATTATAAATTTGATAATAATTGTCAATATTGAAATTACGTTGCTTAATCGACGATTGTGTAATATTTCTATATATTTAATGACTTTATTGCGTATTATTATGTTATGAGAGATTTTTAGAGCTAATTGATTGTGACAGATTGAGACTTTGAAACTGAGCTCGAAGTTAAGTTATATTTTGTATAGAAAGTTTGTTTCCAGTCCATATAAAGTTAGAATTGACTTTGAAAACTTTTAAATTTTGTTAAGAAAATTTAAAGTTTTGTAAAATTTTAAATTTTAAGAAAAAAATCCTAAAATTTCAATTCACTTTCAGAATATAGCACAAAATTCCTCACTTCATAAAGCTTCACAAGTCACTAATATTCACAACTTAACCGTCTCCATCACTCAAAAACCATATCATATAATTTAAATGCACATTTCCTTATTCATACTGTCAAAACAATTTTATTACAAAAGTGATTTCAATGCCAATATACTTTTAATATTTTTTTTTTATTGAGAAGAAGCTTCGTCGAATCTTTTTATGATTAATGTTCCATTAAAAATTTTGAAATATGACTATCCATTAAATCATTTTCATGGAAAAATCTTTCATTAAAAATTATTAATTTTACTAATGAATGAATAATATTTTCTCGATGCACTCAAAAATCAATGCATTAAATATCATTTCGCATGGTATTAATCGTCAAAAAAAATATCAACAGTCAGCCATAAGATTTTGCTAATTTATTATAATGAAAACATTACTAATCGAAATTTTCAACACATTAAGTTATTGTTATTTCAAAAAAGCACGAAACGATGAATGATTTAGTAAATGTGTATACAGCCCATGCTTGTTGATGTGAGAATGGGCACTAAATTATTCAGGAATTCATTCGTCCATTATATTTTCATGATGTATAAAGTTGTCAAGGAAATTATAAAAGCGAATTAACAAATAATTAATTCAACATTAAGATGGGTATCACTAATTATATCATAAGTTGAAGCTATACACATAATATGCCATGATATACGGTGAACTTGTACACATTGCGTCTAATTACATTTTATTAATGACTTTTTTTGAAACGCTTAATAACATTTAATTATAAACGATTCAGTTCTCATGCTACGAAAATGTACAGACCAAGTCAATTCGTTTCTTGTTTCATTTGGTACGAGTTTGAAACTGCCTGCTTTTGAGAGTTGAAAATGTTGTGAAACAGCTCAAAGATTGTTAGTGTTTGAGGAACAAAAGTAAGGATTAAAAATCTTAGACGCAGTTAGAATTTTTATTGAATTTTTAACGGTTGCTAGAATTTTAAAATTTAAAACCGTTTCAATTTTCAACTGAATTTTAAATTATGAAACATTTTGAAATTTTGAACCTAAATAGTTATGGCTTGAATAAATGAAATTAGCAATATTCTCAAAAGTCAAGCAAGAAACTTCTAACAATTTATGAAATTGTCTAATTCGCTTCCTTTAGAAAATTTAGAAAATTACCCAGAACAATTCACATAATTCCATCAATCCAAACACAAAATACACAAAGTGATCACATTATCGCATCTAGTACATGGAAAAAAATTGCTCTCAAAATTACTTGGTAAATGCTATCTCGCATATTATGCCAAAATCGAAATGAAATTATCTTAATCACAAGCTCACAATCTAAGTCCATTTACAGCAAATTAGCAGGTTTCGATCGTTACTTTGTTTGTTAATTTTTTTCACTACTTTAAACGCCTTCTTTTTTTCCCTTTTCGAAAAATGATTCGTTTTTTTTTCGCAACTTAAACAATAATGCATTATTATGTTGAATGTTTGTACATAGTTGAGGCTCATGCATAGAGAGGTATAGAGTGTGTGTATTATATAGTTAGCGAGTGAGAGATGGTAAGGAGGAATGAAAAGGCAAACGAGCCATAATTGGTTTTATATTGAATCGCGAAGAGCATAATTTAATGTATTCAAGCACAAATTACAGTCAATCAAATTACATTTCAGTCACGTTTTTGAGCTTGATACTTGGAGCATTAAAAGCCACAAAGGCAAATATGTATTAAAGCATAAGAAGGAAAAAGAACTGCATCTAGTACACCATAATCACTACTTTCCTTGCACATTTTCTTGCCTTAACATTTTTTTCTTACTTTTTATATTTTAAAGTATTTTATTAGCAGTAAATGAATCAGAATCGGAGATATTTCGAGGCTTTTTCACTTTTATTTCATTAAATTAGTTAAACAAACTTTGAAAAATGAGCGGAAAAACTTTGAAAATTACCATCAAAAAAGGACTCATGTTGAGAACATAATAATGATGTTCATCATGATTAATGTGACTAGTTTGAGTAGTCTCAATTTTTAAGGGATCATTTTTCTTTAGAAATTGTTGGATGTTGATTGATTGGTTCTATATAGAATCATTAGGGCTTTTAGTTTGAGAATTGGAAACAATGTGTTTGATTTTTTTGCGACGGCATACATTGTGACAAGCAAAATTGATTGAAAAGATTGACATTTTGTACAGGAGTATCAAATATGTCTGATTTTAAATCAAAAGCCTTAAAACTTCAAAAATATTTTAAAATAATTGACAATTTTTGGAATTCTGAATTTTCAAAAAATTTAGCACCATCAATTTATTTTCCTGAAGTGAAAAAGCCTTGAAAGCTTCTCAATCTTCTTCATGTATCCCTTCAACAATAAGAAACACAAATTAGGCAAACAAGAGAATTTTTTTCCCAATTCTCGTTCATCTTTTTCTCCCTTTTCGGTTTATATTTGCAAGTTCACGCCAGCAATTTTACGTGGATCCACGGAAGAAATAACCGAGAGTAACAACAACATCAACAAGATAACACATTGGAGATGAAAATTGAAAGAAATATTAATTATATTGCTAAAATATTTTGCCCGTCAGCAGTCAAAATAAATTCTTTCGCATATGTCTGCACGTATGCATGTGAATGTGATTTTTTTGGGAATAAGAAACGGAGAGTAAGAAAATATAAAACTTAATACTCACTTCCAGGAAATCGATGAGGAAATATTCGTCCGTGTCGACTAAGAAGCCATGGATATAATGGATAACTATCGCGGGGAATATTCGGATTGTGAAATTGTGGCGGCAAGTGTTGAGGAAGTGCGCCTAACTGAAAACCTTGTGCCGCCGCTAGGTTGGCAGCGATTGGAAAGTGACCAGCCGAAAAAACGGATTCTGAGCGACCATCATTTCTGGTGGAATAGTTGGCGGCATTTGTCCTCCATGTGACATTGTAGGTCTTAAAATACTGGCTGGAATTCCTGGTACAATAATTGGCTGTTTTTGCATGTGCGATTGTTGCTGTGATTGTGATGTTGGCGGCGGCGTTGATGGCGATTGTGGTGACTGTGATCGACGGTCGTCTGACAAGCGCGTTTGTGAGTCCATTTGTTTTTGAATTTCATGTCTCTGAATATCATTTTCCATACTTTTTTCATGACTGCTATGATGATGATTATGATGATGATGTTGATGTGATACCGGCGGTGATGTGCTCAATGATCTCTTAATTTTATTTCTTAATTCTAACTGTGCATATTCATTTAATTTAATTGCCGCTGCAATATCGCTATTGTGTTTCGGTGAATTATTACTATGTTGATATCCATAATCACTTAATGGACTCAATGGCGCCTCCGAACCCTCACTATCATTTTGTGAAAAATTTAATGGCGATTTATTATGTTGATTTCGATTGCCGACGATCGAATCAATTGAGAATCCAATTTTAGGTTTTGTTGGCATTGCTGTCATCATACTTGCAGCCAATGTATGTGCCGAAGGAGGCATAGTCATCATAATTTTAAATATTTATATATTTTTTTGACTATAACTTTATTTATTCTTTTGTTCTACAAATTCACACACTTTTTCTTTCAAATTGTTTTCTTCTTATTTAATCCATTAATTAGTTAATTAAGTTAACAAAAACTTTATTCATTAAAATATTCTTCCTTCTTCTTCTTCTTATTTTTTTTTTCTTTTTTTCAAACACTTTAAAACTTAATATAATTTTTTTTCTCAATGATCGCAAGACGCGCGAGAATATAGGTTTGAACAGCACGATGGATGAACAACTTTTGAATTCAAAATAATTTTTTTGTTCCAAGCTCTTCCCTTACATTCACACAAGTCTTCTACCTTTATTCTCTCTCTCGTAACGCAATTCTCTCGCTCTCGACTTTTCGGTCGGTATAATTTGACCTATTAGAGGAGATAAGTTGTGGATGTATTGGTAAGCATAAAATATATAACAAACAAAAAATCGTAAGTAACAAGATATCAGAGGTGTGGCTAAATGTGTTTGAACAAAATTCTTTTATGTATATAAATACACAATAAAAGAAAGAAAAAAAAAGACGGGAGAGAATTGCTTCTGACTGTACATTCAACTATTTAATATTGTGCAAAGGGTAATATTATAATAGCTAACACTCAGTAAACTCCACCCAGTATTCATCAACAAATTTTATTATTTGCAATTACTGAAAAGCATCATAAGAAAGTTTTAATGCGATCATTATAGCAATTTAGTTTCTTCATGTATTTATTTCTTCGACTTCTCGAGAAAAATTTTCTTCTTATTTTTGTTCTTTTTATGCTTCTCCAGAGCGGATGGATAGAATACTTAATGATTCTTGCTTCTTATGATTTTTTTTTTTAGATTTTTATGGGCTTTAGAGGGAAAGGAATTTGATAAGATTTATGGAAAGAAAGTTAAACGGAAAGACGTTATTCTTAATTCAAATTTTCTTCATCCTTTATCAGTAATGAGCTTAATTTTTTTGCTGAATTTTATCCTAATTATGTATTCAATTCTCTTTTCGTTAGTGACACAAATAATTAAATTTTATAAATAGATATGATTTTAAATGCGTTGATTGACGACTGTTAGGAATTATCCACATTTACATATAATTCATAAATTACTTATTCATAAAGTACTTATGTAGGATCAAGCACATTGAACATAATTTTCAAATCTAGGTTTTGAATAAAATGAGGCTCTCGTCCGTTCTGACAATATTCCTATCTTAAGGCAATTGTGTAACTCTCGTCCCTATTTCTTCCACTACACTTCAAATTCCTCGTCCGTTCAACAATCCAACGCACATAGTGGTGATCCCATTGTGGAATCAATATTCATTTTTTCGACTAAAATACGACGGGACTGTGATTAGAAATTTTGTTATTATGCTCCATATCACAACATATCCTCAAAAATTACCAATATTATCTCTAGTCAAAACATCCTGGACTCTAATTGCTTTTTCCCTGCTTTTATCATTCGAATGAAAATAACAAAAAATTATCTTCTGTTTTTGTTTCCTAAATTAGATGAAATAATTTTTGTTAGGTAAGTTATAAGCGCTAGAGAATGAGAAAAGAAACGAAAAAATGTTTTAATATTGTTCTAGTTACTGAGTCACGATTCCACTTAATAATATAAAATAAATTAAAAGTAATTTACATTCTTATGATTTTTTATGTAATTTTGTTGCTCTTTTTTTCGGTTACTGATGATGGTTTTTACAGCTTATTGAGAAAGAGAAAGAGAGAATGGAATTGAATGAGTTATGGTATAATTTTATTGGTGCTATAAATTTTTTCCTACTTTGTTTCTGTAATTTTTTGGGATTTTTAATCATGGGAGCTGTTTGGTTATAAAATAGCAAGGAAAATTAACATGATAACTGTGAGACCCAAAATGCCATAAATACTTTATTAAGCTAAATTTGATTATTGATTTTCATTAATTTATCAATAAGCCTCCAAAATACAAAGCAAATCTTTCTGCATGTGCCAACGCAATGTGTATTTTTTACACAAAAGTTACATAAATCGTGTGCTATCAGAACAAGACATCCACATCCATTTCTTAAGAAAACAATTTTTCATATCCAAAAATAACATTTGTAGAATCATTATTTTATGCTATCTATCAATAGAGCAAACATTTCATAGAATGAAAGACTTATAAAGTAACAAGGTATCGATGATAAATTTCTAACCACAAAACAACATTTTTTCAGCTGAAATAGCAACAGAATGACAATAAAATAAATTTCAAACACACGAATCATAATTGTTGAAGAAACATACAATGCAATACAATAACAGCTACAGATGTTTCATTTTTATTTTCATTGACTTTGCACAAAAATAAGAAATATTAACAGAAAATTTTTTCAAAGTAAATTGAAATTAAATTAATGTGATTTTGCCAATCGATGGAATTTTTCGTTTGAAAAGAGAAGAAGTGCTGACCAATTGAGGTGGCCAGGGTGAATGGATTGAATTGCTACAATTATTTTCAGATTTCACAGTTTGGTAGGAATAATCGGCGAAAATCTGTCGAATCACGGGTTCCACAGATGGACCCTACCACAGGTTGTCATCTTCCATCAATGGTCGCCTTCTGAAGATGGCCCCTGTGCGGCTCTCACCTGCGAAAGCATCATCAGTGGAAAATGGCAACCTATGGAAGGAGTCATCTGCTGAAAGAGTCGACCTATGGAAAGGCTTAATCTACTGAAGTAGAATTTGTATGCGGCAATACCCGACTTTTGCCACCTTAAACTAGATCCTAATTAATTCCAACTAAAATCAACAAATTCTAAAAACTCATTCAATCAAATCAACCTGGATCAAGAATGCACACATCGTGACCCATACCAACTGTTAAAAAACAAGCATCAAGCCTAGATTTTACAAAATAGATTAACTATAATGTCATTTTTATGAAGAAGTAATAAAAAAGCATTTATATCTCGGGTATATAAATCTATAGAATTTAAAAATTAACTTTTTTTATAAATGATTAAACATTTTATGTTCAGGTAATGCAGCATAAAATTCTCACTTTCATGGAAAACATAAAAACATCTCTATGTCATCCTCAAGTGGCATTGGACATTGATACCTATTATTATTGTCAAGAAGGCAAAAACATTGTCCTCAGAGAGAAAGAATAAATGCGAATTCTTCTATTGTTTAATTAATAAGAATTTTATGAGAAAAAAATGTTCTTTTCTTTGGCCATTGTTGACTTATTCGAATAATAGAAGAGAAAAACTAACTAAATAATTGGTCTTTTGTCAAATATAATAGAAGGATGAATTGTTCAGTATGGACTTGAGAATTACTATAGATCTGTAACAACAATAAAACCAAAAATAATATATAAAAGGTAACAAAGGTTCAATTGGTCATATTTTAACACATTTGATTCTCATATATTATCATTTTATTTTCCTCACAATGTGAATGACGTGCAAGAAAAATAATGTGTGAAAAGTTAGTTCAGATCAATTATTTTAAGCGCTTTTCAAAAGGTCATGTAAATAAATCTTCAAAAAATCGTTTTAAATTTCAATGAATTTTAATAACATTTTTGGACGATTTTAACTTCACTTTAATTTGCTGAATCGTTCGTTTGGACATCGTTGAGAGTTCGATATTGGAGCCTTAGTTAGTATCATCAAGTTACTGGCTCATCACTTGGTTTGCTAGCGTAAAACTATTGCAAAATGCTTTAATTGATGATTTTTCAACTCCAAAAAAATTAGCTTCAATGCAGCTGATTCCTATTCAATTAAAAATTTAAATACATCTTAAAGCTGTTAAATTAAAAAAATTTCCACGTGCTTAAACACATTTTAAATTGACCGTTATCATCATAAAAGTTACAAAGTACAAAAATTTATGACATTAATGCTTCATTGAACCTTTCTTGTTAAAAATAAATAAATCCAAATCTATCCATATACCCAAAATGAACAATAGCCCGAAAATCCCTTAACAAAAAACTGCACTCAAAAATTGCCAAAGAAAAGAGAGAAATAAATTGTAAGAGCAAACACAGCAAGTTTGTTTTAGTAGCGACACATTCCAAGAACTCCATAAGACGTCATCCATAAAGCGAATACAATAATTCATCAAGTTATTTTATATATATTCATATACGTATATACACACAAATTTACTTGTACCTCACGATTGCATCTAATAAAGCCTTCAAGCATTTTATTAATTCTTCGCACATCATCGTTAAGTAAATGAAGCACATGAAAATTATCTGAAAATTGAACATAATTCCACACACTACCCACACAGATATTTTCATTTTTATTTCTTTTCTTTACTGTTCGTTTCGGGATCCACGGCGCAACATATACATCGACCAATAACAATAATAATGAGTAAGTGAAATAAAATAGCGAGAATATGCTCAATTGAAAATGAGCATGCATAATATAAATATAACAATTATTATTGTTGATACTATTGTTATTACTAGCACTGAATTAATTTCGTTAAAACCGCAAAACTACTTAGTAGCTTCTCGAAAATATTCTTCATTTTTAAACATTTATGATGATTGTATATTCACTGAGCCATTAAATTTACTTTAATTAATGCAATTACATTTTGCTTTCATTAAGTTTTCACACTTTCAGCTTTAGGGATAATGGCGATTTCTGAGTAATTTTTTTAGCGTGATGGAAAAATATATTGTGAATTAAAAGATCCCGATCGGCATAGATTGATCCAATATCGTCAAATGGTCGCCTCTTAGAGTTACTATACTGCACGAAAGTAAACTGCCGTCTCGTCACCGTGATGGCAGCATTTAATTGTATATCGATCGGTTAGTTAGGGTTCCGAACCCATTGCAAGCTTTGTACATTGGAATTCGTGTGTAGCTGACTTCTTTAAGAAAATCATCCTGATACTAGTTTAACCTTGTATCATGGTATTGAATAGAGAAGCATTGACACGTAAGGCCGATGCCATATTGGCACATTTAAGTGACTATGCATCGTATCAAAACACCAACATAATATCAAACTTTAAACTTTTATAGCAACAAAGTGCAATAATATCAGATGTTATAAAGCAGCACTTTATATAATCAATGTTGCTTTAATAATATCCTTTATTAACCAAAATCCCTTCATTACCACTCCATAAAAAAGCGCTCCAAAACGTTCATGCTACATATATTAAACATTGAAAAGAATATTCATCTCACCCGAATGATGATCATCATCACATCTCCTTCTTTTTATATTTTTATTCCTCCCTGCTACACATTAATGGTGTGAGAAGCAAATAAAATTGTGAAAACAGCGTTTATGCATTTCGACGCTTATATTGAAATATGATAAAATAAATATGTATGAAAATTTATGAATGTGCAAATCATAAATAAATAACATGAGATACATTCAATATTGTGTTGTGTATATAAAAAAAAATCTTTTTGCAGATGTACGAGCGAAGCTAAAAAATGTTTAGCATTCCCTTCCGTTTCCACTGTTTCTCTGCTGTTCGATGTGTATGATCTGATACACAACAGATCGATACATTTAATAATATTATATCGAAAAATGAATTTTGTAACTTATTAGGGATACTTTTTGAGATTATTGGATATAGCGCATTCAAATTTCAATTTCTTGGGATCTTTAGAGACTTTAAGGCAGGATATAACAAGCAATATAGCACCAATCATTAAATTACTCATAGGTTTACAACAAAGGCCCAATACTCTACCCAAATGTCAACTTTACTCTCATTAGCATTCGCTTAAAGTGAGCTAAAGTGCGATTATACAAAAGTTAAACATGCAACATGAACAACCCATTCGAAACGGAACGACGATCTTCACAACGATGTGAGAGAGTGAAAAAAAGTTATTAATAAACAAAAAAAAAAATAAAGATTGAAAAAAGATTTTTTAACAAATCTTTCTGCACCAGCTTCATGTTCCTTGTTATGGATTTTTTATGAGCAAGAAGACGTAGAATAAGACAAGAAAGAGCAGCGTACACACAGATATATATTGAAACATAATTTAATGAACACAAATTTCATGAATTATTATGAGTGGGCTATATTTAAGGGTTATATGTTTTCTTTTCATACTTTAAAATTATCTCTCACTCTGAAAATATATAATGTTGTGTAAAAGATTGAAGCTAAGTTTGTTTTGTGTGTTGAATATGACGCATTTGTAGGTTTTTTGAATTTTCTATGATTTTTTGTGTTTATCCGAACCGCTACTTTGACGACATTACTGATTGTGCCTCAAAAGGAGGCGTGAGCCGCGTTTCTAGTAGATATGATTCGAAAAAGGACATATATACGAAAAATCCGATTCCGAATTTCGAACTCGTGATTACAGAATTGATGTGCCATGATTTAGTCCCAAAGAACAAAACCATTACACCATCGAGCCTTTTCAGCTCAATCATTTAATCAAACAAATATTCAAAATAAAGACTTCATACTTCTTAATCCTTCATTGACACATCAAGTCAAAACAAACACAGAATCACATCCTCAAAATGAATATTACGCTACAATATATATTGCTTTTAACATTCCATGTCGATTATCAGTTTGTGGTAAGAGTAAGTACACTTTGCCAAAGAAGTTTCAGTCTTTGAATCGTCTTAGGTCAAAGAACATGTTTTTATCACCATAAAAATAAACAAATCAGTGAATTTTATGACTTTATTGGACACTTTACACATTCAAAAGTACGGAAAGAATTTTTTTCAAGCTATTCTTCCTCTTTTGTTTTTTTCTTCTGTAATGAGTAATTTGTAATTCACAAGTCATAGACAATTCTTTTTCCCTTCATCGTCACAGTCGTTCAGTACATTTGACATGGTTTTCAACTAATAAAACATAGTGTTTATGATGACATAAAATCAAGAGGGTGTATGTATTTGTAATATTATGTATTCATCTACATAATTTCACTATTTGTCTTCGACCAGACACACTCCATAGAGTGTCTTAAAAATGAGAATGGCTATAATGTAGAACAATAATGTAATAAATAGTAAATTGACCAGGTAGAAAACGTTAAAGCATATTTATCTTCATTACAAAATGATCTAGATGTAGAGTCGATAAGAATTTATGTAAATTTTCTTATGGCCGACTCGATTTGTTATAAAAAATTTGAGAAAATTGAAGTAATGAGAGGTGTTTAGAGGAACTAAATGAAGTTTTGTGGTTTAAGTTCTTGGAACCTTTGATGTGGAACGAAATTAGCATGAAGTTTTGATGGTGGATTTTTAATGGAACAAATGAATTCAAGTATTTTATTATTAGCATTAAATTGGTGAGTAAGAGGCTGTTGAGGTATGAACTTAAAGGTAAAAAATATTAGAATCATGATGTAGAACACTTGGTTCAAACTTAAATTGAACATAAATCACTTCTTACTTATTTACTTCACTCGTCATACAAATCAATTTCAACCATGACCTTCCTTAGACGTAACCTAAATCTAGCTTTATCGCTGGCTTCCATCTGGTAGCTATCTCTATGAAAAACACTTTAAACCTCAATAAAATCTATTCCAGATGCCAAAAATTCACATAAAACTTCACAATCCAAATCACATCATTACCTTCTAAACATTTTACTACCCCATTCCCATAAACCACTTTAAATGACCATACATGACCATCTAAAATTCTATTGATACAATTAAATTCCCAAAAATAATTTTCCCATTAACAATAAGTAACAAAATTGCACCCACAAAACAAGCCAGAAAAACCTCAAAAAGAAATTAATCGTCATTCTCTTTAAATATAAATTGATCTAATAATAAGTTAATTAATGGCATGACAGAATGAATGAGCGAGTCAATTGCGTAACGAGCAGAAAGTATTTTAAGTACATTAACAATGATAAGGTTTTTTAATGCTAAATGATACGTAACATTTTCTTTTGGGACTTTTAATCCTCATCCTATTATTTCATCAAAATTGATGCTCTTTAATTTTCCATTGAGAATCCTTCATCATCAAACATGAACAAGAAAAAACAGTCCCTAATGTCAATTCATTCTGAAATTAGACATTTTTATTGTTGTGTATAGTCTGCGTAATGCAAGAAGGACGGTTAGATGATTCTGATTTAATTGAGAGAGAGAAAGAAGAAATCTTCGTTTGAAATAAATTTCATTATAACGAGTCCTTGATTGCAGCTTCCTGTTAAATTATAAATTGTAATATGAAGGGGATGATTATGAACTGTTTATTACTACCCATCATATAATTAATCGCTCTCTTATTTCTCTGTGTGTACGATATGTACAGCATCTGCGCATAAATGGCAGACATGATGATGATGATGATTTTTCATACCCTTCATCATATGTATGTACAGTGTATGAGAGGATAAGAGACTGAAATAAAATTGTAACATTAAGTGATTGCGCTCAAATGAAGCTTCATTTCATTTGAAATGAAAATCATGTCACATAAGCACAATAGAGACTGAATTTATTTTTATGATTCAGGAAACTCGTTTCGAGAGATGTTTTGTGTTCTGTATGGGAGAGATTATCAATGTTATGTGCAGTTTGTCGGTTGAGTTGATTCATTTATTGCAGAAAATAAAATCACAAAATTATGGTAATTAAATGAAAGAAATTTGAGACGAAAACCATAGTTCGGATTGTGATTTTGAGGGTGTTTTGTAGTTTTGAATGACATTTAGCAATAAATTTTGTGTTAACGATCATTTTAAAATTTGAATAATATTTAGTGTACTTAGTTGAATACCCCTTTTCATGTAAAATGTCCATTCTGTTTTTGAACTCGGAAAAATAAACATTTGATTTATCTATAAATCAGTTAGGAAGTAGTTTTAATTAAGCTAGAGTCACCACAATTACAAAAAGTGGTAATGAAAATAGGATGCAACAAACAGACTCAAGATATCGCATCAAGAAAGTTTAAAAATTATTAAAATTAATAATTTTTTCACGATTTCGACTAAAAAGAACTTTCAAATTATTGACAATAATTGTTATTAAAATCTCAAATGAACATTAAAGCAAAATTAAATGAAGAAATTGTGAGGCACAGATTCATGATCTAATACATTTGTCATTTGTTCTTCAATTTCATTTATAAACTGAAAAGTCGCGAATTGACGATTAAATATTTTTGATTCTATTATTGAGGCTGAATTGGGAAGAAGTAATACACAAAAAATCTGAATAGCAACTAAGCAACTTAAAAAAATTATTTAAATCTAAAAATAGTATTATGAACTTCAGAAATCCCATGACCGTCAACACACAGAAAAAAAATTAATTAACTGATTGAGTTCCTTGTCAACTCATTTTTTCTCTTAGTTCAAATGTCAATGGAGTAAAATTTTTATATAAGATTTTATTCAAAATAATTATAATTATGCTATAAAACTGAGATTCAAAACATTTTTACGACTTTTTAATGATCATTCATTTTTTAATGATCAGAATTTTTTTTGTTGTTTGTCGTGCTGATAAGAGAGACTTCAGCGCTCGTAAGCTGTTTTGCATTATCACTAAAAATATATAAATTCTTGTTCGTAGATGAGTCTTGTCTTATTTTTATGATCATTCTCAACTTAAAAATCATATTAAAACATTTTATTTTATTGCTTTTTAATGGGCATGAATTATAGCTGAAAAAATATTTATTTCAAAATATTTGTTTTTTTTTACTTAATTTATTCCTTTTTAAAGTTTAATGTGAGAATATTCTTGTCTATCTAAAGCTTGTTTGATAGCAATTAAATTATCATTCATCATTTAATAGTGGAGAGTAGCAGGTACCAAGTGATACTATCTCTATAGATAATTTGAGGCTTCCTCATTTGCTGGGTATTAATCCTTAATGTCTTCAGTTTTTCCGCAAATTTTACTACTGTATAAAATTGATGACGGTCTCTTAAATCTACAAAATAATGAGGGGTATTGAACCCCAATAAAAATTTCTAGAACCCAAAATATTTTCCCAGATCATCTAATATTCATTAATTAACGTTTCATACTGCGATATGCAAAATGAGTTGTATTAATTAAAGTCCAATAATAATAACTTCGGGATTACAAAGTTTTAAAGTCTATAAATTCTCACTACAGTAGGTAATTTTAATATGAATACAGTAACGGTGAACAAGCTTTGCTAAAAATATGTTCGGCTAATTTGTTTAAAATATCTCACGTAATTTCTTAATATGTGACACAGATTTAGGCTAATAAAATAATTTTATTACTTCATTCTTTTCGCGATGTCCAAAAATTATAATAAGCGAATGACAAAAAAAAAATTAAAAATTATCTGCTTTGTCATTAAATATTTGAATTAAAAGATGACTAGGGTGAAGTTAGAATCATAAGTATTGAGGACATTTTGTAATTGTGATGATTGTAGTTTAATTAAAGCTACTTCCTAACGAATTTATAAAAAAATGAGATGTTTATTTATCCGAGGTCAAAAACAGAATGAGCATCTTTTATGAAAAGGGGTTTTCAACTATGTACAATAAATATTATTCAAATCTCAAATGACCGTTATCAAGGAAAACTGATCATCATTAAATAATACAAAACTTTAAGTCTATCTCCCCACAAGTCAAAAAATGTCAGATGTGATTTAAATATAAAGCTAAATAAAGTAAGTTTACTACTTCAAGTTCATTAACTTACATCTGACATTAGACGGAGTTTAATGTCTAAAGTAAGTATTGCGACAAAAATAATTTTTTTTGACAAGCTTGCTTTGTGAATTTTTATTGCTTTTTAAAAAAAAGAAATGTTGAAGAAAGTTTCATATTTTTGTTGTTAAAATTACAAGAACATGTTGTCACACGTTACAAATCTCTTAAGGAATTTTGGCACACAATTCGAGACATCTATACATAATGAGAATTTTAATTATTTTTGATAACTTTATTAAAGCTAATAAATCACAAAATATTGTATGTAATTCTTGAAAAACATCACAATACATCTGTTCATGAACTCAATCATAAATTTATCATCGCGACATTTCATAAAATCATTGTCCTCGCGGAATTCCTCGATAAATTCCAAACTCTTTTTTTTGTAGTGTCCGTTATTAATTTGTTACCTTTTAACAAATGCTGCAACAACCTTTACACGTTTTCCAATTTGCAACAAATTATTCAAATAAACGAAGACACGAAAGGCATCCAATCGATTGGATTGGTAAAGAAATTCTCCAAAAAAAAAAAGCTGAAGAGAAAAAAAAATAAATTAAAGTGAATTAATTAATTCTGTTGTACATTTGTGCAGAAAATGAAGAAATAAATATGTTAAATGTTAAAGGTGTGTAAAAAAATTATGTTATTTCAAAGAAAATTAGTCTGATTAATGACACAAAAAATGTTTCTGTTTATTTCTTAATTTCGTCTCTTTTTCGATCTCTTCATTCTTCGTTTTTTAAATTAATTTTGTCTTATTCTTTCAAAACAAAAGCCTGAGAAGAGCGGAAAAGCACGTCGTGATGAGTAATTAAGACGCATATTTTGGAGATTGATTGACAATTTGTTTTTTGTAAAGGGATTTTAATGAGTTTAGAGGTGTCGATGAACATATAAGTTAAGGTATGTAAGCTTGATAATCAAAACACTTTAAACTTGCAATATCATAACAAAACCTACATTTATGGGCCTATACAAGGTGCGGAGTTTTTACAAGTTTCAGTAATAGCAAGTCCCACATGGGTCATATGCGGAAGACGGCCATCAGGAAGAAGTAATCTGCAAAATTCAAAAACCTGCGGAAGGGACCATCGGCTTAAGATTTCAACCTATTTAAACCATGACTCGTCGGGCTTTCCTCAATTATTTCTACCTGCATGCCAACTCTGTTATGCTACAGTCACAATCCCATTCAGTTCGTATAAACTGCATTTTAAAAATATCAAATTGGAAATTTAATGCATGAATGTTTTAAAATTAATTCATTCAATCATTTCAGTTCATTTCATTGACTTTCAATGCACAGCAATGAGAACAAGCAAAGAGCAACAAGAAGAGGGATAAATACGAAGAGAAAATGAGAAGAAAAAACGGAAGTGTTAAATTAACAAAGAAGCGTTAAATTCTAATTGATTATTGCAATTAAAATGATCGTAAATATTTTCCATGATTTTTCTCTTTCTTTTTTTATTGAAATTGATGCTGCTGCTGTGACTATACATATATTAAAATAAAATCTCTTAGGAGGATGATTGGTCTATCCATTGATTGATATAATTCTGAATTTTTTAAAATGCTTTCCAAATCTTGGTATTAATTAGTGAGTCGAGTCGTTTAAATTTATTTTTATAAGCTATAAAATTTTTGTTGGAAACGATGGAAAATTATTTTTGAGAAAATGTAACGTCAGGTAAGGACTAAGTTTAGCCTATTTTTGAAGATGTTAGGTTTAGAAGCTTAATAAAATTTTGATAATTTAACCATCAACTGGGTGAGTCATGTGGCTCTGTGGCGTGATTGCATCTTTTTGGACATAATTATTGGATACCGATCATTCGCTCCATACTCTACATGCAAAACTATAAAAACGTCCTTCGTAT
Source organism: Chironomus tepperi (assembly GCF_022539635.2). Classification (NCBI taxonomy): domain Eukaryota; kingdom Metazoa; phylum Arthropoda; class Insecta; order Diptera; family Chironomidae; genus Chironomus; species Chironomus tepperi. The sequence goes on from NW_027226250.1 coordinate 1,604,620, forward strand.
CATATGCATTTGAAACGCGACTCACATCTTCTCTTTGGAGACTAAATGCAGTAATGCCGTCAAAAAAGTGGTCCGGATCTCAATTCATTTTGTCAAAATGTATAACCCTAAATATTATTATAAACATCTCAACTTTACTTTCCATCCATCAAACTTAAGCATTCACCCCGAGTGTCCACACTTGAAATGATTCACAAATCACCATCCATCTACTCATGTGTAGTCCAAAAAGAAGAAGAGAAAAATTATAAAAGAATATAAAAGTCGACTGTCATCATAAAGTAGCTCTTATAGCACTAATGAATATGGACACACAATGCAAATTAAAAATAAAAATTCATGAATGAATGAATGGACCTATTATGAGTCACAAAGTGAGTAACTCTTATCCATCATCATCATCATCATCATCATCGTCATCGTTTAAGCTCAAGTGCTACTTCTGAATTACAAGTTTGAAGAAATGAATTTTGGTTAATTTTGCCTGTCTGGCTTTTATTTGTTATTTCCATTCCTTATCATAAATTTGTGATCTCAATTTATAAATTTTCAAAGACTAAAAAAAGAGCAATGAAGAACGTGAAATTATAAGAAATATATTTTACGAATGAGTTGTAAAAAGAATGGTGCAATAAAAAAAAACTGCAGCAAAGGCAATGTGAGGAAGTAGGAAAAGTGTTTGGATAGAAAGAATATGCATCAAAGTGTATTATTTTTGGGAGAAATAAATGTAAAATATGACTTGTCGTTTGGATGGGTGAAACGTTAGATCTTAGCAACCAGACATCGTTAAGAACTATTGTTTGAAGCACTAGTTCAGTACTATTGAGTTAACGGCTCATCGCTGGTTTGCTAGCTTAAAACAATTGATCAATGAGTGATTTTTGTGCTTGTTGTGTCTGTTGATTAGGATACTTTTTGATAACCAAATGCTGATCCCTGAGCAAAAATGCGCTTAAGTCTTGAGTGAATCTTAATAGCACGAGGAAATCAATAATATTTTATGAATAAATTCATATTTAGTAACAATCTCTGTCAATGGACTTCTCACATTCAATTAACTCAATCAGCTTTAAAATCATCAAATCAACAAGCACATTAATACAATAACCTCACATTCCTCTTCAAAAATAAAGCGAAAATGAGAGCATCAAGAAGAAGAGAAAAAAAAAATTGTTCTGCAATTAACTAAAGTGACGACAGATTTTTTAATGAATTGAGAATGTTTCGTTATATCAATTAATTTTATCATTATTTTAAAACATTTGTTTTTTTCTTCCTTCTTTTCTTTCACAATTCTGCTGCTCTAAAAATGAGGCAACAGCGGTTATGACTCGAGCAGCTATTAACTACATTATATTTAAATTGATTTTCATTATTACGAACGCATTTATGGATGTGAAAAAAAGAAGAAAAAAAAGAATTTCGTTCACAAATGTTTCCAATTTGAAAGCATGAAGAACATTTTTTGTAGCTTCAAATGGAGAAAATTATTTATTTCGTGTCTTGAATGATTGTATTAATGAATTAATAAGTGTGAAAATATAATTTAAAATGAAAAAATATATTGAAAAATTCTTATGACATGGGCGTATTTCTCACTTTAAGTGGATACGATTTTTTAACCTTAGTAAAATATTTTTTTATGTGGATTATTTTTGGATACTTTTGTTAATTGATTCTTGAAAAATTATGAAGTGTTTGTGTAAATTGGGTAAAATGTTTTGAGACTTTTAACATAAATTTTGTCTTGTGTTTTAGAGTGTGCTTTGATAGACACATAGATAAGAAGTAAGGACAATATGAATTCATCCATGAAAAGACCACCAAGGATTGAAAGTTGAAAATAGGATAACTTGACATATGACTTTGAAATGTGTATGAATCAGTTCAGACTCTTGTCTCAGAATCTTTTAGCTTAGATTGGAATTAGAGAGGTGAATTTTAGAAGCGACTGTACCTAATACTTCATCCAAGGACGCAGGCATGCAATCTTAGACAATTTCTCCATAATCCAAAAATATTTGCAATTCTATTAAATCTTAAACCTTCTTATTTATCCCATTATGACTACTCCCAGTCATTCAATAATCATAAGCATCAACAAACAATTTCACAATCTTCAATAAATTCAATAAACTATTCATAAATTTCAAGCACTTCAAACTAATATTCCTAACCCAAATCATGACACAACAATGAACCCCCAACGATTTTAACTTGAACGACAATTCCATTGGGAAAAATTCCTCCTCGAATGTCTCAAAAGAAATTCCTTTTGACTTTATTTCTTTTCAGTTCATATTAATTCTAGGTACATTATTGTTGAATACAAAATGTCATTTAATTTTCATTTCTGTGTTTCCATTACAATGGCATTGATACAATAAAAATATGATATGATCAGTAGGCATGTTCAGGAATTTTTTTCTATCCATTCCATGTGACTGAAAATGTCTAAAAGTGTACAAAATATTAAGTGCAATGATGCTTAAGCTTGAAGTTAATAATTTTGACAGGATTCTTTTACAGCTGTAGTCTTATTGTGAGCAGATTGGATCTTTGGTAATTTTTGTTGGAGACTGTCTTAAAAAATTCAAAAAACCTTTAGATATTCAGATCAGTGAGATCCAGCTAATAATTATTAAACGAGTGAGTGTGATCCAGACCTTTGCATCCAGTAGACAAACATTATTTCTAGCAGCTTGGTCTTTTGCCTGTCCTGTAGCCATCTAAACTATTCCGCCACCGAAACAATACGAAACTCGATTTAGAATTGATAGTTTAATAATTTATGATACCATGTATGATATATAGTTTTAGAATACCAAGACAAATAGCAAAAATGCGCTTCATCCAATTCATAATCCATTGCCTTTTCACACATCAATTTTCTCTTCTTTTAAACTTTATTGGATTGATTATAAAATCCATTGACTTTTCAAACAAAATATTTGAAATCTAATCATCAACATTTAAACAATGGCTGTACTTGAAACCAATTCAATAAAAGAGCCTTAAGAGGTCCCATTGAGGGATTAAATTTTTTCTCAAACAGTAGAACTAAATGCCCCTCAAAATCACTCACTCGTAACAGAATTTAAATTAAAGCAATTTAAAAGTGTTCTACCGTATTGATTTCATGAAATAAAAGAGGAATCATTTCACATGAATGAATCAATCTATGTCAAACATGAAGAACAGTTTTTCTCTTTCTGAATTTTGATATTTTTTTCGACACTTTAATAACATAAATCCTTTATTTCTTCTCTCTTTCTCTTTGCTTTGCCTTTTTCTTTTATTAAAAAAAATAACAAAAAATTTTTTTTTCGAGAATTAAACATGAAAATATTTTGATCATTAGACATTGATGATAGTTAACTAAAATTGAATGGTGGGATTTGATATGTTCTTTTCATGAGACCTGTTTATGAAATAACAAAAACAACAGTCATAGAAAGACAAAAACACAAAAAAAAGAAAAGAACAAAAAGAGAAAAGTTTTAATTTCAAAAAATGAAATCATCTATAAAGATTGTGGTTACAAACGTTTAAGAGAATAAGACAGAAGAATAAAAAAATATAGAAAATAATTGTGTGTCTAAACTTCTAGGTAATCTGTTGAAATGATCATCATATGAATATAAAAAAGTTAATAAATTACCACAAATACAGTGAAGGTTGTTGAGCATTTTTAGTCGTAAAAATTATTCCATACTTACTTACATACTGAGACCATGTTGCTATGTTGAGCTTAGGTTACAATAAATAGATTGGGAATCCAAAATACTGGCCATCAAATGAGAAACTTATGCAAAAATCAGGTAAGCAAGTCATCAATAATGGGACACATATAAGGAAGAATGGATAGGAAATATGTAGAATGTCAGAGAAAATGTCATTCCTGCCACAGAGACACAAGTATGTTACACCACCCTTGGCTGCAATCTGCAAGAAAAACGGAGGACTGAAGCTCCTAAACCCACATGATGCAGAACAGTGAAGAAAGAATGTCAGTTTTTTAAGAATATCGAAGCTTCACCATTACGAAAATATCTCTAAATCCCGAATGAATTTCGATGTTTTCATTTTAAACAATAAAATATGCCATTTATAGATACTACAGGTTAATAAAACTATAAAAAAATCTACAGCTTACGTCTATTGCAAAGTTTTTTTTTTCTCACTAAGATCCTTATCGCTGCATATTAATTTTCCCATAAAAGTAAATCAAAAAATCTCAAAGATAATAAAACATTTCAAATTTGCAGGATAATATGACAAGCTTAACGTCCAATAAATTTTGCAGCTAATTATCATGATTTGACATTATCTTAAATCGAATTTTCGGATTAATTAAAAGTTTTGTCATAAAATTAATCAAATGACATTTACTTTCACTGATAGTATAAAAAATAGATAAGTTAGTCATATGTACAAAATAGGAAGCTATAGCAGCAAATGCTAATGTGCATATGACTTGATTCATAAATAAAGCAACAGTTGAATAAATCAAAAATACCTGTACAGAACATTAATATACTTCTAAAAAAAGAATTTCATCCTCGCATCAGAGAATCTACGGTAAAAATATTAACATTTATAGCTCTTGACATTTCCACTGAATATTTTTATTACTTTATGTGTAGTTAATCAGTTAGCGTATAATAATATGAATCTCATAAATTAATAAAATTAAATTTCCAACACATTGAGTCGTTTGTGGTTGTATCTATATAGTCTTTTTCATTTCTCTCTCCTCATGACATATCATTAGTTTGATGATGTATTCAACGAGTTTTTATATCAACACAAACATTTTCGATAAAATAAATATGATTATTATTAAACATTTCTTGTAGCATGAGTTTTCAAGTGTAAAAATTAATATTGTGGTCAGTTTAAGGTTTGACTGATCAATTGGGTAGCTGGTTGACTGGATAGCTTGAATTATATTTTTTAAGACTTCTAGGGTTTCTGTTTGATGTGTTTTTGACTGAGCTTACATAAATGGAGTTTCATACATATTGAGGATTAAGGTCCTGTATGCATTATGTTGCTGTCTTTGTACATGTTGGGTTCGGAGATGGTAGGTAAATCTTACCATTTCTATACTGATGTTTGGCTGCCATAATTCAGGCAGAGTTTGGATAGGCTTTTAGTCTATCCTTTCAAGTTCTTTCAAATTCCCTAACAGAACTCGATCGCCAATGGTACATTTAGTGTTAAGGTGTCAGGGTGTACCACGATATAGCTTCGACTTCCCCAATCCACCTGATGATTAAGGTCTTAGATCACAATGGATTTGTTCAGCCAGCGAAGTAAGTAAGTAAAACATCAATAAATTAAGCTGACCTTCAAATTCTATTCTAAGAAAGCATTTAATTAACTTAATCTCAAGACTACCGTATAAAATGCGCTTCTATTCACCACAATCTCGTTGACACATCAACATCTCTTTTTATTTTATTTTATTTCTTTATTTTCGTACGAATTACAATAATAAATCCGAAGACATTCTAAAGAATGAGGAAGAAAAGGAGAATCAAAGAAAGGTTATTATGAATAGTTATGATTAGATACGTCCACTTAATATGATAAATAGATTGACTTACAATCGATTGATTATAAGGCATTAGGAGAATTTTAATTTATTTATTTATTCATTCAGCATTTTTTTTTCTATTTTCATTCATTAATTTAGTCATTCAGCAATTATTATACGTGACAATTAAGACATTAATCTGGTTATTTGACATTGTTAGTCTTGTTATAATGACTTAAACAGCTTTTTTTGTTTTTTCTTGTTTACTATTCATTAATATCCTCTCAATTTCAAGTCAATTAATGAGCTTAACGTTATTGTTACTTTTTTTTTGTATTCGATGAAATTAAAGCTGAAATTTGTCTTGATTAAGACGTCATGTGGAAATTGAAGAAACAACAAAAATCGTTTATCGATGCGATTTTTTGAGATTTAATTTTTTTACTGTGGGTTTGGAAGCTTAAATGCTGATTATTTTGGTATTCCAATTTATAGATTTTCTTTTCTTTGATTTGGAGGTACGTGGTTTCGATTTCTGAAATGGCAGAACAATCAAGTAAGTAGTTGTTTATAAATGATATCTTTAAGATATATACAATAAAGGAGCTACTTAATGAGCACTGGATAGAAAAAGAAGGTTTAAGTCTGATTTGTTCCACGCTTGAAAAAACCCCAGAAGCTCAGTTTCAGGAGCATGTGACCAGAAATTGTAGAACGTGGATTCGTGCCTCACTCGGTCTATGTTGTGGGGAAGTGCACTTTTTCTCTAGAAACTAAAAAGAAGTAGGATTCCAAACAGCATCGTAAATATAAGCGTTCATATATAGCATCGTAACTTACACATACCTGTTATTTTTCAAACTTGGAAGCTTCGCCATTAATTTTCTCAAGAATGAGGAATTTAAACATATATTAGAAATGAAAGTAGAAATTTCTCCCATCAATCCAGGAGTATTTAGTAGGAGATAAATAAAGTGTCTAGTGCACCGTTTAAAAAATCATACATAAGCATTAACAACTCAATCAAACAAAAAAGTAATATGAAAACACTGTAAGAGAAAATAAAGAATTAAATTGCTACTCACTGTTGCTAATATAAATGAGTTGAGCTGAAAGCAAGAATGAAAAAAAATTAACGCAAAGTAATTTTTTCCCAGAGAGATTTACAGAACTAATTACTTCAATTTAACTTTGCTACATTCAAAATATTAATCTCACGAGGAAATGAGATAGAGATGTTGGTAATATAGTTTTTTATATGAAGCAAGAGATGGAGAATATTGAGATATCGAAAATTAATATCTATCGATAAATGGAGCGCATTAATAGCTTATTTGATCAGATTAAAGTTGATTTAAGTATTGGTTTGGAAAATAAATTTCGAAAACATTTAACGGATTTTTTGAATTTCAAACTGTGAAAATTCACATGGTTTTCCATCTCAAAAAGTTTTTTGAAGTTTTTCTTAAATTAAGAACACATTTTGAGCTGGAATTTAGTTAATATTCAAGAAAAAAGTGGCAAAACTTAACTGAGATGTATTTCAATCCTTAAACTAAGCTTCTTGACTTTTGACGATTAAAAATTGAAACAAGTTTTAGGGTTAAATTGAATTCGAACCTTTTTATTGATAGATTTACTTGAGATTTGCCTTCAAACAGCCAAAATTCTTCCTAAAGCTCCATGATTCTCCAAAAAACATGCTAAGAAATTGAGTGAAATAAAGTAAATACATACAATAGATTAGAGGGAACGGATTGTATTAAGACATGCAACGATTACGATATTCAGTTGTGGCTCAGCGGGACTTCGAGGTTTCCTGAAGTGAAATTAAGATGTTTCTGACACTTTTGTTTAAAAAACTGACTTTATTTTAACATTATACCATCATCGATAAAAAGAGCTGTTTCAAAATATTTGAACTCATTCTTCTCGCTCTTTTCATATATACATACAATTTAAAGATAAAAATTGAAGAACGAGCAAGAAAATTTTGACAGAAATTCATTTACTTGATATTTTCAACGCAAACATCTAATGAGAAGAATTTTTTATATCAAAAGATCATGATTTTTTCTTCAAAAAATAAAAAAAATGATAAATTCTTCCTGGTTGGGGTCATCAGGGTGTTTGAGCATATTCTTTTATGGAATATGATTTTTGTGAGATTTCGGTATTTGAAGAACTAATTCTTGAGAAAAACGAAATCTCTGATTGGGTAAATTAATTTATTTTTGATGGATCAATTTACCGAAATCTATCATAAATTCTAAGTGTATTGTTCTGATTGTGATTGATTGATAATTGAACTCACGCGGTATTCTTCATTTTATCCTTTATTTCATGGAAACCTACCTCAAAATAAACAAGTATTTGATCCTCTCAAGCTATCTAAATCAATGTTACTGACTTTTGAAAATATTAATATAAAAAATATATTTTATTTAAATTTTATCCACCAAACAACACCAGAATCCCCATAACGATCAACAACACGTAATTAAGCTTAATTAAAATCAACAAAAGTTCACGATATGCAAAATGAAATCATCATCATTAAGTTAATTAGCAATTTTAAAGTCACGACTTCAGACAGTGAAGAATTCAAAACAGAATTTTAAATAATTACATTTTGTCTTCTTACGGATACCTATCAATTAAGTAAATTTAATTAATTAATTCTAAAATGCAGTATACACACAATTGCTCTTAAATGTATTGATCAAGTAAGAAGCGACAGAACACGATCGAATGAGTTGTTACATAAGTATTGGATTGAGTGTGCAGAAAGGATTGGTTGAAGCGCATTTGATTTCAAATTGCTTTTAATGCTGCATTTATAATTCAGATCATGTAACAACTTAGTACTTTAAGAAGGCATTCACTCATTACGTTCGCGTTATAGGGAAGAGGTGGGTCTACGGTTTTGTAACAGTTTCCAATCCTCTGTGCTTTCTTTATACAAGTTGGGCTCGAAGATGGTAAGTTGTATACATTACCATTCTTATTCTATTTGGATAGACATTAAATATTTGCTTTCAATTACACAGTCCTGCAAAGAGCTCGGTAACCGAGTACATTTAGTGCTAATAAGGAATACCTTGAGAAGACATTTGGTCAACTTCGGAGTCAGACTTAACACAAGTTCTGTACACTGTAGTAAGAATTTCCTAAGAAAAATTACTTAATTATCTTAAAGATTATCAGTCCAACTTCACACCCAGTCAAAGCAAGAATAAATTTACGACGTCAACCTTAAAAATCGCTAAAAATGAAATAATGAAAATAATTTGAATTTCAAAGTGACTAAGAGTCGAATGTGAATCATTAATAAAGTGCCATACAATAATAATTTATATTTATAAAAAAAATGATTTATAAATGTCGATAATATACTTTATATACCTGTTGAGTGAGGCAAGGCACAGACTAATTGATGATAATATCATATAATATCATTTTTAGGATAGAGAATAAATTTATTTATTCAACATCAGCCATTCTAAATATGAATCAAACCATCAACCGTTTTCTTTTATATTTCATAATTGGTTTTAATGACCACTAATTTCATACCTTTATGTAGAGGAAAAGAGCAGTGAAAGAGGAATGACGAAGAGCAAAATTATGGCATTTTTCGGTGATTAATGTAATTATAAATGAACGATCGATTAATAGAGGGTAAAGAGGTAGATATAAAAAAATTATGAATTAAAAAATCATCAAACATTCTTCGTTTTCACGTCATTAGAAAATTGGTCCGATAGCCTACAGTCGAGACTTTGTGAACGGATGGACTAGATCAGCGATAGGCAACCTGTGTGCTGCCAAACAATTTTAGAAATGCCATAAAGCATATCAAAATGTCCGAGGTGTGCCATGGCACAAAAATGTTTACCCACCACTGAACTAGATTGTTATTTCTGATTATGTATCTTACTCAAATGGCATCTGATGCACGACACCTACACAAGAATATTAATTATGACTTCCAGTCTATGCTTCATTAATCTTATTTTGACTGGATTGACAATAAATGTATTCAGGATTCAATTATTAATTCTATACAAACTTAGCTGGATAATAAGCTCAACCTAATTTCTCTATAAGGAACTTCCCAAACCCACCAAACGGCACCAAACCCTAAATTATCGGATTAAAATTCCAAAATATTTATAAAATGAATAATTTTGCTTGAGGAATAACCATTATTATCGATCAGAAGCAGATGTGTCCTACATCAACTATAGCACAAATACTGCATGTTTACTGTATTCATCTTTCATATTAGAAGATCGAAAATTATTGAAGAAGCTTATTTGTGAAAAAGAAAATCGTCTGAGATCCCCAAAAAAATTATAATCGCTTTTTAACAAATTGCCTGAACTGCTTTTTCATCATCAGAGACACGCGATTATTACTAAAGAGGTAAAAGAATGAAAGAATGAAAATAAGGCAATGTGAATGAGAGGAGAAAAGAGGAACAAATAATAAAAAAATATTTAAGTCTCGATCAAATATGAACAGAGAAAATATTTTGATATAATGACTGAGAGATTAGGTTGATTGCAAAGATAAAATGACGGACCTGCTTAATAAAGGTGCGAAATTTTTGCTTATGCAAATTTGCTGAAAGAACATGAAATAAAGTATTTTTCATCCATCACATGAATAAATTTTATTTTCAAATAATTGACACTCTTCCGCAGGTGCTAAGGCGATTCATTTTTTATTTTCAAGTCTTCTTACCATTGAGTATTCTTATTGAAGATGTTATTTTTTATTACACTTCTGAAAATAAAGAAATTAGTTCAATGAGGACTTGTATTGACCAAGCGTCTGTCTGTAAATATTTTGTGATTTTTTTTTTTAAAATAAACTTTTTATTCATTAAATTTTTAACTTAATTATGTACAAAGTTTGGATACATTTTATTTGTATTTAAATTTTTAAAGGATTCTGGCTTATCGCCTTCATCACTTAGTTTTTGATTTTATTTTGAAATTGTTTTGCTTTAATTTATGTTGTGGTTTATTCGGTGTTTCGCGACGCAAGACGAGTGTAAATATTTTGTGGAAAATCTTACAAATTTAGAAATTTTTTAGCGTAATCATTATCGATTAATTGATTCAAAATACGACACCAGATCAGTATGACTCTGACAAGGTGTCCGACTTAAACCGGATCTGACACCAAGTCATTGTCACGCTGGCATATTGAATTATACTCTCGTGCGTCACAAGCTTTGTCAAAGGTCCTGTAAACATTAATAGAAAGCGTACATTATCGACCCCCAACTAATCATGAAAAAGGTTTGATGACCACAGATGCGCTCAAACTCCATCGATTACCAATCTTTAACTTTAGCAATATTTTTTGTAATAATATTTATTTTCATTCAATGTTATTATCGCTATTCGTGGAATCTTTAAATCTGTATCATCACCCATATTCGTACATATATATGCATAGCAAGGAAATAGCAGTGAGAGAGATCCGAAGATTCACAAGTGCAAGAGTGCATGTATGCAGTGCACATTTTTGCTTTCATGGATATTATAAACGCATATATAGAATCTTAATAATATCCCGTGTGCTGTGTGGTGCAAGAAAAGAAGGAACGACGTCGACGAAGAAGAAGCACAAAAACCGAGCAAATTGAATGAAATAAAAGATAAATTTTGCGAGAAAACATACACGAGAATTTATTATACTTTAAAATTTATGAAAAGGAGATAATACGTCTTCACCCAATTAACTTTTAGTGAAATTATGCTCGCAAATCTTTTAAATATTTCTCATGTATGTTTATTTCCAATTTTTTTTTTCTTTATTCTCCGTCTTTCTCGGACTTTTCTTACTTCTTTGCTATGAGATGCACTGGAAACAAAATTGAACTGCTGGAAGATTATGTTTTTTGTTGTTCGACTTCTCTACATGCACTTTTGAATGCTCATACGATTGAACCCGGTGAAAGAAATATTTTAGAGGAACGTACCATGTAATTATTAATACTTTTTCTTTCTCTTTATCAGAAATGCATTTGTAAAGAACATTTTATTTTTATTGGATTTTGGAAGACTGAATTAGCACATTCAATGAACTTGTATGATTTTATTGGATTTTATTTGAATTTTAAGTGATTTTTGATGATTTTTTTAACTAAATTTGCAATGTTGGGAAATATCGAGACCTGAGCCTTCTTTGTTTAAGTTAGATCAAAAACAGTAGTCAACCTTTAAAAGTCAAATTTGAATCAATTATTAATTAAATCAAAAGCTTTTCAATTCTAAAGATATATTAAGCTCTTCAACTGTTTCAAATTCAAAGAAATCTCACAAAAATAATACTGTTAGCCTATCATCACTTACCAAACATTCATTGTACCAGCCACAAAGCCTCAAACTCCTTTGTTCTCAAAACGACTAGACAACTCTTCCCCTTTTAACTTCTTACCTTTTATGCTTCTTTCAATATATGTTATGTATTTTTCGCGAGGAGCCCCTCTACAATTAAAGGCAATTTACTGCTTTAATTGATACGATCAAGGTTCTCCTTTATATCCATATTTTACATTTTGCCCTTTCATCATCATCATTTTGTTAAAGTTGAAATATAAATTTATATGAAAATAAATTTAATTTTCAGTCGAGTAGAATGAGGGAGAAATTATAGATTGCACTAATTGAATTTCAAGCATGTTAAACACCTTAGTTAAGACTACAAAATTTTGCTGAAAATGTATTTATTTGAACAGAGTTGAATTCAATGTGTATTAATTCGAGGTCGATTTCATATTTAAATCAAATAGATTCACACAGTTGAGTTCCATAAAAATTGCCAAGCATTCCTTCAATTTAAGCTTCACCATTGTTTGCTGAATGCGTCAATTACCATCTTCCAAACATGATTTAACGTGACAATTTGTTCATCAACAAAAAAAGCAGCATCATTAAAGTGTTTGAGTTAATTTCCCATGTCATGACATTCAATCCCAAAAAAGAGCAACGTGCTATGTATATGTATATATGTGCATGTGTCTCATCTACATAAGCGACTCAATTTCTCATGATGAGATGAGATGAAGCGAAAAAAAAAAGCTCATTACTCCTCTGTAAGCGCATGCTGTTGTTGAATGTGAGCCCTGAAAATTTATTAACAGCCAATTTATTTTTTATACTTTACATATTTGATCAGTCTCAATATGTATACACAACAGTAATTTCTAAAGTGTTTTCACGAGATCGTAAATAACATTCTTAACAAGGCATGCCTCTGCTTCATTCATTATTCGCTCTTTTTCTCTTCTTTTACTTCGTCTTCGACTCTCCAAAAAAAAAAATTGTAAAGAGGAAAGAAAAAGTTTATTTTACTTGCTTGCTTCATTTACTCCGCCTCAGGCGTAAGTATTAATAAATTAAAAAATATATCATATATACCCATCCATGTAGTATCCATTATTAGATTACAAAGCACTTTGCGATTGTATAGATGTTGTTATTTAAGCATTCTTTTCTCTTATAGCTTTAAAAAGATGAAGACGAGGAAAAGAGAGAGAAAAAAAATCTTTAATTATCAATCAAGGGCGTGGTGTGTATAACAACGCTTTAGTTTATATAAATATGTTTGCATGATATATCCAACAATATATTAATAAAAGTTTAAATGTCACGAACATGTGTGGTTGAATGCTGGGCGCACATGGTTTGATGATTGAAATTTTACACTCAAATTTTGGTGCTTTTGTAACTAATTTTTAATGAAATTATATTTTTATCAGTCTACTGAGCTAATTAAGCTGTTATTAATAGGAATTTTTTTTAATTTGATTGCATTTTATCTAAATAATCCATAAACTAATCAAAAGCTCGGCAATGAATGACAATCTTGATAGACATAGACGTCCACTTTAGTAGCAATCCCAGCTCATAGACTGACAGACGATCTGCAAACAAACCACCTATTCTGTCTGCTAACAAGTTAATACCAACAAAAAAATAATAATAACAATATTAAGAATTATAATGAATGAAGAAATGTTAAAGTATGTAATTAAATTATAATTCAAGTATGATTCCTTTTAAGGAAGTAAAATGCCTTTAGAGAAATGAGTATAAATTTTTTTTTACTTAAATTATTCTTCCCCACATTTTTTTGATGTTTCAATTTATAGTCATTACTGTAGCCTTTTTTCTTTCTTTTTCTGTTTCTTTGTTAAACTTTACTTTTTAAGAGATTAATCTACAGCACTTAAAGAGAAGTGAAGAAGATGTGAAGAAAATTGAGAAGGAAAAAGAGAATTTTTCATTTAATAGTCTTTAAAATGAAAGGAAAAAGGCTAAAGTATGATAATTCTCTTAATAATTTGTTTGATTTTACTGAAATGATTTCTTAAAATTGATTTTATAATTGTTGAATTAAATTTTTATGAAAATATTGAATAAAATTTGAAATTATCATTAAACTAACTCCTGAAATTGTGCAAAAATAATCCAATTCATCATAAATATTTTAGTAATTCTGATCATTTAATTAAAGACTCCAAAAGGATTTAATTTTAATAACAACGATGTTTATTCTTCAGTAATCAGAAATAGACTAAATTTTAATATGAAGGAGACTAACAACTATAAAAGGGGAAATCAACTATTTGTAGTTGCAAATATAATTTGAATATTAAACGACAGTTGAGATATTATCACCATTTAATTTCAATCTAAACCGATCAATCAAATTCAAATTCAAACAATTTACAGACAAAATTGCAAGTTGACACACTTGACATGAATTGTCATGAATAATTCAGAATTCAAAGAATCATTTAATGCCTTATGCTTCAAATTCACAACTCGAAATGTTCATTTCACCAAAATCATTCAAAATCATCAAATAGAAAGCTTCCCTAGAAACTATTAAAAATCAAACAGAAATATCCATAAAAATTATTTTTTATTATTTGATATAAATTGATTACCATAGTGGCATGTTACTCATATTGATTTGCCAAAAATAATTTTCTAAATCCTACATTGTAGATTGATTGCCAGTTCCAATCCATTTTTATTATTGATAGGCGTCCTAAATTTCAGTTGAATACGAAAATAAATCACACAATAAATCCCATTTCGTAAATTAGTTTATTTCTAGTGAATCAAAATGTAATGAAATTTAAAATTCGACATAAAATGAATTATTCTAGAATTTTAATATACTTCGGCTAATTCATATCCATAGTCAATTGAAATTCATGTCCTTCATCCTACTTAATTTTATATTATTGCGAATTCTTCTAAATCGGCACTAATCAAAAGAAGTAACAAAGTGAAAATTTAAATCATCATGTTTTAAAAATAAATAAACAGAATTTTCGCGTATGAAAAAAATGGGATAGAAAGAAGAAAAATGTTAGAATTAAAATTATAGCTCTTTTATATCAAAAGAATACCTTCCTCTAAATTTACTTTTATTTTCATTGTTGTGTATTTTTGAATCAAAGCAGGTGATTTGATGCAGATTGTCTGAAGGTTTCTAGCGCAATTTGATATCAAACCTAGCTTAATAAAACACTTTGTCTGTTCAAACAATCTTGCAATCATTCCTATATACGATAATTAACGATTTAAATTCCATTTGTAAACATACCTGAAGTTGGCTGCGAATGAGAAATTTGAATTTCATATAACCGTTAAGAATATTATTTTCTATATTTATTTATGAAAGAAATGCGCTTCATTCTTCCTCAAACAGACAATCATCTCCCTAATTTCCTTAATGTTTCACAATATTGTGTCTTTATGCAAACTTACAAACAGAAACAGCAAAATGAGTTGAAATATTGAGAGAAGTAAATTACTGTCAAGTGCAAAGAACAAATTTGAGTTTTATTTGAAATACATTTTATGAATTTGTAATGTTTCATTAAATTTATTTTGATTTTTTAAATGCGATATGTCTCCTTTTGTGTTCTAAGAAATAGACGGTACATGCAATGAATAAAAATCAAATAATTTTTGTTGAATGATTATAAGAATTTTTTTTCGTTTCGTTTTATTTAACATGCTATTCAGTCTATCAACTGAAATTTAAATGATGTTAACAAATATTCTTTACTTTTTTTTACTGTCCATTGTCTCGTCTCTCATATTTTATTATTACTATACATGTTCATGAGCGTATGAAATGATCATAAAATTAAGTTTAAATGCTGTTAATGGACAAGATTTTGGACCTTGCAAATGTTTTGTCAGAATTTTATAATTGTTGACAATTTTCAAATTTTGAATCTATTCCTTATCATGTTTAATATTTCTTAATTGATACCCGAGCGACACAAATGAAGAAAGGTCCGACACAAATGATTTGTGTCGCTTGGAATAGTTCATAATTCCAATAAACTTTCTGACAAAATCAATGCAAGGGCACCAAAATAAATTTTACAATGTGTCACATATTATTTCTTACACCTTTGTTTATTTGGCACACTCAAAGCAGAAATAAGCGAGGAAACTCAAAATTTTTCTTTTGTATTTCTTATTTATTACGCGTTTTTTTATGCTTTAATAATGAAAAGGAAGCTGATTCCAATTCCAGTTTTCTTGTGTAATATTTTATATCTTTTTGGCACATTATAAACTAAAAAAGTCATAACTTCTTTCACAATTAAATGTAAATAAAATTATTCCATAAAATTTACACGTGTTTTAATAACTAAAAGTGATCATCAAGGTTGTCTTTTGGAAAGAATACCTTATAAAAATTTTAGTAGATAAATTGTCATTGTCATTAAAGGTTTTTAACTGTGACTAACTCGTCAAATATTGAAGAAATAAAATATAAGTTTTTACGTCAATTTTACATGGCATTAAACTTAATTGATGTGACTTTTCCGTTTATAAAATAAAATAGTCGAGCGTAGGGTAACTTCGTGTCTTACCATAAGGCAACGTAGCGGTTCCCTAGAGTGCTGTTCGGATAATTTACTTAAATTGTTAGTCTCAAAATGAAATCATCATTTTCATCAGTTAATCTCAGAGCTCGAAATTGACTCGAATTTTGCATGGAAATTTCAAAGTCGAACTCTGGTCGAGCTCTGGTTAATCCTTAAACTTAATACAAATTTATCTATCCAAATTTTCTGATAATCAATTAATACAAACATATATATCACAATAAAATTAAATAATTTGCTATGCAATATACTGTAGTTTTGATAAATTCACAATATAGGATCCCGGAAGGCACACAGAGTAGAAATGATCGTATATGCGATTCTTGACTTACTCAGAGCTCCATTTTTATTTGAATCTGGCCTAAAACGAGATTCACACCGGCCTGGAGTCGAATTTTCGCAAACTTCTATGCCTTGTGCTTTCCGGGAAGATACCTCCTTAAGAGATTCTATTTGAAAATTATAATATTAATGTTGTTTTCTACTTATTTTTAATCAGACTTTTTTATTTCATATAAAATTCACTGATTATAGCAACTGCAAAATAATCTCGAAAACATAGTCGACAACCCAAAAGGCATTATCCATAATTGAGTAATGAGTGATAAAAAAAAGTATAAAGTAAAGTGAAATTAAGGCATGAAAAACACACATAAAGTATCATAAAAGCAGTAAATTTTTCTCAATTACATTCAATACAAATTGCAATTTAATTTTTTTCTTTATTTCTTTCCTTTTTACTCAAATTGAAGGAAGCTCAACGAAAAGAAAAATTTTCTCTTAAAAAGTCATTGGAAGATATGTGAATTGACAGCGAGACCATAATTATATGTACACAATTTAAGTTGATATTATGTAGATATATAATATATACACATATGCAGGAAAAAGAAGTAAGAAGTAATCACGCATCACCTTACATGCTGCCTTATTTCTTCTCTTTGTGCCTCGTATTTTCATCCACAATTCATCATTGTCTCTCTCACATACCGTACACCCGTGTTGTGTGTATTTAGATACTTATTTTTTGTGCATGAACACTTTTTTTTCTTGTGCTGCTCACCAAAAATACGAAAAAAAAATCACTTTAAATGAAGCACAATTTTATGCACTGACGGTTGATGCTCAATCAGTGAAAAATATGTCTGCATAACAATAATTGAATTTACTGTTTGTTGTTTTGTGCTAAGGCAACAAATGTCACTTAAACGGCAAATCAATTTCCACCAAGCATTGCATTATTCGCTTCTTTTCTCATTTCCACGCTACTGGCTACATTATCTTCTGCCAAGGGTAAGGTACTTTGGGTCGTGTAAGGTATTTTTCGTTTAAAAGCATACCCGAACAGCACATCATGTTCGCTAGACCACCGTTACGTCGCTGTATTAACGGTAAGACGCGATGTTGTCCTGACAGCAGAATTCGATCCATTTTATCCACAATTTATAAACTAATGTACATAAATTATTTTCAGCACCCTTAAGTATTCATCCCTTGTCAGCTCTTTAGAAATGCATTTTATGTTTTGTGATTTGCACTGAATTGAGAGATTGAGGATGAGACAGAGCCGAGAGAAAGAGAAAAATGTGAAAATGACGCTTCAATCAAAAGCAATTAAGAGTTGAATCTCTCGATGGAATAATTTTCATGCGCAATTGTCCACCATTTCATCATCCGATGGACATTCGTCGCCGATATCAATCATTTCATCGTCATCATCATTCTCGTCGTCATCAAAGTTCTTGGGACTTCCATTAGATTTATTACATGATTTTGAGTCGCTGTCTTCTTGTTGCGTTCGTTTGAATTTTGTTCGACGATTTTGGAACCAGACTTTCACCTAAAATATTTGTTGAGTGGAAGAAAAAGAAAATAACAATAATAATGAATATAGATTAATGCTTTTGTAATAATCATGTACAATAATTTAATAATAACAATTTTTATTTTCACAACTTCTCTTTTTTTGCAAAACTTTTATATTAAAATAAGTGGTTTGTTGGCATGCAAAACTCACTAAAGCTAAATTGAAATTTCAACCAGCCCACAAACGAATACACTTTGTTTTCCTTATGCAACCTTAAAGTAATCGTAGATTTATTCATGAACGCTTTGTCTTAGACAACTCTTAGATTTAATTTCTAGCCGTCGGAGTAACCATTGGACCAGATCGGTACCTAATCAAAGAAGACCTGATCCCACTTTAAACTGTAGGTCTCCTGAGTGCAGAGGTCTGATCCACCCTAACTTGTTAAAAAATTGTTACCTGCGAATCGCCCTAGATCAATTCTAAAATCATAACCACTTGCTACATACATCAAGCGCATATTGTGTTTCAAACTTTAGAAGAAGTTCTCTATTATAAGTCTTAAATGCACGTTGTGTGCCTAACAATTTGCATAAAGAAATGTTTTATTCCTTTCTCTCCCCCATCGATACCCATTTCTTCACAAAAGCAAGCCATATGTGTACATGCCTATTCCCCATACATATCACATTGCAAAGGAGGAAATTTCATGTGTAATGCAATAAATATTCATTGTAAACAGCAATCAATTATTTCACAATTAGAATACTTAGTAATTAATTAATGTTTATGTATATATAATCAACTTTCGAAGTTGAGTCGAAACAATAATATATACAGTAATATTCTGATTGCTATAACATGAATTTATACATTAAACGAGCAACCTTCCGTGTTATAATACCATATTTAGAAATATAAAGCCTTTCTTTTCAGTTTGAAATTACACCAAGACAGAAGAGAGATAGAGGATGTATCGCGTGCATTAATTTTATAAATCATTTTGGGGTGCTTTTATGAAACGTTTCCGTTCTTGTGACTTAAATCACTTTTCAAAGTTCTCTTTTTTCGTGTTATTTATACGAAATGAGATATAAATTGCAAGAAATACAATATTTTTTTTGAAATTTTTTCATCAAGTCATATGCTGCAAATTTAACATATAAGATTCTGAGCCATGAATGGTGTAAGCGAGTGGAAAATTCAGATTATTGACAAAAATTTCCAAATAATTAAGGATTGAGACAAAACCCCGTTGAAATTTAAAAAAAAGCAATACCTAGCCAACGACACAAATAAAGATGGCTACGTGAAAGATGTTCTAAGGTTTCGCTAAACCTCTTTTTTGACACCACATTGAAGCCGTCTAATTATGGCGTCCATATGAGCGGTTAATCAAGGCATTTAAAGTTACGTGACCGATCCTTCTTCTTTTGTGTCGCTCGGACCAAAACTGCGCTTTATTCTACCAGATTCTAACAATTTCCATTAACCCTTATGTCAATGGTGGACAAACTTTTATTTTTTGCTATACATGGCATACGGTTCATGGCATTTCCAAAACTTTTTGGTTGCACACAGGTTGTCCACCACTACCTTATGTGTTTCCATCTTTCCACATTTTTCGTTCTCTCACTTTTAAATTTCAACAAAAATAAAATCGCCAAAGGTTAATTTAAATTTCTTAAAATTGCACTTTTTAAATTATTGTGAGTCATATTGAAGGCGCCTTTTATTATTAAGCTTAAGCCCCGTTCTGCTTACATTCTTATTTTTTTGAGAATAAACAAAAATTTAAATTATTATGTACACACAAACGTGATTTGGAAGAGTGATGAGGAGAATAAGAAGAAATAAAATGGATCAAATAGAGCACACGAAAAAGTATTTACTTTAACATATTGCTTCAATTCTGACATAATTTCAGACAATTTACAAGAGTCTATTAAAATGTTAATCAGTCTTAATTCGCATTTTAAAGAAGGTAAACGATTTTTTTTACGTCATAATAATGATTATGTACATTATTATAATTAGCAGTAACTGATTATTTTGAGAGGCAGAAATTTAATAAACCTAATGAATTTGCATCATACTGCGAGTATTAATCTGTGATTTAATCTTAATTTTGTAGCATACTGTCTATTGAGTTTACTTATGGGTGTAGCTGCTAAACAGAATAACTAGAATTTGATATTTTAATAATTGAGCAATAATAATGAGTCAGAAAATTTATAGTGAATGTAAATTTTGCAATTAGTTAATTTTAGTTCAAAATAACACAGTAATATAGATCATAATTTGTTGGATATTGGAAATATCTCCTGCTGTGACTCAAGCAGTCACGGATCCGGGAAATTTTTTACAGAATTGCACTCATTAGAATATCTCAACGGTTATTTTATATTTGAAATGTTAGAAATTAGTAGTTTTCCCCTTTTATAGTTGTTAGTCCCCTTTCATGTAAATATTTAGTCTGTTTCTGATCACTGAAGAATAAACATCGTTTTTATTAAATTAAATCCATGAGGATCTTTAATCAAACTTTTTAATAAATAAGCATTGCCGATTTCAACAGTCTTCAATCCTTTGCATAATTTAACTTATTGATTCTGTGAATTTTGGTCTAATATTTCCTATAGATCTAACTTTAGGAACAGGTTAGAATAACATTTAAACTAAAACACCCTTGGATACGTCCCTGTAGTAGACGTTCACATTGAATTCATGTCTAAGAATATTAAATTAATTCCCGTTCCAATTTATTTGAAAACTACAAATCAACTACATTCATTATATTCTTACTTAAGCTACTTTTTATTACCAATTCAATCAATTAAGCCGTTTTTGCACTAACAAAAAAATTGGATAATCATTTGTTATAAAGCAATAAACTTGAGTTTGAATTAATTTCACAATTTAAACAAGAAGATTGAAAAGTTGCTGTTTCATTGTTAATTTGAAACTCCTTAATGCTGTCACTATTTACCATTAATTTCAATTAGTAAATAGTGTTTTTATGAGCAACTTTGTGGCAAAAAAAGCAGTAAAAAAATTAAATTAATTTAAATTGCAAAATAATTTGCGAAAAAGTGCAGATAATTTTTGTGCTTTTTATTATTTTGTTACATGAAGCAAAAAAAAAAAACAAATCAGGTAAAATGTAAATTTATTTAAAGAGACCAATTAGCTGGAAAGACTTGATGGAATATAAAAGCAAGGAGTAAAAAGAAAATTGAAAGCGCGAACAATTTGCATTCTTTCATTTACAAAATAAATGAAAAGAAACGAAAAACAAATTTGCTACGGCACTAGCAGCACCACAAACAGCAATTATCTCGTTTATTTGCGATCCAATTTATTTATTTTTTTCTTCTCTTACTTCATTTATGCATGTGTTAAGTTTCACGTTTTTATTTTTTACTTATTTTTTTCTCTTTACTTAAGAGTTGATAAGTAAAGGAATGGATGAAGTGTGTGGGTAAATATGACGCTGTTATGATATAGCCTTTGAGCCCTATCAACATTATCCTCAACATACAAGGAGAATGTTTATGAATAAGGTCATAGAAGTGACCATGTTTAATTATATTGATTAAGCATACTCATTGAAGGGAATCTGACCATCCTTTTAACAAAACTATTGACTAGCTTAAATGTTGTTACTTTATGTCACCTTAAATATCAAAAGCTCTAGGGACTCAGGATAGGGAACTCAAATGAACAATTGTATAGAGAAAACTTCTTTAAAAGCAATTTTAGTATTAAGCTCTATAGAACCCGACTGAACTTAACTAAACAAAATCGAAGAAAAACGGACATAAGTAAAAATCGATAACCCCAAACGCATATATATCATAAAAATTCGTTGAAGCAACTCATCGTTCTTTCTTTCCTTCTCTGTCTTCATTTAAAATTATTGTAAATGCGAAAAACATGCAGAACTGCTCGAAAATGGTTTATTGCTACATTTACTTTACTTACTGTTTAGTGAATATATTTTCAACACCCAACCATTTAGTGTTAAAATTGAGCATATTATTTTTACATAATAACGAGGTTGCCACCCTCTATTTACGTCTCTTTCTCTTCATCATAATCATCGTCATCGTAGTCGTTACAAGAATACCATATAGATGCTCTCAATTTGTCATGTCTGTCAGATCAATTTATTTATAAATCATGTAATTATATTTAGTAGTTGAAACCCCGAACAATTTAATAGTATTCGTAGAAAAGAGAAAGATATGATTTTAGAAGCACGAAATTGATGTGAAATCGTGAGTGCGAACAATTTTTATTTTTATCATGCCTTAATCAAAATGATTCTCGAGAGAGATTCGAATATAAAAACATTTATCATAAAGCGTTTATACATTTATTTTGTGTGATATTACTGCTGCTGCTGCTGTTGTGTTGAAATATTGCCATTGTAACAGTCTATGTAATGAATAGAGATGAACACACCAGAGTAAATTCTCGTTTAATTTATTTCCTCCCTTTTTTCTTCTCATACCAGTAATAATATAAAGTTCCAAACGTTTTGGTTGTGCAAAAATTGTCGGGTGAAAATTTTTCTCTTTTGTCCTTGCGAAGAGTTTTGTCAGATATTGAAATAGACTGAGAATACTGTGATGTTTGGGTCTCACATTTTTCTACGACTTTTATTTGGTCGGAGCTTAAGATTTGTTCATAATTATAAGCTGGTCCCAGAACGGCGTGACACTACTTTTGTGCTCGATTTGATTGAAATTCGGCATCATGCCATATTCAGGCCGTTTTGATGTTTAGGATAGACTAATACTATTCAGGTTAGACAGAATGTTTTAAAAAATCATCATTTAATATGCCACGACAAACCGGCTACCATTACTGGTTTGGTGCAGGGACATGGTTTGTAACCAAAATCAGTTGAAGCCAATTTTGTCAACAGTATCAAATTTTAAGCAATTAATCAAAACCCAAGATTACTTTTCGTAGAAATATTCAGATTATATCTGCTCAGAAAATTAAATTGTAGCACCGACTGTTCGTGCTAACCCAAAAAAATATTAATTTTGCACTACAAATTCAAAATGACACAAACAACCTCTTATCTTAATCTATAGAACCTAATAATTTACAAGTCCCTCGGAAAAAATCTGACGGAATGTCCCCCAAGGGTTCATTCTTCCTTCAACTTCAATTTTCAAAACATGAAACGTGTGTATAAAAAATATAATCGTAATAACATTTTTATGTATTCCAATAAAAAAAGTATCTCCGTGATATTTATTCACTTCCTCCCCTTCTATTATGTTTTATTTCTCGCAAACATCATTTAAACACTTCACAATTTATTTTTTATGCCTTTTTTTCCTCTGTTTCTATCTCACTCACTCGTTCTTCCTATGTTCTTTTACAAAATGACAATCTTTTTAAATCGTTTAGTGAATTGAGCAAGCTTGGATGTGAAGAAGAGAGATGTAGAAATTGTATGCGTCTATAGGACAGAAATGTTCGTCGGTTCTGTCAATTTTCGTTCATATCATGCACACTTGGGTGATTCTGTGGAAAGAAATGGTCCCAGCACTAATGGCTGTTGATTTTTAGGTGCAGCTTTAACTTAAAGATAATTGCTGGAGATATTTGGAAGTAGATTTTTATCTTTTGATGGCAAATTTTATGTAGACAGTCATGAAAGAATGTCATTCTTTGGTCAATTAATCAATTTTATATGAATTAAATTTATCTGGATTAGAATGTCAAGAACTACTTCCATTTCTAGAATCACCCATAGCAAAAATGATGGCAATATTCTAACAATACACACAACAAGCAGCTTCATAATTTGCGCTACTATTTTCACCCTATTTTCGATTATCATCTTGTTCATTCATTGCTCTTGCTGGTGTGTTTCATGTAATATCATACAGAGTATATATTTCATATCAAAACACAACACCCCGGGTAACATTTTGAAATTGAGATTGAATCATTTTTTTGAGGGGTGATTTTCTCTTTTACTCACACTTATAATTGACTAATCCAGGCTTCAATGAAATTTATGATGTGGAAAAGTGCTTTTTGTGTAAGTAAATTTGGCT
This sequence comes from Chironomus tepperi, assembly GCF_022539635.2. NCBI lineage: Eukaryota > Metazoa > Arthropoda > Insecta > Diptera > Chironomidae > Chironomus > Chironomus tepperi. The sequence continues at coordinate 1,629,006 of NW_027226250.1, forward strand.
GTGATGATTTTTATTGCATGCTCGTTTTTTTTCCTTTCCCTTCTTTCTCTTTTTTTATTATTTTTATAGGGCTTTATTGCTTCTGTTTGAACAGATAGACGTACAATGTAGGACGCCATGATTTAATGGTGGAAATGAATATGTTTTTTAATATTATATCATATTCTTGCCAAATTTATTCATGCCAAACTTACTTCAACTTCTTCTTTTATGAATGCTATTATTATGGATTTATACACACAATAGACATCAATATGAAAATGGGAATATACATTCTAGTAATATATTTCAAATTACGACAACGCATTGAATTGAAATTGGCCTAAAATAGTATTCGGTGTCTCTTCAACATGGAAAATTTTAAACTCGACATGATTTTTTTTCGATGTTCGATGTTTAGCTTTTTGTTTCTTTATCGCACTTCTATTTCAATTGTGAGTGTTTCTTCTTCATTCGTGTGTTTTTCGTGTTAATCGATTAAACTTTGTCTGCTCAAACTGACTTATTTGTTATGTGTGAAATAATGTGATTTTTATATATTTTTTGTATATTTAGATTAGACAAAGGCTTACCTAATGGGAATCTAAACAGAAATTTTCGCATAAAAGTTTGTTATGTTTATTTGATTAATATGTCTATTATGTGGGAATTGGATATTTTAGAACATTCTGACTTAATCTCGACTAGCACAAATTGATTAATCGATCCCAAATCCAGCATCAGACCGGCATGACTCTGACTTGGTACCGAATTCGGTTTAAATCTGACACCATGCTAGATTTTGTATCATTTAACCAACTTGTGCAATTCTGGAATGTATTTGAGTTGTTTGTGCTTAATCACAACATCAAGGATATTGAGCTAAATTTAAGACTCGCCATGCAAATCAATTTATAAACTAAACAACAAAATTTCATCATTTTATAGTAATAAATAAAAAAAATTTCACTATTTTCACAAATCTATGCGACAACAAATTTCTTGTTACATCCCAATATGGTAAAATCCCAACAAACTCTCACATATTAAAATATTTCTCAATAAATAATTCTCATTTAGATAAAATTAATCATTGCATTCAAAGTGGCTCTTAAAATTCCAAAACAGAATTCTTTCCTTATATTTCATAGCTTTACCAAAAATTAAACAGTGCATAACCCCATTACTATAATTCTCATGCCAACAATACCGAATAAAAAAACATTTGAACCATGTTCTTATAAGCATGACTCATAAAAAATACAAATAAAAATTGAAAAATAATTTCGAACTAATTTTTAATTTTCATAATCTCCCCTCATTTAACATTCCATCCATCCATTTCCATCTCCTTCATTCACTCACCTGAGTTTCAGTTAAGCTTAATTGCTGTGCTAATGTTTTCCGTTCGGCACCAACTACATAATGATTTCCCTCAAAGGCATGCTCCAATTTTAATAACTGCGATGGCGAAAAAGCAGTGCGCACTCTCTTTGGCTTCCGAAATGGTTGAAGAAGAAAATCTGGAAATGCTATGTGATTTGTAGATTATCAAAAAAGGTATGAAAGATATTGTACAAGGAAATATTTTGTAGAAGAAAAATGGAAGTGATAAACGAAATCTGGACTGATTGGTACGGAAAAATTTCAATATTATTCATGTTAAGCGCATTTTCCTATAGCTAGATATCATCTTATCTGATCTCCAACTGCCTCAAAACCCAAACAAAACAAACAAATAATTGTTGAAAATAATTTGTGCTATTTTGTAAATGAATTGAGACTTAAATATGCTACAGCATTTAACTGCCTTCGCTTTATGCATCAATGGATAAGTGTTGCATTAATGACTCTCATTCGACGGCTCCTGCATAATGGAACATAAACACAAAATCGAATTAATGCAATTTTTCAATTTGATCAACCACCCATGAAAATAGTGTTATGCTCATTTTTGGTGCTCATGGCAATTGAGTTGAAAATGAAGAATGCTTTATTTTATTGTCTGTGCAGGTTGTGAAACGTAAAAAGTTATTGAGGGTGAAATGCAAAAAAAAAAAATTCTTGACATAAAAAGTTGTGTAAAATTGCAAAAATAACAGAAATAAAAATTATCACACATGTTGATCTTATGGCCAATTCATGTAAATTATATGACCTTTTCAATGAATAATTTTCAATGTAAATGGGGGAATAGAATGGGGAAGTTTGTATATCATTAATGATCAATTACTTGTGTTGTTTTATTTAATTTACATTTTGAATATATGCTGAAAGTTGAGGGTTCTTGAGGATTTATTGCGTGAGCGCATTTTTAGGAAAATGGAAATAAAGTCATGGAATTCTGGAAAAATTTGGAAAAATCATCAAAATTCATTTAAATAATGTTTGTTATTATTAAAATCATTATAATTCCTGGATATTTAAAATTCTCATGTCATTAAAAAAATATTATTTTCTGTTGATTAACAACGCCATATAAATGATCTTCTTACCTATAGAATACCCGACGGACAATCTAAATCTTTATTGCCATCAGCAAAAAGCAAAATCTGCTAAGAAATCACCGTAAAACATTCATGGCATGAGCAATAATAATATTAAAGCAATTTCGTTTAATTAAAATATATTGATCTCAATTATTACCACTCATATTTGCAATATACAATAATATTCATAAAGCTTATTATACCCTCGAAGAAAAGGTGTAAAAGAAACTTGTTTTCAGCATAATTCAGATTGACGCTCAATTATCGATTGACTTTTAAATAGCTTCGTATGATAATTTATTTGCTTAGCGTCGATGTCTATTTAAACAGTTAAGCAATTACATATTTTTTCTTTGTTGAGAGTAAATGTATTAACATAATTATCAACATGAATTACACTTAAGTAGCAGGTTGTTGCTGTATCAGCTTTTTTTGATATTTTTTCTTGCATGAAAAGCATGTCTTTGGTGATAATTTGACTTGCTGAATGTGAGATAAGAGGAGAAATGAGCAGATGGTAAGGCTTTAATAATGTTTGCTGCCTTTTGCCACTTTTTTCGATATATTAAAACTTAATGTTAATTTAAACTTGATTAATTTACCTTGTAAATTTAAGAAAACATTTTTGAGGTGAGAAAAATTTCTTAAAATATTGAAAATGTTTATTCAAACACCAAAAACCCGTTAGCAATATTTCATTTTATCAATTAGTCATTACCCATCAACATGCGTCAAAAATGCAATTTTCTTAAACCTTCCTTACTTATCGCCTCTTCCATTCCCTCCTTTCTCACTTGCAAAAAAAAATCTTAAATGCAAATTTTTCTCTCGTCTTCCTTAATGTTGATTTGTCATGAATGATGATTAGGGATATGTTATCACCTCATCCAATTATGGCATATAAACATCTTTTTGAATCTTTATGATCAAAAAATGATTGCATCGATGAATGAATGAATGAATGATTATACGCATATCACAACATGTTATTACTTAATAGCTGCCAATTAGTTGCTCATTTTATCATCGACAATTTTCGTTATCTTTTCTTACATTTTTCAAACGTCGTTTATGAATAATAAAGGATGGAATGAAATAAAGAGAGTAACAAGAACATGAGATGAGATAAGGGTCATTTGACTGCCAAAACATAACATACAAACATACATGGCATTATCATAATTTAGAGAATGTTAAATGACGACATATTAAAAAACATAATGATGATAAATATACGGTAATTTTTTTAAGCTCCACATAACCAAAGCGAAAATTTGGGCTATTTTGGTGAGCGTCATAACAAACCAACATCCTAAATTACCTTACTCCTCTTTCCTTTCACATTCTTCTTCCTCTATAAAGAACATATATTATATGCTGTCCACACACAAAAAACAAATTTAATTGTGTTCATTAGCACATTTTTCACAAAGATATTTAAATAAAATTATTAGACTACGGTACTTAAAGCGCTTTTTGAATGCCAATTACATTAAAAAAGTATCCTGTCAAAATGAATACTCATTTAAAGCAAAATTACACTTAAAAAGGTTCTGCACACCTAATGATCGTCCATGGTTATGATGATGATGATGAAGAAAATTTTACTGAATGTAGGAAAAATTGATTGTGCATGCGTGTGAGAATTTCAACAATGACGGTTAACAGGAAAGAATTAAACAATTGGATGTCAAAAAAATGAAAAATGAAAATGCTGTTTTTGTGCTTACTTCCCTACCTTTTCCCCTTCCAATTCTTCTTCTTACACTTCTCAATTTCATGCTCTCATTATGAAAATCAATTCTTATTCATGATGTTGTTTATGAAGTGAAATACAAGTTAGTAAAAAATGTTATAAAATTAACTTTAATGAATTATTCAAGGGGGATTATTAAGCTTGGAAATTGATGCATTTGATCCTTCTTATTGAGAATTTTTTTGTGGTTTTCCTTCATTAGCAGTTTCGGTAACTCATAAATTTTATCTTGAAACGTTTATAATACAACACAAAACATTTGGATTGTATTGTTAAGCAAATTGACACTGAAAAAGTCTTTAAAATTCTTTTATATTATGAAGATTGAGACATTAGGAAAATACAATAAGTTTGAGATTTCGTGATTTGTTCATATTATCCATAAATCATGTTTTAAAGGAAACTGGAATTATTATAATTATGATTTTTGATTGATAAAGCTTAATTTTGTTAATGTGGTGACTGTAGTTTAATTAAAATTACTTCCCCATGGATTTATTAATAAATAAGATGTTTATTTATCCGAGTTCAAAAATAGACTGAACATTTTATATGAAAAGGGCAATATTCAACTATGTGCAATAAATATTTTTCAAATCTCAAATGAACGTTATAACACTTCGTTCTACTTTTGAAATTTAAGAAACTCAAAAATGTCAAGATTTTCCAATTTACATCTTACCAATCATGTGTTAAATACTTAATCTCCTTGTTCAGTCGCTTGTTCATCTCATTTATCATTAATTTAAATATTTTAATCTCATAGAAAATAATTATGCACATTTAAGTCGTGAAGTTCCTGGCATTGTTGTCACTAGCATGTCTATTCTTGTACAAAATGTAATAAATGACTAAAGGATTTATAATTATTCTTCTCAATCTCATACAATGCCTTAATCTATCAGGTATATTTATCACGATAGTATTAATAAAACATATTCCAAATTGGTAGCGATTAAGGCAGCAACTCATTTGGCGCCCGTAATATGTAATATGTGTACACACAATACAAAAAAATTTATAAAATAAAATAAAAAAAAATCTTTTTTTCGATTGTTAAGCACATTTTCATATTATTATTTTAATATATTGTTGTTTAAACGTGAATCCACACCTTGAAAAAATCACTTTTTTCAGTATAATTCATTCATTCATTCAGTTTAAAGCTAATTGAATGCAAGAGAAAAATCAAGTTAAATATAATGCGATACTTATAAATTTATTTATCGCCCACTCATCCATTAAATGTCTATTTGAAACGAATACGCGATACAAAACTGTCCCGAGTGGTATGTTACAAATTTTATGTCGCTTTTTATGATTACATGGAATCAGGTTATGTTTTAGGAATTTTATTGTGGTTCAAAATTAATAGTTTAAAATGATTTTTTTACTAATTGGAGTATTTTAAGCTACAGCTGCTAAAGTATAATATCTATAATAAAGATCTAAGGAGCAGCCAATTCCTTTACATCTCGGGCATGTATCCAAACAAACATCTCTTCTTATTCTTTTTTATTATAATTCTCTGTGTTCTTTTTTTTCGCGAGTAGTCGGCATGTAGTTGGTTGTTTCTTTTTTTTGCAAGTGTTCCTTCTCTTTTACATTATTAAGTCACATTCAGATATAAAGCAAATTAATTTTATTATTATATTATGTGCATTCGTTTTTTGAATTTTATTTATTGACGCCTTTTAATTCGTTACGTTAGTTTACTAAGTGGCTTGCAACTTTGAAAGATTTATTGACTTATTGAGAATGGGAAAAAAATATTCATAAAATATTCGTTTGAGGAGAGATGATGTGATGATAGAAGTATCTCAATGGATATCGAAATTCTTGATATTTCTGGATTTATTTTATTTATTTTTGTTGAGAATATACCAACGGTTATTTTATTTTTGAACTGTATGCAACTAAAATTAGTTTTTTCCCCTTTTTTAGTTGTTAGTCCCCTTCATATAAATATTTAGTCTGTTTCTGATCTCTGAAGAATAAACATTGTTGTTATCAAATAAATTTGTGTGGAATTTTTAATTAAACTTATTAATCAATAAACGCTGTTGGTTTATCATTATGAGAATTTTCTCATGATCAAAACTAGTCAATCAATAATCGATTTTATGTCAATGATAATCATTTCGAAATCTACTCAAACTAACCAAAATCATAATTAGTAGCATTTATCTAATACAGTGTGAAATTCATTCATTATCTTCACACAATCATCTTTAAATTCCGTGAACAACTTTGTATCAGCACATCAATCCGATTGCTCATAACGGTTTATAACCATTTTTAGCATAACATAATTGGCTTTAAGATATAATCTCACAAACATCTTCACCCTTTAATAGCACAAAATATTATTCAAATTATTTTTATTTCTATCCTCACCGTTTTTATGGTATCTTGTTATAAAGTAGCTTCCAAATTTGATTTCATCATGCCATTCATGATTATAATGGTCGAAATCATCAATGATGCTATTTTTTGATTAAAACAATAAAATTATAAAACAGAAATGATATTTATATGCGTCAATATGTGACTACATCATGATTGTATCGGACTTGTATTGGTTTATTGATTAAGTAGCAAAATCACTTTTATTGCCTTTTTATATTCTCGTAATTTACCGTTAACCCCCAAAAAAAGTTGTAGTTTTACAGTCAAATAAGTATATTTATTGGAATTAGTAGCGCAGTTTTTAGCAATTGAAAAGTAAAGAAAATTCTTAAAAAATCTTAGAATTCAAATTAGCCAATTAATACCAGTCAAACGGATCGTAATCAGTCATTTCGTTTCGGAAAAGAAAATCGATTAATTGTCGATTGAGGATGAAGAACGATAAATTGAATGATAAAAAAATAAAAAAGTCTATACGAAACATAGTAAGCAGTCAAAAGTGTGATAATTAAAACTCAATACTCACTTCCAGGAAATCGATGAGGAAATATTCGTCCGTGTCGATTAAGAAGCCATGGATATAATGGATAACTTTCACGCGGCATATTTGGATTGTGTAAATGAGGTAGCAAATGTTGTGGCATAGGTCCATTAAATCCACTCTGTACGTTTGCTAGTGCAGCGGCTGCCTGAAATTGTGCTAAAAGTTGTGGATGTCCTGTGGTGACATCAGGATAATGAGCAGGTAATTGTGTATTGTGTGAGACAATTGGACGAATTAAACCAGCAGGAATTCCTGGAACAATAAGCGGCTGTCCCTTTTGTCCTGAAGACATCACAGTTGAAGATATTTGTGTTACTGGCGATGAAGATTGAGATTTTGGACCGTCATGATTTACGTCTTTATTATCACTAATATTATTATTAACGCTACAATTATTGTTATTATTATTATTATTATTGTTGGAACTTGAAAGTCTTAAATTTGATGTATCTAAATTTTCGGTCGATTTATATTTCGCACGTTTTAATAACTGTGAATATTCATTAGAATCATCAGATTTTGGATTTTTTTCCATCATTTCTAGTCCATCCTCAGACTCATCACAATAGTCACCATCGCCTTTCACTCGATTTCCAACAATTGATTCAATTGAAAATCCAATTTTAGGCTTTAAAGTCTGCTTAAGAGTCGTCGCGTTTGTTGCCGAAGGCATCATTTTCTTCTTTTTAAATTCTTACTTAATTACGAATAAAATTTTCAATTTAAATTAACTAATTTAATTTCATGATTTTAAATATCACATAATAATTGAATATGCAGACACACACTCTGACACAAAATGAATTAGCTATGTATGTAAAGTCATATAAATATGTTTTATATAAAAAAGCCCTCAATTTAGTTATCTTAATTAATTGGCGATAATGAGATTTAATTTGTATGTCTTAATGAATCTTTAACGAGACAGGCAGACTGTGTGCTTATAGCTTCACACTATAAGAAATTTGAAACGCACCGAATATACGAATGCACAACGCGTAATAAAAAACAGAATTTATGGTGAGCTAATGAATTGACTTGAGAGTATGTTATGTACGTATTTTAGGACGGCACTTAATATTATTAACACATTCATACCAAAACAAGAGTGTTTCTGCTCGAGAGCGTTTACATAGGAGGCGGAGTCAATTGTATACTGGTGAAAAAATGGCAATATTGAAACGCCCAATATTTGCTCTCTTTCTGAAATTCTCTCTCGATTTTTGTATTTCTGATGGAAAATTTTAAGTAGCAAGTGGTTTCATCATGCTCGAGAATTACCATGGAAATAAGTAGCGATTCAGATTGAAAATTGTCTTTAAATTGATAAATAAATATATTTTGCAAATAAAAGAATTACCAAATCATCACGAATTGCTGAAAAAAATTATTGAAATAATTGGGATTGTTTAATGTGGATTTGAGGGAAAATGAATTTAATTATGTTTAATCTGCAGAGCAGAATTAACGAGATTTTGAGTGGAGAATAAAATTTTAGCAATAACTTTTTTCATTGAAGATTAATTTACAATTATTTAAATGTTCTTCGAATTATTAGGAAAAAGAGAACTGATGAGCTAATGCCCAGCTAGTAAAATTTGCTTAAAAACTTAATTTATTTTTAATTTTTAAAATCATTCAATATTAAGATTTCATAATAATTTTGCAAAAATTTGTTTAAGAACAATTAAGTTAAAATTATATTCTCTGATGCCGTTCATTTATAACTTAAGGCTCTGAGTGTTAAGATTTTGTTACGTGTCAAACAAGGAAAATTTTCAAATTTTACAAAGTAATCTTCGAATGATAAAAATTTTGAATTTGATTTGTTGGTTTTTATATTTTTTAGTTCTACTTTTTTAAAATGTTTAAAGTTCATTTGATTTATTTGTATGATGAAACTTAAAATACTTACAATTTTATCTCAGGATATCTCAGGTATGCCATTTTTCAAAGAAAAAGTTGTTAAAAAATTGTCTCTTAATGACCAAAAAATTTCAAAAACAAACTGAGAAGATAAATTGAAAAACAAAATTAGAACCTACTACGATTTAATGATGAAATAATTTATAGGTAATATGAATTTATTCGAATAAAATTGCCATAGTATGCATATGGTGTTTTTAACAAATTGATGGATACACCTGTAAATAATTTTTAAAAATGCAAGAATTCATTCATTTTTTAAAAATTTGGATACACTTTTTAGTTTTCGATTAATAATTGGAAATAATCGACAAAAAATGAGGTAATAATTGATCATACTTAATACTGCCAAATATAATGAAACTGCTAATTATCAGTTAGAGATAAACTAATTATAATCTCCTAAAAGTCGAAGGCATTGAAATGAAACGAGTCTAAATTCAACTTAAAGTCGACTTAAGCCAACAAGAGAAAGCAAAGTCGCTAAGTCGACTTCAATCTCTGAAATGTTCAAAATTTGATTTGTATGAAAATAAAGGTACCAAATTCTTTACATTTTTCTATGGTCATAAGATATCAAAATCACAGGTCGAATTTGTCTCGGATATTGTGTGGAAAAGTTGACATGACTCGACTCGACTCCATATAAAACTGTGATCGACTTCCAGCTCTGATTTAATTTATACTCAAAAAGTTAATAATTGCCGTATTTTTGAGTCATTAATTAACTTAAACGTAGAATAAATCATCAAAAACACATTTTATTTTTAACTTTTTTTTTAATTTTTATTTGAATAATAATTGTTGTGTTTATAATGTCACAAAAAGCCTAAATATATCATCAGTTTTCTGATTTTCTTTTTTTAAATTTTTTTATTCCTTATATTCAGCTTATTTTGAAGAATTTGCTACAATAGAAATAAGAGCGACGTAAAGAGTGAGGAGAAAATTTAAAATTAATAATATGAAAGAAATTATAAAAATTACGTCCAATAAACGAAAAATAATTATTCTACAATATACAAAGAATGGGATATCAACCCAAATCTTTTTTCACAATCTTATAAAGTGAAGACCAACTTCACCAGAAGTAGAATATCTTGTCATTAAATCTAAGGATTAAAATATATAGAATCGTAGATTGAATGTTTTCTAAACCCACGATTTATTAGAAGTCTAGTAGTGAATACCCAAAATAATAATAATAAAAGATATATCACTTTAGTGAAGTTAGCTCTTCAGAGATCATTCACTAGTGATGTCCATAAAATTAGAGATTTCTCTTAAATTAACATCATTTGTAAACGATCTCTTAGTTCCTCTTCTGTATAATTTTTTCTCTCTTAAAAATGATAAATATTAATTATAGTTCTATTATTTTGGAATTAGACGACAAAAAACAAGAAAAAAATCTTCACATGCATTAATTTCACGTTGTTGCTGTTCTTTGCTCATTAATTATTTTGTTTTTTACTGAAAAAGAATTATTTTAATCATATTTATCTGCCTAAATCGATGCTATCGATTTCATTTTTTTTTGCTTGCTTGCTTGATTAAACTTTAATTTCAACACAATTTTTTCGTTCATCATTCTCTTAATTAGATTAATTAGCATTGACAACCGTCATTTGGTGGTCTTGGATTATTGTCTGCATTGAGAGTTATGTTAGGAAAGCCAGATGTTGTATCCAAATCCTCAGTTTCTTGTGCCAGGGCGTTTTTAGCGATAGTTTGGAAGGCAATATCTACATTAATTCCTTCCTTAGCTGATGTTTCGAAATATGGAATATCATTCTTAGATTGGCACCATTGTTGGGCTCTTTTTGTTGATACCTAAAAAAATACGATATTTTTCGATTAGATTCTCGATTCTTTAAATTCACAAACTTAATTAATATTACAAGGAGGACCTTTGAACTTCAAACCATATTTATATAGCAATTTGATTATATGTGCTCTTATAATCTCAATGAACTACTTAATACTTTGTAATTTGATATCGCATGCGATCGTATCGAGATATCGCAGTCTCAAAGTCAACAAACTACTTCCGAGTTGGAAAATAAATGAAATTAATTGATTAATTTTTTAATTGCTGCAATGTAATACATGAAAATCATTTATGTGATCTTTTATCTTATTATCGCGTAATTATTATTTTCTTCACACTGTAACAAACTGTTTGATCCTCTCGAAAAACAGCGGTTCTCAAACTTTTTGCTACACTAAAATATCAAACTTTTTTAAATGATCTGTGCTGAGATAAAATAAATAATTTCTGGTTTAAGCACTGAACCTTGACTGAATTAAGTTTGTTTAATTTATAAGCTGAAAATGCCTATTTTTTGTGAATAACGTAATATGCAATTCCTAACAAGTAAGAATGCAGCATTGCTATTCTTTGCATTACGAATGATCAAAAACTTAATCTTAAGAGTGATTTCTTATCTTGTCTATCACACAAACTATTTGATGACAAACATGTGTTAAGCATCATTATCTAAAGATATCTTTCTCTTCTGCTCAATACATGGCATTTGTTATTATTAATTAGTAAGACGTATGGAGATAAATAAGAGAAACTGAGCGATCACAGTCAGATAACAGAAAGGTTTACGAAGATGTTAAATAAACAATATTCAACAAAACAAATTGAATATTAAGTTGCAAAGTCGTAGTAGTTCTTGTAAATAAAAATATAAACAAAATTAGAATACTTACGGATCGATTTTCCAAATCTATTTTATTTCCCAATACTACAAATGGAAAGTGTTCAGGATTTCTAGGACTTGCTTGAATCAAGAATTCATCACGCCAAGAATCAAGATTTTTGAATGTGTTTGGTGCTGTTGTATCAAAAACTAAAACACAACAATCTGCTCCACGATAAAATGCAACACCGAGTGACTGGAACCTCTCCTGTCCAGCTGTATCCCAAATCTAGCCATTCATTAGAATAAACGGAAAGAAAAAAGTTAAATTGAATGTCAAGGCTTATGTATGAATCATACTCACTTGCATTGTTACGACACGATCATCGACAACTACTTCCTTTGTTAAGAAATCTGCTCCAATTGTTGCCTTATACTGATTTGAGAATCTTTTGTTGACATATTGGTTCATTAAGGATGTCTTCCCAACACTTGAATCTCCCAAAATGATGACTTTTAAAAGGACCTTCTTTCTTGTTGCCATTTTTTACGTCTTGAATTTATTACTTTCCCTCAATTGGATGTTATAGAAATTATGACGATGAGAACTATATTCGCAAAATAGTAAATTAGTGATAGTTAGACAAGAATATTTTCACATAACAGCAATAATCTTTTGTAATTAGATTTAACTGATGTGAACAATTTTTATACGCTGTTCACCAATACATCCATAAAGTAGAAAAGATCAGAACAAAAAACTTAATCTGTGCCTTATCAATTATGTGATATTAAAAGAAATATTTTAGTGACTAATTCTAATGGTATCTGATGATTTCCTCATAATTATATCCACCCTCATAATTTTGTTTATGAGTAACTTTTGGGAAATACTAGGAACTTAATATTACTGCGTCACAACAAAAATTAAACAAAGGAAAATTACGAAAATATTAATTTCACTACTTCGCATTATTATCACTAGACCTTCTTTATGATTTAAATATCGGGAATTTCACTTTACCTGTTAACGATAGCAGATGATTCAATAAAATAGACTAACTATAATTAAATCAATTTTTATTATTTCTAATGAATTTATGTTGTATTGCTGTACTAAAAAGTTTCTGAAGTTCATAGTTTAGCACCCCTCATTTTTTTACATAGTTTCTAATCCTTTATTGTAGAAGCATATTTTGACTCCCTTTAGTACACCATTTTGGAATCTTATTTATAAAAGTTGTTTTATTAATTATAGGATTATACGGTAATATTCATACACAATGTCATTAAAAACAGTGTTACCAAATCCTGTAAATAAAGTTTACGATAGAGATGATGAACAGTCAACTATAAAAGGTGAGGAAATTGCATGAATTGCTTTCTTCGTAAAGAGTCGCTAAGAATTTAATTAATTTCAGTGAATTTGGGAGCTCTTCAAAATGCAAAGAATTCAGCACCACCCTATGGATCAAGACGTGGATTCATACCAAGAAATGAAACAGATTACGGCGATGGAGGAGCTTTTCCAGAAATCCATGTCGCACAATATCCATTGGATATGGCAAGACCGAATTCAGGTGGCAAGAAGTCAACTGCTTTAGCCTTACAGACAGATTCGACAGGAAAAGTGAAATATGATATAATCGCTAGACAAGGACATGCAAAAGATAAGATTGTATATTCAAACATCAATCAGTTACTTCCAGCAGAAGTCTTAGCAGAAAATGCAGAGGAACTACAGCGCCCAAGTGAGGAAGAGATTGCTGATATCACAGAGAATACAAGAAAAGCATTAGAAAAGTTGACAAATCAGAAAATTGCCGCAGCTTTACCTGTCAGAGCTGCAGAAAAGCAAGGAGCTGCTCAATATATCCGGTACAAGCCATCGCAACAATCAATGCAATTTAATTCCGGTGCAAAAGAAAGAATTATTCGTATGGTTGAAGCTCAAGTTGATCCAATGGAACCGCCTAAATTTAAAATTAATAAAAAGATTCCAAGAGCACCGCCATCACCTCCAGCTCCAGTTTTACATTCGCCAAGTAGAAAAGTGTCAGTAAAGGAACAAAAAGAATGGAAAGTGCCACCATGTATAAGTAATTGGAAGAACGCAAAAGGATATACAATTCCACTAGATAAACGTTTAGCTGCTGATGGAAGAGGATTGCAGCAAGTCCACATTAATGAAAAATTCGCAAAAATGGCTGAAGCTTTATATATTGCAGACAGAAAGGCAAGAGAAGCTGTTGAAGCTCGTGCACAACTTGAGAAGAAATTGGCACAAAAAGAAAAGGAGAAAAAGGAAGAACAATTGCGTCAAATGGCTCAACGTGCTCGTGAAGAACGTGCTGGACTTAGTCGTTATGCACAGAATGAAGGCGAAACAACATCAGAAGTACGCGAAAGAGATGAAATTCGTGAACAAAGACACAGAGAACGTGCAAGAGATCGTAATCTTCAAAGAGCAGCTCCAGATAAGAGAACAAAACATCAGAAAGAACGTGAACGTGACATTAGTGAGCAAATTGCATTGGGAATGCCAGGCAAGACACAATTTAGTGGAGAAGGACAGTTCGATTCACGTCTATTTAACACAACTAAAGGAATGGATTCAGGATATGGAGATGATGAAGCATATAATGTTTATGATAAGCCATGGCGTGAAAGTGGAACTCTTGCATCACATTTGTACAGACCAAGCAAACAAGTTGATCAAGATATTTATGGCGGTGACTTAGATAAAATTGTTAACACCAGTAGATTTGTTCCAGACAAAGAATTCTCAGGAACTGACCGTAAGAATCCTCGTTCTGGACCTGTGCAGTTCGAGAAAGAAGACGATATCTTTCAGCTTGATAAGTTCTTGGACACAGCTAAAACTGGATCAAAACGAAAAGATGATGCAGGTTCAAGCAAATCCTCAGAACACAGCGAAAAGAAGAGACGAAGAGATTAAAGTCAATTTAGTCTTGCTATTTTCTTTAATTATATACTTTTCCTTAAAAAAATACATTTTTGATTACTTTATCTTAAGAGTTTTAAGATGCAAATATGTAGGACAGAGAAATAATAAATCCAAAAGAACTAAAGAACTTTTCATTAACAAATTGATTCAACTGACTTTTTATTAAATGTAGGCCAATCCTCTAATCACTTTAATTTATTATTCTGCGTTTTGAAATTTCTCAATTTAGTTTAACGGTTTTATAAATTTTAAATCAAGTAAACTAAGTTTCGCACACACACAAGCTTATATTTTCATACTCTAAGAATTAATTTCTGAATTTGTAAAAATGAGTTTTTCTGGTTTAATTAGAGTGAGTATCATTTATATTATAATCGTGTTTGATTAACTAACTGACGCTATGTTAAATTATAGCAAAATGCACTTGTATCAAGTCAAATATCTCGAGGATTTCAAACTTCTGCAATTTTAGCGAGTGTCCAGTCTGGAAGATACAAGATTACACCGAAAAGGTTAATTAAAGTTACTTATTATCTTATTACTTGTGTATTGAATGAAATATTTGTTTATTTAGAGATCGTCCACTGACATACGAAATGGCAAATCCACCTCATTTAATTGCCCATAGAAAAGGCTGGAACTCATGGAATACTTCTAATCTGTAAGTTAGAAGCTGTGATTCTAAACAGAGTGTGAATGTCTAAAATGACTTTTTATTCAATAAATTTCAGTCGAGGAGAACTAAGAACAGCACAGTGCATAACAGAGGATGCCTTTATCAGAAAATTTATGACTGGAACATGGCATTCGTTAGTGTTGTCCGAAGTCATAATCAAACGTCAGTTCAACCATATTCGTATTGCTGCTCTTATAAAGCAAGGAATTAGTTCGAGAAAAATGTACTTCTTAATAGGATATACGGAGGAGCTACTTTCATATTGGCTACAATGTCCGGTAACATTAGAGTTACAAACTGTAACAGATCCAAAAGATGTCATATTTAAGTACATTTAAATTAGCAACAAAATAATTAGACATAACAAATACAAACATTTTAATTAGAAGCAGAATAAGTTTGTTATTTATTTCATTTCTTTATTGCAAGCTTCATTGTTATAAAGTCAAAATTTTCGTAAAAATCAATGATTTTTGATTAGTTAGTTATAGCTCTTAAAAAGAATACTAGAAATTTCGTCCCAATATTAATTTTGTGTCCTCGTGATAGATCTCTGTGAATCCAAGTTTACCATAAAATTCTGCAAGATATTTATCAGATTTATTAAGGATTACATGACATCCACTACTTCCCGATGTTCTTAAAGATGCTAGCAAAACACACATAAGTCTTTTACTTATTGACGAATCTAAATGCAACTGTTCCTTTAAAATCGAACAATGAACAATGGATGGATATTGGATTAGAATATTTGGTGCACAATCATATTTGAAGTTATGGAACCAATTGATTGCATCTTTCGCTGCTGGTGTTATATCTGGAGAGTCCAACAATGTCAATGGATATTTTTCGCGAGCAATTGGAAGCCACAATGTCTAAAAAGAATGAAATTCAAAGTTATGTATCAAGTAAGTCACAACAATATAATCAAACGCTTACCTCTTGACTGCGATAGAAATGCTTAGCATTTGGTGCCGCAAAACCATATCCAACAATAGATTTCTTATTGTTTTCAACGACCATACAAAATTCAGGATTGAGTGTAACGAATGGAGCAACAAGTCGATCAGATGCAATCTCTTGTAAATTTGATGGAAACAAATCAGTGCAGTCTGATCCATCGCGACATGTTTTATGGCAAATTTTATAAATGTCGTTTTCATCCAAATTATTGTATGGTCGAACGGAGAAGAAATTTAATGTTGGAGTTTCTGGTAATCGATAGATGAACAAGTCATTTCCAGAATCGATTGGAACTAATCGTTGAATATCAACAACTAATCCACCACGGAAGATCCAAGGTTCTTGATCGCCAGACATAAAAGTTTCTTTCCATCCTTTACTGAACCACGTGAATGATCCTTGGATGTAGGAATTTGAATTTGATGGAAAATGACCAAGTGTAAGCCATTGAACATACGAGTCACAAATGGATACGACATTTGACATCTCCCAGCAGTATGTATATAAATCATAACATAATTCTCGATTAACACAAAGAGCAATTTTCTTCATTAAATTAAGAACCATTTCGCATAATTTTAAAAATCCCTTGCTGCGTTCAAACCATTCCTGTACTTCCGTTTTCTCCGAATTTGATGCATTTTTGTTGCCACTTAATACGTATGCATTTGTCTTTAGCCATTGAAACTCATTAAGAATCATTAGACCTTGTTTACCTGAAATGGAATTGTAAATCATTAGAATATGCAGACATAGATATGTATTTTTGATAGACATGTCTGAATACACAAATTATCCTCAAATACGGTAATTTGAAATTTAAATTTGAGAACCATTCAAATGTTTTCTCATCAAAATGTTCAAAAACATTATAAATGCTGGCAAAACATTACAACAGTTTTCAATACTGAGCAAAAATGTCACAAATCAAAAATATTAGAACTTACCATGTTCAAACGGTAAATAGAATAAATCACACAATAGCAATATATCATCGTAATTTATTGGATCACATTTATCTTCTTCCGATATTGAATCCTCCTGCATTGTTTCTTGCTCGTTGACTGAGTCCGTCATGACGACATCGTCTGATAATTGTGATTTTTCAATCTTGTCAATTTCTTCATTATGTTCATTGACATTTTGTTGGACTCCAGTTTCGTCCTTGTGATGTGGTTCTGAATTAATACTTGAACTGTCTGATAAAGTATGTTTCGGTGTACCACAGTCCATCGCTTCTTCAGTTCCTGTTTCAGATGGTTCTGTTGATGCTTTTTCAACTTCCATTACATCGACAGTGACATTAATTGGACTTTTATCACGAATTTGAAGATTATTTTCGCTGATTGTCGAAGATAAAATTGGTGCCAAAATTGAATCTGTCGTGACTACTTTCGTTTCCGATACGAGTGAATTCATAACACTGGCTTTTGTAATTGCTTCAGTTTGGACATTTGAACAAATATCAGCAAGAGCATGAAGTTGTGCTGTGTTAACTTCCGGTAATGGTTGAATAGTGCCAGAACTTGTTGTTGTTAATGTTAATGTCATACAGGTATTAATTTTTGGAATTATGGGTGGAATTATTGGTGTCAATGCACTTGCAGGTTGAGGCTTAAGCATTGGCCCAAATGCTTTCTTTTCTTCAAAAAAGTCCGGTAGCCAATCGCGAATGGCATTTTTAAGAGCAACTCTTGGATGATACATATTTTCAGATAGATAATTTGGAGGACATTCATCACAATCTTCATTCTCTGTTTCTAATTTTATATCTGATATGGAATCCGCTGTGAAGTTAAAGTAATAATTTAGATCTAAATATAATTAGCATATGTTTCTGAGGACTTACTGTTAACTTGAGAATTACATCTACTCCACTGAGCTAGAGTATGAATTGCTACCGTATTTGCATGGAATTCACAGTTTGGGTTTGTGACAACGCCCCGTAATAACGGAATCAACTCACAATTTCGTCCTGTAATAAACAATAATTAGGCACAATTATAGTTAACTAAAAGTTCAGACATTACCTGAATAAGGTCCAAGGAAGACTCGTTTTTGATCATAATCGTTAGCATGAATATTATCCCAAATTACAGGCTTACGTTTAAGGACTTCCGTAATCTCTTCAATATCTTTAACAGTTATAATTTTACTAATTACTTTTGATCCTGTCCACAAGACATCAATCGATGGAAGCAATTTTTGTCCGATTGTATTGAGATATTCTGATTCCGTAACAGTTGGAATTGCACGTGACGAACAATACTGCGTTGGACAAAAGAGAAAATTCAAGCAATTGATTTTCGTCGCGAGATGATTGTAGATATCGTTAGAGACTGACACTTGAGCATGTGCGAAACTTTGAAACATTTCTTTGTCAGGCTTTGTCATTTCTGAGTCAATATCGTCAAACAGAAGTGCAAATTTTTCTGGAATAAAGGAATTATTGTGTAAATTATGGTATATAGTTTAGTGACTTAAATTAAGACTTACGACATCCGAATTGAGACACTTGATCAAGTTTCCGCTTTAGACTGGAAGTATCCTTTATTGATGAATAAGTAATATCCAAACCAGGCGATAACGCATAATAGAAATCGATTCCTGCTGATTTCGCTGCATTTATCAGTCCCTGTAAATGCTCGCCCTCTTCCACCGTATAAAGTTCTCGCCACCTAATATTGAACATTTGTAAGTAAATTAATATAATTAAAACTTATTATCTTACATTGCTCGATGCTTGCAGTCATCTTTCGGTGCATAAATAAACAGTTGCAGTCCAAATCGTTTTAATTTCTTAAATAATTCTTTTCGTTGTTCAGATGTAAATGGCCGGCCATAGAATCCTTCCACTACACCCAATAAAAATTTGTTCGAATCATCATCATTTTCACTATGTTTTTGTGGTGATTTAGACATTGATAATGCTCTTAAAACTGTATAAAAATGATTTTTTTTCGTAAATTTGTTTATCTTTTAATTTATTTTGTCGAAATTTTTTTCTTTTCCTTAATGTCCGGAAATATTCACATACAGATGTCGTACGTGTCTATTCAATATCAAAATATGAGAAAGTTGCAGAAAATATTAAAAATTTTCAATGAAATTGGCAATGACACTGGATTTTATGAATGTGGATATGAAATTTTTATATTTTAGATTATATTTAATTAAATATCGGCACGATGGAAAGTTTAAAAAGTGCAAAACTTTCAGTACATATGTCGACGTGACTGAATCAACAAGAATATAAACATAAGAATGAATTGTGAATGCTCGACTTGAAATCTTTGTCGCACCGTATTTAAATGTCGATTTCAATTGATTTGATTGGAAAATTTTGATTTAAGGATGCTAACTGCAATATCTTTTAATGAGTTATGGATGAATATTATGAAAATTAATTAAATACAGTAACTCTGTCCAAGATACAGAAAGGTAATGATGAAGAAACATTCAAATGAGATCATGTATATACAGAAACAGTTCTAATGTATGTAAACAATAAGAATCCTTAAAATAGTTTGTAACATTAGGTAGATAGTAGGCATGCGGTGTGAACAAAAAAGAAGCAATGACCTTAGTCAAAATCCGTTAGAAAAGAGGAGAGATTTGAAAATTAGAAAAAAATCAAAAAAGAATTTTCCAACGGAAGCGAACGATGTCATAGATTTATTCATAAAAATTCATCCTGTTTATGTTAAATTAGCTCATCATAAAAATTTCCACTAGCCATCCAGCATTACTTCCTGTATATCAAGTATTCTATTTATATTGAGTATCTACAACAACAAAATAAGTAGAAATGAAAACAGTTGTTGTGTCCAATACATTCAAACATTTCTAATTTCCTGTAATTTATGCAACTACGAAATTTAATTATAGAATTCTATGTAATTCCAAAATTGACATTATAAATTACATGAATGGGGACATACTACATAATTTTATCTTCGATATAGCAATGATTATTGATTTATTGATAAAATTTTTATGTCATAAAAAAATATTCATCAGGTTTTTGTAAATGTAATATACGAATCAGTTGTTTGTTTATGTTAGTCAGACAGACCAGATGTACAGTGTGTATATACGTGTTGTGTACGTGCAGCTACTATGGCGGCATAAAAAGATGCGAAACATTTTATTCTCAAAATTCTCACTTGATTCTTGTGAGTTTCTCGACTAATAAACTATAATTAATTATTAATTCCGATTGTCAATCGATTGGCTTAAAAAATTTCTATCAAAAGTCTTTTTTTAATCGAAAATTTAATGTTGATATTTTAATACACAAATGATGCAAAACATACGACTCTGTGTTTGAGTCGCCATATCGGTTGTTTATTAAATTCAAAGCTGAGTCAGAGAACTGACGAAAAAAGTTTTTTTAAAAAAAAATTTTTAAAACATTAAATAAATATTATTTAAACTGATAATAGTGAAGAATTGTGAATTAATGTAGCAAAGGATCAATTGAGCTAGAAGTCATTTATCGTGAGTGTCATTTTGATTGATAAAACATTTAAAAAATTTTAAGCGTCTATAGGAACAAAGCCAAAGTAGATTTTTTTTTCTTCTGTATTGTAAAGTTTTTCTTGTTTAATAGAAAAATGAAGGATAAAGGTTTTAAAAATTGATGATGATTCCTTGAAATATCTCAATATCCGTGATTGTTTCATCGTAAATTTGATGATTAATCCAAAACTTTTTCCCACAAAAAAACATTCAAAAACGTAATAGAAAATTTCCTTTGAAAAATTTTTTTTGATGACGACTCGCAATTGTTGCTGTGTTTTTTTCTTAAAATCATTTAAAAGTATTATAAATTTTATTAAGGAATGTAAGAATGTATAACAAGAGGAAAGTTTATTTGCACCTCTATAGACGTCTCAAGGACTTTTCATTCATTTCACGTTAAATTAAGCGTGTGTGTGTTTGTTTTATTGAGTTTTACTGTTTAAATCACATTGCAAGCTATGCAGCAACTGTAAAATATTTCACATAATTTGATTATGATACAAATAATGTTGATTCAAAACATGACAAATATGTGTTCATAACAAAAGATTGATCAATCAACATTGTATTGCATATCAGTTGCAGCTTAAATTCAACATATGGCCGACGCGAAAAGAAAGTGCTCATAATTTTTTATATATTTTATTTTTTGTTGTTTTTTTTTCTTAAATTCAATTTTTTATTTTACTTTTTCAACACACGCTTAAGCCATCAGAATATAAAATAAAATGTAGTATAAGTGTGTTGTTTCTTATTTTTCCGCGTATAGTCGTGATTACATTGAAACAAAATAATGCATGAAAACAAAAATTTATATAGAAATGTATCAAAGGTGGATGATTAAGGCGCAATTCCATTTTCTTGTCAGACGACAGGTGAAGATGTCCACCATTAAAATTCTGAGGATTTTATTGTTCCATTTCCTGTCAATTTATTTGATCTTCAACGGAATTTTTAAATTTGATTAGTTTTTTTTTAGCAAAGACACAAACCATTTTCAAATATTTTTCTGCTAAATGTTGAAAAGGTAAAAACTGAACTGGAAAATTGCATACTATAGATGTTGTGGAGGAAAAGAATAAGAAGAAACACGAGGCAAAATATTGTTTTTAAATAAAATAAAAAGAAAATTAAATTGTGAATGTGTAATATGTGGAGATATTGCAAAAAAAAAAAACAACATACAAACTCAGAAAATTTCTCTCTCTCCTGCATATGTATGAAAATAAAGGCCCGTAAAATCATATGTGCAACTTTATTTTCATTTTTGTCGCGGTATTTTGTTTTGTGCCTGCACATAACGTTTCATTACTCCGATATTATTTTCATTTATTCTTTAAAAATAAAACTTCTTCTTGTGGATATCACAACAATATTGCCTACAACAATGTATTGACTGTTCCGTTTATCGAAGCCTGACACTTTTGCATTTGCAGTGGTTTGATTTTTAGGGGTTTACGGATTATTATCGTTAGGGGACACGGAGAATAATCAATTTAAAAGTGGATGTCGTTGAACTACCTTTTCAGTTTCTGTACACAATTTATTAATTCAATATACAGTAGGAAATGCTTGTGTATTAAAAAGAAGGAAAAATGTTTCAATTTGTTTTAAAATCTTAACGGTTATTTTGATCCTTAGCAAAAGAACAAACTTATTACTCAAGAAGATATAATACATAACGGGTTCTGAAATTGAATCATAACAATTTTATTCAATTTAATAAGAGAATCAACAGAGAATTATTCAACACTATGTTATATTAAAATGCACATAATATTTTATATAATAATATTTATGAGCTGTTTCTGTTATTGTTTAAACCTACGTTGAAATCTTGTGCTAATTTTGCTATAGCTAGAAAATTGCTTAATCAGTTTTAATACCTTTTTCTTCTATACTTTAAAATGTTTGTTGAAGAAATAGAAACTGAAAAATATTGACTTGTGTATTAATGGTATTGCAAAAGAAGTGAACAGAATTCTACATTCTTTACTGTAATTTTCCCTCATCAATCTTTGATTTCTTATCAGTTTTGATGTAATTCAATTAATTGAACATCAATATGTATTGATAACTTACCTGAGGCATACATGGCAACTGATTTGTTTGTCAGAACGTAATCAACTTATACAGACGAAACAAAAATATGGAATTTTTCAGAAAATTTTGTTTGTCATTTTCCGAAAATGAGGTTAGGATATGAAATGAACACTTTGCAAGCTTAATTGCTGCAAAAATGCAATGTCAATGTGTTTTGTCACGTGTAAGCAACAAAACTGTTTTAAAACATTTAAAATGCAACAAAGTTGCACATTTTGTAAGAACTTGATGAAGAAATCGTCAATTGAATGCGAAAGAAGTTCAAGCTCTTCATAATATCCGGCTTAATAGACAGTTATGAAATCTGATTTCCAAATGATTCATCAAAATTTGATAAAAATTCCATTAACATGAGTCATTGTACAATTTTTTGTATGTCTGGCAAACGTTCTCGATGGACGCTTCATCAAAAAAATTAAATTATACATCCACTTTAGCAATTCGTTCTTCGTTCACTAAACAAACATGATTAAGACATTTTAAAAATGAGTCCAGTAAATCATCATTGTCGTTTCTTTCCTTCATACTCCTCAATTTGCATTCTATATATGAATAAATATTATTGTTTATTGACTTAACATTGTGCTGTCCATGATGACGACGTGATCCTCATCAGTTATTTGACATTGATTATAATATAATAGTAATAGCGAGACTACAGCAACCTGACGATATATATATAAGATATAAATAGAGAAGAATCATGACAAGGAGACAGTAGATGCGAGTCTATTAAAAATACTCTTTCTTGCTTTAAAACTCACACTACACATGTTCTCGAGTTCAGCAAGAAATAAATCTCGAAGGTATATATCTCGACACATTCTGATTCTGCCATAACCTTCCCCAATACATCTATTTTTTTTCATATTCCTTTCTTCTTATTCTTCACTTTTGTCTAATTCCTGAAATGCGATTCATAAATGATTTCTGCAAAGGAATTAAAGGTACAAGAATTCAGGTAGACAGATGATATGTGCGTTGCCATTTTCTTTGCTCTTCTTCCTTTTCAAAGAAAAAAAATCTGTAAATTTTCAGCACAAAATGTCACTGGAAAAAAATCAGACCCAAACACATTTAAATTGTGCATGTATACGGCAGTTGTGACTTGAAAATATAGCAATATAATACATTTCAGAATGCAGTTTATATTGTGGATGTAATGGACATTTTAAAAACAAACTAGCATAGGACGTCGTGAAGAATGTGCAGTTGTGCAATAAAAATATCGTGATGCATGCTTAATTAGAAACTATTTCGATGCTTTGCTGAATGATTTTACATCAAAATTTATCTAATCTAATATTTCTAATTAGCGGAACTCTATCATAAATTTCTAGAATCTGAGAACTAATGAAATCATAAAGAGGAGCAATAATCTCAGACAAGAAGTAATGAGTCAATTAACGGAACATTTTTGCGAACCCTATATTATTTAGACAATGCTCTAATAAAATAATGTGCGAATTTCAGTTGAGATTGTATGAAGTGGGATGTCAGAAGTTAAAAATTAAGTTTTGGGTTGGCTTTACGTGACATACAAGAAGAAGCTTGCATGTGAACATTGTTGTACTATAAAGTGCTTTTTAAATAACGTTTTTTATTTTCTTGAAATTTTCTTGCCGTTTTTTCATGGATCGAGATAAAAGATGCAAAAAATAATTTATTATTTTCGCAATATTACAATAGTTAAATGTCCTATTTTGTACTTATTTTATGTCATTTGTCATTTTTAATATTATACATTTGTTATCACTAGAAAACTCACAATAACAAGAGTTATTTTAAGAAAAAATAATAAATATGATGTCATCATAATTGACATTGGATGAAAAGTTCAATAAAATCATAAATATAAAAGTTAAATAAAATAAATGGTTTCTAAACAGTGATAACTAAAAATACCGTAATAACATTATAGTTCTGCACATAGTTAGTAAGTATATTCATTTTCCACAAGAATTATCGTTTAAAAAGCTATAAAATTTGATAACAAAAATTTCGCCACACTTTGTGCTTGATAATATTTCGTGGGAAAATATTAATTCCCAGGAAGTGAATACAATTAACTCTTTTATTAGCAATGACTATGAATGATCATTGAAACGTGTGTATGAATTATTAGATTGCATCTAACATGTCAGCGACTTTATCAGAAAACACAAAAAATTGTTAATATTACAAAAAATCACATATAAACAAACACTTTACAAAAATAAGAATTAGCTACTGATAAGAGTAAATAAGAGCTTTGCCACAAAGAATTCCCCAAGCAAATGTTGATAACTATATAAACAGAAACTTTAAAAATATACTTTTTTCACAACATCAACATGCGTTTACCGTCCTTATCAGCACTTCTGTATACTGTATGCATGATAAGGTAAACATTTTTAGAAAAATGAAACGTCCTTTAAACTTGTCATTGACCTTGACTGCTTCGTATTTACAAACTAAGACTAAGTAAAAAGAATGCACAAATGTTTGCCTTCTTCTTGGTTTTTTTCTTGGGTGTAGGAAACTTCCATATGAATGCATTCACACAAAATCACATCCATTCATACATTCGACACCAAGTGCAAAGAAAACAAAAACATAACGAGGCGATAAAAAATAAGCAAAACGAAGAAATTTAAAAGACGATTAAGAACTTTGTGGTTGAATTAATAAATGTCCTGAATGATCAGTGAGTTTTTATGTCATACTAATGAGTTAATTGAGGGTAGATCAGTTATCTCATGCTCAACTTCAACTTGAGTCATTACCTTAATGTTTTTCAAAGTCGAGCGACTAACATAATCGTCTAGCATAAAATTGAGCATTAAAAAAATAAATGAGAATGTCTAACAACTTAGTCCATCTGTCGAGTAAATCTGGCGTTTATAAAAGTCTTTGTTTTCATCAATATTTGTGCAGTGCAAGCAATAAAATGTTGATTTACTCCGACAAACACATCCGACCATCACAAAGAGAGTTAATATTGTTCTTAACTTAACAGAGAAAATAAAAAAAGGAAGAAGTAGAAATGGATGAAAAAAAAGAGAAGAAATTGCGACGTAAAAAATATTTTTCCCATCCATCCATAGCCACAGCTTGTGAATGCCGGTAAAGAATCAAAAAATCCAAATTATAACAAGAATTCGTTAACACAACCTTGATAGAGTTCGTTGATGTTCTGTTTTCTTTTCCTTTTTTTTCCATCATCACTAACTATATATAAATAATATACGTACATATGTGCTATATAATTGTGGTGTGAAAGCAAAGAGCTATGAGGCAAAGAGGCAGCACAACAACAAAAACAATAAACAGCCACGCTTCTTTGAGTATTCGTGAAGAAGAAAAGAAAAAAAAAATACAAAAAGATGAGTCGCTAGCTAGACGGCCAAAAGTGAAGAGAAGAAAAAAAAATTACAAAAGTCCTCGTGTTATTGATCGAGGGACTTAAGCGCATTTTTCTCACAGCGATCAGCAATTGATTAATAAGTCACTTCCAGACCTAAAAAATGAGATTCAGTAGAATCTTGGTCACATCTCAACCTACAAAGCAAGATCCAGTAGGATCCAGGTTACTTCCAGGCCCAAAAATGGAACAAGATCCGGTAGGATCCAGGTCACTTCCAGACCCACAAAAAAAGATCCAGTAGGATCCAGGTCACTTCCAGACAGACAAAAAAAGATCCAGTAGGATCCATGTCACTTCCAGACCTGCAATGCAAGATCCAGTAGAATCCAGATCATTTCCATATAATTTAACGGATTTTAATAATTCAAACCACATAACGGTTATGAGAAATTCAAATTTTGTTCAGTAAACACTGTTAAAAATTTTAAGAACATTAAAAAACACTGTAAAACAATGAAAAAAACGTGTTGTTGTTGTATATGAAAATGAAAAATTGTTAATTATAGTATTTATGCTTTGATTTGAAACTTTTAAATGCCCGGCGCCGCAATAACTTTATGGCACTGATCTTTTAAAACCATTCCGAGCCCTCTACGATGTCTAGATAAAAAGTTTTTGACGTCAGCCGACCGAACGAACGACCGAACGAACGACCGAACAAAGTGTCTTATTAAGCTACCTTTTTGAAAAAAATTTCAAAAATGCGCTAAAAAATACAAGCGCGTCGGAGAAGCGAACAAGAAGAGGGAACGAAAATACAAGTACAATGACCTCAATAATTTACTATGTAGTAGTTCCTCTCTTTTCATTTATGTGCGTATCGGCTGCTCTACGTTTTACGTTACACAAGCCAGAATTTCATTGTTTTAAGGCAGCATTGCAGTGCAAAACTACACTATTGTATGTTTATTTGTGTGTACACCATAGAAGCGGTAAAACATGATTGAAATGAAAAAAAAAAGTCAAAATGAGAGCATTACATTTGTGTAATTGCGGAATTTTTACTTTTATATTGAAATTAAAGAGGTATTGAGGTGAATGTTTAGTACATGGTAATACAAATGGCATTGAGCTGGCTCTCCCTACTGTATTAATTCACATAACATGCTTCTACTACTGCTGCTGCACTAAAGATACATAATAGTATGTTGTATTCATGAATATCACGTACACATAGTTCTCATCTCCAGTCATTAAAGGAAATAATTTAAATAATTGTCTCTACGGGAAATAGATCAATACTGTTGGAGGCCTTCTGTCTCATTTGTCTTTGAGTCTGACTTCTGATCTTCATTGTGAAGATAATTTTTTTTTTTATTTCATTTGATTTCATTTCATTTTTTTTGCAATTGCCAATTGGGGCCTTTCACTTTCTCTTTTTTTTTCTTCGTGAATCGACAATACCAAGGATCATGTAGACTCTACTTACGTACTCAATAACTATATAAATTTACTTTTTGAAAGAAGAAAATTGCATAAGTACCATAAGTTGCCATTCTTGTAGTCAAGTCGAAAATGCTATTGGAGTTGAATGAGAGGAAAGAGTTGAACGTTTTTGCGCCAAAATATACGAAATAAGTAAAGGAAAGAAAAGAAGAAAAGCGAGTGATTGAGTCATCTGTTGAAATTTTATGTGACTGGAACGTATTTTTTTGCTTGTCATCAAATTTTTATGGTTATGAAATTCATTTTTAAGGTTAATCAAAAGGAAAACATTTGAAGATTCAAAAGCTTTAAAAATGACGTCAATTTTTGCGTACGTTTACACTCTAACTTCAATTCTCCATTCATTCATAAATGTTTCCCTCCAAATATTGTCTGAATGAACGCAAAACACTGTATAGCAACAGACACATTTATCTCATAAAACTATTTAAAACATTCCCAATAAAATTCTTGGAAGCAGACAGTAAAAAAACCTTTGGTTGACAGGTGTTTAACCTTCTAACTTAAATAGATCCCCAAACCATCCATATGAAGCATAAAAATAAAACAATAATCCAACAACCGAGTCAAAATGAACACCGAAGCGATTCTTTCCTATTCCAAAAATAGCGCTAAAAACCTCCATTGAGCCATTGAGTATCGTAATAATAATGTAACAGTTGCTCTACGAAGAGTGAAAAGTTCAGACATACATTTTCGTAGCTGCTGTCAATTTTTATTTTTCGTTCATTTCAACTTCTTTTCTTCATCATTCAATAGCGAGCAATTAGTCTGCTATATAGAAAATATTTTAAGTTGAGCAATAATGATACGTGAAAGTGCTTCTTATAATCTTATTAATGTGAGTTGTCAAATCTTAAATCACACAAAAATTTGACCATTTAAGAGTAAAAAATATTCATTTTTATTGAAAATGTGAGTTAAAAAAGAAGAAGGAACAAAGATCTTTAAGTATATTTTTCGGTCGGTATCATTGAACTTGTCTGCAGTTTTTATAAATTATAGCACCTGCGCAGTACATCCAATGAAAAATCATGCGACATTCTGTATAGAATGAAATTAATACTGTCATTAAGGATGAAAGTAAACGGAAAACTGTAAAATGCATTAGTGAAAAGTGTTTGGCAGTCGATATAGTTTAATTAGAAAAAAATCATAAAGAAAATTACGTAGGCATATAAATTTAAAATATTTGCGGCCAACTGAATGTTTTAAAAGAGAATTTCAATGTTTCACGATGTCTTGTTTACAATAATTTCCAATGTTTTGCAGTGTCTGTGTTAGTAAACAATTTATTTACGTAAAGCATTCATTTCAATTTTTACGTAGACACAACACAGACAACAAAGTGATTTAAATTTTTTATCGCAAAAGAAACATTGTTCAAGTTGTGTATATATGGTAAAAAGAGATTTCACCAGTTTGTTGATCAGTTAGTGAATTGACTTCGTGAAAGAATTAATTTCATTTACTTATGCAAGTTTCAAATACATTATTAATAAGTGAAATCATAATTTATTTACTTCAAATGGACATAATGACAATATTTCTAAGCATAGTTATTGAAATAATAATGTATTTTTGGATAATCTTTTGGGCAATACACTTGTTTGAGGTAAATGACACCCGAATGAATGAAGAACAAGAACTTTACGTACACATATTTCCCGTGACGTCACGCGCAGTTTGTAGTGTAGAATATTTTTTGCAGAGTTCTTTTTTTGTGAATTTTTTTTAAATCAAAATTGTGGTTTGCTTTATTAATGTACGACTGTACGTCTTGCTAATACAAAGGAAATTTTTCATCTAAACGTAGACGCGTTGGCTATTAAAGAATGACTAAGATCATACTTCAATTACTTATTTAACACGATCGGTAGCAAAATAAGTTTTTGATTATCAAATATTAAAAGAATCAACATCGTATACGTAGCATGACCTAAAAACTAATAATATTTCTCTCTTATTCTTTCATTTCATGAACAACAACAAAAAAATCTTTTAGGCAACCTATATATTCAACAATTATCAACGTAGTAGAAGTACATCAACGTATTCAACAACAGGATTATTTAGAACATTAGCTCGATTGCCATACAATCGATTACAGGAGGATCATTTATACTTGCTAAGTAATCTTAGACTTGAATGATTAGACATTTATATTCATGAGAAGAAGGAAAAAAGACGTGATAAAGTGAAAAAATAATAATTAAGAATTGTTAGTGAACATTAGTGCGAATACAAAAGAATAATTAAATTATTTTGAGAAAATAGACAAACTTGTGTGAATTTCAAGAAATAAGAAGAAAGTGAAGTAAAAGAAATTTTTTGAAAGTGAAAAGAAATATAATTATAGACTCAAAAATTAATAGTTTAGCAATCAAACACAATGTTTTCATTTCATAAACCGAAAGTTTATCGCAGTACTGCAGGATGCTGTATATGCAAAGCCAAATCTTCAAGGTAATTAATGCACATTTTATATTAATAAACGAACTATTTCTGTCTGTGTGACATATTTGGAATTGAATGGCATATTTTAAACTTGTTATTATGATGGTGATCTGGCAAACGAATGCAGTGAATGTTGCTTTGTTTCTTAAAACAGTTTTTTTAGTCTGAAACAATTGAGAAATATTTTTCAAGTGTCAATGATTTTGAATTTTGTGATTCTTGAAAGAAAACCAGATTAATTTTCACTTCTATAGAAAAATTTATTCAGGAAACAAAGCAACACGTCCTAGTTTTGTTTGTATATACATATTTCCCTGACCTTTCACAACTCAATTTAGATGGAAACATCGAAAAAAATTGTGGAAGTGGAAGGGATATGTTTACGTACGACTGACTTTACATGTCAAAAAAATTGCCATTTACTTTATTTCATAATGTTGCTAAAATTTCATAGTAGATGTAATGAAACTCATTTGAACTTTCTTATTTCCTTTCCAGTTCCAGATTCACAGACTCGAAGAAATATGAAACAGATTTCATACAGTGCTTCCAACTTGAAAATCCAAGACGTGGTGAAATATGCAATGCATGTGTATTACTGGTGAAGCGATTCAAAAGATTGCCTCCAGGAAGCAACAGACATTGGGGACATGTTGTTGATGCGCGCACAGGACCTGGTTTGAAGTCAATGACGAAATTCAAGAAACGAAAAGAGGAACAAGAAGTGAAGGAGGAAAAGGATCGATTTAATAAAATATTCAAGAAATCGAAGAAAAAGTTTAAGAAGGAAACAAGCTCATTAGGTGGATCTTCTGATGACTCACCACCATCTCCAACAGAATCGCAGCATAGTGACGATTTTGACGAAGGATTATTTCCGAAAAAATTCTTCAGCTATACGACTCGTGCACAACAGCAAGTTTTAAAGCGAAAAGAAGCTGAATTGAAAGCTGCAAAGAGGAAACGAAAAAATCCAAATCCAACAAAAGTTTCACGTTGGCCAGCTAATTACTTCAATCTCTTTTCTGACGTGATTAGTGATGAGTTGTGGTGTCAAAAAAGCACTTGCTGTGGAGCAATTTATGAATGTAAGGATCTTGAATCTGTCATAATTAATGTCGCATCGTTCAAGCCCTGCCTACAACATCAAGGTAAAGATTTGCATACAACGAAAGTTCAGCCTCCACAAATTCAAGTTCCACAACATACTACTGCAATCAAAAAGCATCAATTATTCCTCAAACGTCACAGTGAGCCATCATCTGTTGCAAAGTCATCGTTAAGTGATATAAGTAGTAATAGTATCATAACAGAATTTAGCAATAAAAATGACAAGACTGAGCCGATGGATTCGACAGATGAGAGAAAAGAGAAAGACAATATCATCCCGCAAATGATCGATATCAAATTTAAGACAATTCACAATGATGAGAAGAAGAATGGTAATAACTAGTTTTGTGTGATTTTCTGAGTAGGTGGCAATTCTTTGATCGTTAAGTAGGTCATGTCTGCTACATTAAATATGACTCATTCAATAAGAGATCATTTTTAATGGCTGAATTGACTAAAAAGATCAGTGGATTTCCACCTGAAATTGTTAATTTAATAAATATTTAACATATTGTCGTTTTCTTTTCAAATCTGTAGGCTTAGATAAGATTGAGAATGCATACGATCAAAAAGAGTTAAAGGATAAGCTCCTTCAGGAAGTAATTCATCAGGAAACAGTAAAATCATTGAAATCATCACAAATCAGTAATCATTCACTATCAAGTGTTAATGGCGATAAAATGTCAATATTTAAGTATAAATTAGCAAATATTGCACGTTTTGGCGGTATCGGTAATGATAATTCATCAGATTCAGGCTATGAAGAAGTTGTCCAAGATGGTGGAAATAAATTGATATCAATGCCACCGCCAGCTGATGTCATGCAATCACTTTGAGTTTCATAAGCTTTTAAATAATTCAAATTACAATAATTTTTCTTTTAAATTTACTAAAACAATTATTTTTCGTATGACAAATTATTATTTAATTTAATTGATAATATATTATTGTAATTTAAAGAATAGAAGAAAGTATGAATAGGACAAATTCACGCACAGAAATTTAAGAATTAATTAATGAATACATTTTTGACGTGATGAACCAAATAACTTAGGTAAAATTAAACAAAAGATTGTTTTTTAGTAAATTTTTACTACTTTTTTTGCCACATATTGCTAAATTATGTATAATGATGAAATAACTATGTTTTTGTAAAGAATGAAATACACAACCTCTATAGATACTGCCATTAATACATTTATACAGGAAGCAAGAATCAATTCTTTTTCATTGAAAATTTTTGTATTTTAAATCGAAAAAGAATGTTTTTTAAGGGAAATAAGATCAATTTTTTTGTACTATTGATGGACTAAAGGACCCCTTTATGTGGATGTTTAGCAAATCAATTAATTTTTTTATTTCTGTACTATTTATATACACACATATATTGATACTGAATGAATGTATGTAGAATTTTCCTCAATATTTACTGAAGCAGTAATTGAAGCATATGAAAAAAACATTTTATATAGTCTTGACATTTTTTCTACAGAAACCGAAAGCAACATAGAATTTTTTTTCAAGAGAAACAAACAAACAAACATAAAAATAGATGAAAAAATTTTTATAACTCAAAGTGAAAGTAAAATTTTGTGTCTAATAGAAATTTTGAAGTCATGCCTAACATTTCTCATTATATTGTTTATTGGTATGTAAATTAGACTATATATGATACATGCTGATTGAATTCTATACTGACAGATGTTGAGCTATCTAAATTATATCATCGAAAAAAATACCATAACAAGTTGAGATTATGTATATTTGTTGTTAACATGTCTGCATTTCACAGATTATCTCATGATCGTACTGTTAAGTATGCTTATGATGAGCCGAAAATATCTGACCATCTCTTTTTTTCGCCATCAAAAGCTAAGGAAATATTTTTAACAAATATCATAATCCTTTCCTGTTATGATTATATAATTCAATTAAGAAATTCCTACTCATTTTGAGTGATTGATTTTATTAAAAAATTTCATGCCTTTACCTAATCATTTGTATCACACCACTCCATCTCTTACCGTCCTTCAATATAATTGGCACTACTAAGTTTGGACCAATAAAAATCTCAATTTAATTTTGAGCTTTCAAATTTGCAGACTTCAAACGTTTCTAGACTGTAGCAAAACAATCACTCTAAATGAGAATGAATTATTCAAATGAAATTAGCAAAAAAAGAGAAATGAACTTAATAAACATAAATTATTTATAAAATATGAAAGCATTTTATACAAATTAAAGTAAAAACAATAAAAATTACATACATTTTTTATTAAGGCAATCATCCAACAACTCTTCAATCATCTCAAATACATAATACTTTTATACTACTATTTAAGCATCATGAGATGACAAAAAAAAAAATCCCTTTTCTTTCTTTGAATGAGGAAAGAAATTAACCATTAGTAGAGTAAGAACTTATATTAATTAAATTTATGATGGAAAACATTGAGCTGTTTTTTGATAGGAAAAGAAAAATGATAAGAAAATTTAAACTAATCAGTATTTTTTAATCCTAATTTATAATTTATTAGTTTCGTAAGATGAATCTCATTTAAGAAAAAAATACAAAAGAGAATTAATTAAAATTAAATGTGACTTTCAATTTTTCATAATGACTTTATTCATGAAATAACGGTTGTTTAGAATTTGAATGCTTACGTCACAAAAATGATGTAAAATGTCTTCTTGTTGTTAATAATTGTGGATATAATTCAAGTTCAAAATATTATTATTTGTTTTTTTGAGGCTTGTCGTTATCAAATAACGACAATTTCGAGTTTAAATTTCTGCATCACTTGTGGAATAAAAAAAAATTGTATCATTATGAAACGCCGTTATTAAAAATAATTTTAACGGAAAATAGAAATTTAAAATTTCTGCATCTCTTTAAAGTTCAATTTTTGAACTGATGCAATAATTTAAATTTTAAAATACCGTTAATAGTTTCATTTTGGAAGATTGAGAATATTTTAATTTACTTCTCTTTTCCTCCCTTTATCTCTCCCAAAATTTAAATTAGATTAAATAAGTAAACGAAGCTGGAAACTGAAAAGTAGTCGATCAATGGAACAATTATAAAGTGACTAAATGGTCTGATGAAAATGAAATTTTTGTAATTCTATTTTTTAAATAGACGATTGAAAGTAATGACTTAGTATAAAGAATGAAGTACTGTTAAGGAAATAAGAATAGGAACGATGGAAATGAATTTGAAGTGTAGTGTGACAGTTTTCAATTATTTTTCTAATTAATCTATTTTATAAAAAAATTAAAAAAAAAATATTTATTTTTGAAAGAAATCAGAACTTATCAACAAAAAAAAAAAGAATTAAAATAGCTGCATTTTTATAATAATTTTATCATCTCAAGAACTATAATTTTAATTTTAAGTGATCTTAATAAATAATTTAAAGGAATATTAGTAAATTTAAGTAGTAAAAAATAAACATTGGGAATGGATGTTTGTCTTGAAGATTGAGACTAGAATTTCTATGAAATTGATAAACTTGCTTGACTGATTGAGGATAAATACATATTGGAATTAAGGCAATTGTCCATTCCTAGCATTGAGAAAAAAACTTTATACAAAATACTTTAATTATAATTTTAATTTTAAACAAACAAAAAAAGAAACAAAATCAAAGGAGCGACAACAAAAAAGGGAATTTTGCAATCATGAAATTTTCAATCGTTGTGAAAAACTTTTTTTAATGATAATGAATTATGTGAAAATTTTGTGCATTGATTATTGAGGAATTCATGTACAACAATGTAGTAAAATGTAATAATTTGCAATCTATTTAACTTCCAAATATCTGTGAGTTGTACACAGCCTCTTGAGAAGATTTATAAAATGATAAAAGAAAAGTACATAAACTAATCATTCCAAATAATGCATTGTAAATTTTTCGTTTTTGTCCTTCTGATGATGATGATAAAAATTATAAAAGTACATTTCCTGGTGATTTTTGCCAGGAATCTTGAGTGGGGGATGGGAATGAAGGATTTGAAGGTTATGAATTTTTGTCAAAACAGACAGGGAGCATGTTCATGAGTATATTCACATAATTGAACATGCTCACGTGCATGCTCAATGTCTGTTAGGGCATTCTACTCAAAATCTTCATCACCAAGTTCCACTCAAGATGCAAATATTAAACATAAGGTCGAAGATATTTTTCAGTAGAATACAGAAGGAAATAAATTATTTTTCATGTTTGTGATCCTATTTTTTATTTTTTTATTAAGATACGAAACAAAAATTGATTACTAAAAGAAATCATTAACTGAAAGTTTTTAATTTCTCTGTGCATTTCTTTGCAAACATAAATCTTAATTAACTAATTTAAGTGATGTATTTGAAAACAAAAAAAAAGCATAATCAAGTTTGTAAAAAAATAAAAAAAATCATGACAAAAAAAAGGATTCTTTTTATACATATAGGATGTAAGAATGAATGGACCCAAGTACCACAAAAAAAAATTCAACTGTTATTTCACACACATATACACATGCATTAAATTATCTATAGACATTAAAAAGAAACTCATAATAGGCGAATATCATCAAAATTAATATTAATATTATTATTTTCTAATTATTAGTAATCCCTAACATATAAGCATATCCTCGATAAGTATCGTAAGATGCTCATTGGGCATATGCTCGTATGTTAGGGTATTAGGTAACTTTTGTGCATTTTTTTATGGAAATTGAAATAACATACATTCCCGAATAGCACAAATCAGTTAGTTGATCAAAAATACGCCCCCAAGCCAGTGTGACTCTGACTTGGTGCTTGAATCCGGCATCATGTCAGAGTCACATCGGCCTGGTGTCAAATTTCGAATCGA
This sequence comes from Chironomus tepperi, assembly GCF_022539635.2. Lineage (NCBI taxonomy): Eukaryota > Metazoa > Arthropoda > Insecta > Diptera > Chironomidae > Chironomus > Chironomus tepperi. Next base: position 1,665,272 of record NW_027226250.1, read on the forward strand.
TTAACTGACTTGTGTCATTTGGGATTTCGTTTAGTTTGAAATAATTTTATTATTATGTATTCATGATAATTATTTGTATCAAAATTATGTCAAGGATCCCCCGCCCAATACAAAAACCCCCAAAAATATATTAAAAAAAAATAGAAAAGAAAGAAAAAAAAATTTGTAATGAACGACAGGAAGAAAATCCTTCAAAATTAACTTAAAAATTGAAAAAAGATAAAAAAAAATTAAAAAATAAAGATAAAAATAATGTAACTTATATCCTGTGTATTATTTAGTAGTAGTAAGGTTTACTTTCAGATCTTTTCTTTTAGGATTTTGGATAAAAAAAGTACCCAGAAGTCATGAAGAAATCGATGACGTACGAAAGCAATAGGATTCGAATGGCCAATTTAGCTTTTGGATCATTGCGTCATATATGGACTTTTACACGACAATCTCGACAGTTTATGCTAAAGATCTTAAACTGAAACGTAAAGTCGGTGTTACTATATGGCTGCGAGACTTAAAAAGTGACCAAGTCGCTTATTAATCATCTTCAAGTTTTCTTCAACAGGTGCTTACAAAAGATCTGTGGCATCTACTATCCAAATATAAGTAGTAACAATGAGTTGTATGCAATGACAGGACAACAAGTTATTGCGTTCAAGATTGACAGAAGGAAGTACGGTTGGATGGTGTTAGGACATGGAAAACACTTGACGTAGAGAAGGAAGCTGAGCAACAAAAAAGGAACCAAAACTCTAAAGAACTTTCAAAATTTGACTCAGCTTACTTTAATCTCATCTTCTAAATCCACACGACAAGTAATGAATCTTGAGCATTATCATTCAAAAAATGAAAAATTGAGAATTTAATCAAGTAAGAGAATTTCATATTTCTATAATTTCTATATATTGAGAGTCTTGGGAGATTTTTGATTCCATTTCCCTTTGGGAGTTGATTGAGTTCGGATGAATCTGCGTTAAATAATTTATAAAATTTAGGAATTATTTGTTAGTTTTGTCAACGATTTAGTGAAATTGTGTAAAACATTTACCGGCTAAAGTGGATAACTGATTCCGGAGATACAGTTTTTGAAAGAAACAAAGTGAGAAAAATTTACATCGCGAGAATATTTTTGAGAAAAAATTTGTGTGACTTAAACTTTGGTGGACCCTAAGTGAAATGATAAGGAAATTAACGATTGTTTAAATGAAAAGAATTAGTGCAAGCTTCATTGTAGAGTACAGGAAATAGATTTTAAAGGTGTTTTGTGTTTGTATTAGAGTTTGTCTTCAAATTAAGGAATTGAATTTCTGTAAGGACGCTTTTAGAAATGCTTATTAATCTACTTAATTGGAAACTGTATTACACGGTCATTCTTATGTGATTTACTTGCGGTTAAGCTAAGTAAATCATAAATTTTGTCATAAAATTACATTTTTGTGGTACTTTTGATGACATCCTTTAACATCTTTAAGATCGTTCAAAATTACATTATTTGTGACGTTTTCAAAATCTCGACACTCGAAGGGGCTCTTTAAGAACCACGACGAGATAAGCGAACGACCCTTAACAAAAATTTGAATCAATTGAAACTATTTTTAGAATGACCCTTAGGCCGACACAAAAATGTGAAGATGTTCTGCACGAGATCAGTTTGTTATCAGTTTAAAATATTCTTTGCAATTTTGTTTCAATTCTTTTGAACTTTCTTTTAATAAGTAAATGGCCTATAAGGGGCAGAAATGTACTCAGTAGGGGTTTTGGGGGTCAAATTTTCAAAAAGCTATCACCTGCTTCATATATTAATATTCATAATTTCATATCACAACATGATCCGCAGGTGTCAAATAACATAAATCAATTAGCATATATATCTGAACGAAATGTGTTAACAAGCCAACTTAGACCTTATAATTTTATGATCCAATTAGCATAAATACAACAAATCGCGGCGTATGCAACTCGGAAAATAAAAAGAAGAGGAAAAAAGGTTAATGCCTCACATGTAGTAAACATATACATCGAGTGATGATTACAAACATTATCAGTGACTAAAGTTTATGATGTGTATAATTTAATCGTCAACAAATTATTTTGAATGAATGATGGGAATAATTAAAAGTGAATTAATTTTAATTACTATAATATTGATAATAATAAGGCACATTGTGGGTCAAGAAATCACCGTTGATTATTCGTATGACGATTATGAGGAGATTCCTGTCGCGTCAACAACTCCCTTATCGCCGGCTGAAATAGCAACAACAACAACCGGCAAATCTATTATATTTGATGATAAGCTTGATGAGGATGCACGACAAGCTGAAAATGATGTGATCAAGTCGCAACTTGATGCGATGAGTAATGTCTTCAGAAAAGTGATAACGAAGATCAAGATGAAGTACAAGAAAATTGATATGGTCTTTCTGGTCGATTCTAGTTCCTCTGTTGGAAAGGAAAATTTTGAGAATGAAATAAGCTTTGTCAAGAGATTGTTGAGTGACTTGAATGTAAGCTTCAATTACACTCGCGTTGCTCTCATAACGTACAGTTCGAGGTCTAAAATTGTGAGTTAATGGATATACAACTCTAACAGACAATGAGCATACTTAACTAGATAACTGTGCTTATGAGTATAAGAACTACCCTAAATTACTATAATTTAGCATGCTTATGAGTATGCTCCTTGTTTGTTCGGACAATTTAAGTTTTTATTGCTGATAGTTTGGAAAACAGCTTTTAAGGATAGGATGAATTTAAAGCTTAATCAAATATTAATTCTTTTAGATCACTCATATCAATCAAATATCGGAAGTATCTGTGGATAATGACAAATGTGTCCTTTTGAATCACCAGATTCCAAATATTACATATTCAGGTGGAGGAACTAATACTTACGGAGCATTATTAAGAGCTAAGGTGAAAAAGCATGAATTCATTATTGCATTCAAATTCCTCGGAAGGCACACAGAGTAGAATAAACTGAAAATTTAACCTCAGACCAGCGTGACTTTGTCCTAGACTAGATTCGATGAAATCTAGTCTTATATCACAGTCATGCCAATTTGGGTTAAATTGGCGGCCTTTTTCGAGTGCAATCCATGGTCCTTCAATTGATCGAAAATCGATCATGATCGTGATCGTCGATCTGATCGAAAAATGATCGATCGATCTTCGATCATTCGATCACTTTTTTTACTTTCTGATCGAATGATCGATTGATCGATCGATCAAAAAAAAATTTGATCGATTCGATCGCGCGATCGATCGATCCTTGATCGAAAAATGATCGATCGATCACGATCATTTTTCAGCTTTGATCGATCGATCATCGATCATTCGATCACAAAATGAAAAAAGTGATCGAATGATCGACGATCTTTCGATCATTTTCGATCACATGCTCGAATTTTTTTACATTTTTGATCGATAAATCAAAAAAATTTTTTTCGTTATAATTTTCTAAATTTTCCTTTAATTTTCAATTTTCTTCTTTTATTACATCAATCTAAACCCATTCCTCCATCTACTGATGCTAATATAAAATGAAAACGGCCGTTTATGAACCTTATAGATTAAAAAATAAATAAAAATTTTGCAAAAATATTAGAAGCTTACTAAGAACTAAGGATTTCAATCCCGTGATTGATTTTTTGGTAATACGATACTCAGAAATTATTTGAATTTTCAATTTTTTTGTTCAAAATTTAACAGTGCATCCGAAAAATAATAAAAAGGATAGTTTTGAGTGTTGATGCACTATGCATCTTTGCGAAAAAAATGTTCATTGAACTTTCAAATCTTAATCCATAGCAAAACTCCTACTTTTATACATCAGTACTCAAAAGAACCATTTTTTTAAAACTTCCATAATGCAATTTGCATGAAAAAAAATCTATAAAGACAGGGTATTCGAATACAGCCTGGAAAATGTTGGAATCAATAGTCAATGCTTTTTTACACAATCAAAAAATTCTCGATCACGATCATTTTTTTTGATCGCTCGATCAAAAAAATTGATCGTGATCGATCGATCATTTTTCGATCAATGATCGATCGATCATCGATCAGTCGATCAATTTTTTGACATGAGATCGATCGATCAAGTGATCGATCGATCATTGATTGAAAAATGATCGAGATCGATCGATCATTATCGTTCAATGATCGATCGATCATCGATCATTCGATCATTTTTTCCATGTTGTGATCGAATGATCGATCGATCGATCGATCAAAAAAAATTTGGATCGATTCGATCGCTCGATCGATCGATCATTGAACGATTTTGATCGATTTTGTCGATCTCGATCACATCGATCACGATCATTGATCGTTAAAGGTCCATGGTGCAATCCAATTCAATGACATACCATAACCTCAAACATCTCATTACTACTCAACTTAATTATACTATAACATATTTCAGGAAATTTTCGACAGTACACATCGACCGCAGAGCAAAAAAATCTTAATTCTTATCACAGATGGCTTTTCAAATGGAAGAAACCCAACAGGCATTGCAGAAGAGCTCAAAGTCAGTAACGTTACAATTTTCACAGTTGGAATTAGCTCTGGGAATCTTGATGAATTGAGAAAAATTAGCAGTAGGCCAATTGAAAATTTCAATTATATGCTGTCAAGTTTTTCGCTTTTTGAAAGTTTGGCAAGAAAAGCTCTTCATACAGACTATAAAGTTGGTGTCATTTTGCCAGTTTCAAATTCCAGCCATTGTGATTCTCTTTGTGATAGAAATATTACGACTGAAGGATCATGCTGTGATCCAAATTCCCGTTGTGCTTGTGGATTTCATTCTGGTCACTATAACTGCATATGCAATGCTGGATATTATGGAAGTGGAATTAAAGGATCTGGAGGATGTGAGTTGTGTCCAAATGGCACTTACTGGAATTCTTGGAACTCGTGTTTCAACTGTCCTGATATCAATCATGAAACTCGAGTTGCACCTGCCATGAGTCTTAACGATTGTGTTTGTAAAATTGGATATAGACAGACACAAAAGAATCGATGTGAAGTCATCAAGTGTCCTCCACTTCCAGTACCTGAAAATGGATATTTTGTATCAACATCATGTGCTAGTACCGTTAATTCAGCTTGTGGTGCACGCTGCATGTCTGGATATCAGTTAATTGGATCTTCGATTAGATTATGCCAAGAAGATGGAAACTGGAGTGGACAAGAGACTGTGTGTCAATGTGGGTGGCCTTATTTTCGACAGTTATATATACATTTATAATTGAAGCTTTATTTTTCAGTGAAAACGTGTCCAACTCTTCAGATTCCGAATTATGGAACAGCATTTTGTAAAAATCCAGACTCAAATCTTACAGCTGACTATTCACCCAGAAATGAATCATTTTTGATCGACTACAATCCAGAGGTATCGAAATTTACTGATGAATTTCCAATTGATACCGAATGCGTCTTTGCATGCGCACGTGGCTTCCATTTGATTGGCAGTAAAAAACGACATTGCTTGCCTGTGGGAAAATGGGATGGTCTTCAAACATCCTGCAAGCGTGAGTTTCTTAATTAATGAATTTTCTACTGATGCTTATTCCCACACTTTTTAGAAATCCTCTGTCCAATGCTTCCAAAAATTCCATTTGGCTCTTATGACTACGAAGAATGTTTTGAACAAAAGTCACCAGTCAACACAAACTGCACAATAACATGCGATGAAGGCTTTGAGCTGAAAGGACCAGCTGTCAAAACTTGCACAACAACCAACAACAGAAATGGAGCTTGGACACAAAAGAGTAAAATCCCACGCTGTGTGGATGTAACACCACCAAATATTGTGTGTCCAAAAAATTATTCAATTGAGTTAATTGGAAACAAGAGTTATGTGCTGTTAACATCATTTAAGGAGTTGGAAGTGATGGAAGGTAAATGAGTGACTTTGTTTAAAGTTTTAGTAATGATGGATCTGACAATCTCCCTAATTTCATCAACAGATAATTCAAATACAAACGTAACATTCTGGGTTAAACCTGCTTTGAAGGAAGAAGGAACCAAGATGTATGCTGGCAACTACACATTCACTTACGTAGCAATCGACGAAGTTAAGAACAAAGCGAAATGTAATTTTACAATTTCCATCGCTGACTTTTCACCTCCGGTCTTTGAAAACTGCATTTCCAATCAGACTTTTTATGTAATAAATGCGTCAAATGAACCAATTGAATGGGAAGAGCCTTTCATATACGATACTGTGGATGATAAAAATATCACCATAATAAGAAGCCACAATAATTCAATGCCACTCAATTATGGGGAGCATTTAGTTAATTACACGGCAATCGATCAATCAGGAAACAAAAATTCATGTCTTATTTACATTCATGTCAAAGAAAAGAAATGTGATGAGCTCGAAAAGCCTGAAAATGGTCAACGAATCTGCGCTAAAAATGACACAATGACTTGGTGTGATTTTCGATGCAATTTTGGTTATGGATTGATGGATAATGAGACAGTGATTGAGAATTTGATATTGACATGTGATCTTGACAATCGGATTTGGTCACGGGAGACAATGCTTGAATGTATGAAGATTGAACAGCCAAATTCAGTTCAGGAAGTGCTGACGATTTCATTAAATTCTGAAAATTTGTTGTGCGAGGATTATGCAAAAAATGTAAGTGGGAATCAATATTAGGACTTTGTGTTATTTCCTTACTTAAAATCTAGCACTTATCTTTAATATCATCAATTTATTTCACAGCAAGATGAGCTTAAAAAGGAATTAAAAGAAGAAATGTGTGGCGATCAAGATTGTGACATAATTACAGAACTTCCTGAATGTGTCGAAGAAGATTCTATAGACAATTCATCAGCTTCTTACTACACTATCAGCAAACGTGACATAAGTTCTAAGCCAGTAAAGAAAATGAGACCAAAGAATCCAGAGAAGGTTGAACTTTATGTGAAAATATCAAAGAATTTAGGAATGTGGCGGTCAAGTTCAACACGGTCTGAAAACATTAAGAAGGTCAAGGAAGAACTGAAAAAGGTCAATTCAAGTGAAAGGTTCCGAAAAAGATTAAGAAACATGAATTTGGATTTTACTGTTTTGAAACTGGATGAGAGCGTCAATTGCAATGCCGGAAGTGTTTCGCGAAAGCTTGTTTGTGGTATGCACTTCTTATAATTAATACCAAAGAGATCTTAAGTAATTTATACTAATCTATTTATCTAGTTCAATGTACAAGAGGAACTTACCAAAATAGCACTCAAAATCTCTGCCTCCCATGTCCACTTGGTACTTATAACAACGAAACAGGACAGACATCTTGCAATAGTTGTCCTTTGAATTATTCCACAAGAAAAATAGGAAGTCGTTTTGAAACTGATTGTCGTGAAATGTGTGGACCCGGAAATTTCGCACGCATCAAAATACCTAAAAAGAACAGCACTACTGCAAACCCTAAAACACTCATGCCATTTTGCAGAAGCTGTGGTATTGGTGAGTATCAATCAAAGTACGACCAAACAGCATGTGAAAAATGTCCGGATGGATTAACATCTGAGCGAGCATCAACATCAATCGATGATTGCTATAAAAGATTTGAGGATTCATGCAATTCTACAACTTGTGGTGATCACGGCGAATGCATACAAACAGACTCATTTTATAGGCATGTATACTTAATTCTCTAGCTCTAAATCCTCTAATTTAATTTTTTTGTCATTTCCATAAAACAGTTGTGAATGTGATGATGGATTTTATGGACAAAATTGTGAAATCGCCGAAAATCCATGCTCATCAGCTCCATGCTTTAATGATGGCATCTGTAAGGCAATTAATGAGACGTTCGCCACATGTGAATGTCCACCGGAATATCAAGGCTCATTTTGTGAATATATCGATGAACCGTGTAATCAGAAAGACTGTCAAAATGGTGCAAATTGTTATGAGATTAATGAGGAAGCATTTTGTGACTGCATGCCTGGCTTTCATGGTGATTTGTGTGAGACTAGTGTACCAATTGATTTCTGTGCTAGTTCTCCATGCTTTGAGAATGCTACTTGTGTTAATAATAATGATTATTATGAGTGTATTTGTGAGGAAGGAAGTATGGGAAAAAGGTGTCAATTACAGCCATGTGATTATGGACCTTGCCCGGAGAATTCAGTTTGTAATAATGTGAAGTTGACTAGAGTTACTAAGGATAACTATTTGTGAGTATATTTGGAGCTAAGAATGATATAGAGTAGGCAATAGGCTGTCCTCGGCCATTTTTGTTGCTGATGATACCTGCCAATTGCTAACTCTAGAAAGAAATGAATTACTTTAAAAAGGAACTAAATTAATTCCATAAAAATTCTAGCTGTAAATGCTTTACCGGTCTCAAAGGAGCCAACTGTGATCAAGTCAACAATCCATGCATTCCAAATCCATGCCACAACGAAGCAAAATGTACACCAAAACTTTTACGTGATCCAAAAAATATTACATTAGTCGATGACGAATCAATTTACGAAAAATACTCATGCAGGTGAGCTTCAGCTAATAATAAATCATCTTCTTATGAGATTACTAGATATACCAAGATTTCACAACAGAAAAACAGTCTGTATCAATATCTCTGCGGAGAGATAAGTGTTAAGATCATTATGTGTCTTTTGCATAATCGTACATCTCTTTTTATTTTCAGCTGCCCACCTTATTTTTACGGTGATCGATGCGAAATCTTCACGACACCAGACTTTGTGTTTGAGTTTGAAAAGTCAAGCATCAATAATTACATAAAATTTGATGGACCGAAATATAATTTGACAGAAATTTCCTTTTGCTCATGGATTCAGACTAATGATCAATTTAACTATGGATCAATAATTTCGTATGCAAATAAGGAGCACGATAATGCATTCACATTTACTGACTATAATGGACTTGTACTGTATGTCAATGGTTTTAATGTGATAACGGATATTAAAATTATTGATAATATTTGGCACTTTTTGTGCGGTAAGAGACATTGTTATAAAAATTATAGCAGTGGTGGGCAACCTGTGTGCCACGGAACTCATGTTAAAATATTTTGAAAATGTCATGAACCGCATACCTTGTGCATTTTTGGTCGAAGCTTTCAACCAAGGTGTGCCTCGGAAAAAAGGTTATCCACCACTGAATTATAATATGTCAAGCTTGGTGCTTTTGAAATTTTGTGATCGATTTAATTTTTGCCACTTCTCTTTTCCATTTAGCTTCATGGGCAATGGATGAAGGATTATACGAAATATATTTAGACGGAAACTTGCATGTTAAAGGGTATAATTTAAGTAAATCAATGCCAATAGGAGGAAATGGCGTATTCATCATTGGCCAGGAACAGGATAGTATCGGAGGTAATGTTATTGAGAAACATAAATTATCAACAATCCCTAACACATTTCCTTCAAGGTGACTTCAGCGAAACTGAATCATTCATTGGAAAAGTGTCATATATGGACTTCTGGCAGCGCAAGCTTCTTGCTACAGAGGTCCATGAATACTATCGTTCTTGCGATCCATATCAAAGTGACTTTATTTCCTGGACGGATTTAAAACTCAAAACAGTTGGAAATGTCAAAGTAGTAAAATCAGACTTTTGTAAAACATGCGAGGAGAACTTGAAAGTTGAGAACGCAAATGTCATTTATGGAGATCAAAGTGCATTTGTCAAGTGTAATGATGGATTTAAAATTGAAGGAAGTCCTTTAGTATTTTGTTTGAGGACATCCAAATGGGATTTGTCGAATCTCCCAACGTGTAAAATTGTGAAATGTGAAATGTTAAAGACACCAGCAAATGGACGTATGCAGCTTACAAAATTGAGCTATACGGGAATGGCTAAATTTAAATGTATCGAAGGATTTAGACTAGAAGGAAAGGATACTTTGATTTGTGAAGGAAACGGAAAATGGTCTGCAAATCCTCCAATATGTAAAAGTATTTTTGAATGTCCAGCTCTAGAAGAACCTGAAAATGGAATGTTACTTTACGCATCTGATTCTGGTATTATCAATGAAAGTCTTTCTTCTTATCCGCTTGGAACTTTTGTTGAAATCAAATGCAAAAAGGGATTTTCAACTGAAAATGATAACTTGATATCATGTACGGAAACTGGTGTTTGGGATTTTGAAGTGGAAGATTGCTTACCTGATCCGATAACTGAGGCTGCTTCAGAAGCTACAAGTGTAATAGATTTAAAGGATATAGGAGAATCTATGAGTTCCGTGGTTCCAATTACTACAGAAAAAACAGACATCGCTACCAAAATGGTTACGGACACTTCTGAAGTTAAAGATACTACAACTGAAAAAATTTTAGTTCCAACTGTAATTCCGAAAGAATTTTGGAAGGAGTTGAAAGAGTTCTTGTTCCAATCATGCAAAGACAACAAGCCAAAATTATGCAGTATCTACAAAACTGATGACCTGAACACAGATTTGTCGACTTTTGAACTTCCTGAAACTAAAGAATTTGAAGGTATGGATTTAAAATTGTATAATCTCCTTACAACCTTACCAGAATCAGACGACCTGAATGCTGAAAACTTCTTGAAAACATTGCTGGGTGACATGATCAAAGATGAATCAAAATCTGATTCCTTTAGATTTGTGTTCTGCCTTTACATTGACTTGATATTGTTGGATGAAGAAATTGGTATAGTGGACGATGGAACTTCCGAAACAACTAATATAAATACCAAAATTAAGCGAATTATTAAAAAGAAAGTTAATATAATCTACGGGAACTATTTAAGACATAGTGCTGATTGAATCTTTTTTTGATCAAATTTCATTGATTTTGTAAAGAAATTTTTAATAAAAAATTATAAAGCAAGCTTTGTAAAGTTAAATTTTATTCAATTTTCAATTCTACTCAAAATTTTCTGTTAAGCTTTATTTTATTTAGAAATTCAAGCCATGGACTTTTCGCAGCACAACAAAATCAACAGCACCAATCCACCCCAAATTCAGAACCAAAATGATCATTATTCAAATGTTTCCATGAATATGCATAGTCAAAATAAATCCATGCCAAAAAGCTTTCAACATCCAACATGTGTTCATCAAACAAACAATTTCGCTCCACATCATCAATCAATCATGAAATCTCCACACGAAAATTCCAATAGAAATTTCATGCATAAAATGACAAAGAATTTTGAGCCATATTCATTTAATACTTCGTCACCTGAAAGTTATTGTTTGCCGGCTAGCTCATATTTCAATTCGGACAATTACATTGGACGTGGAGTTATAGATCAACAACAGCAACAATTGCAGCCGTATGAGGGTGAAATGAGTGAGATTAATGCTGAATACTTTCAATGCGCACCGCCGATTCCAATAAGGAATGAAACCAAATTTAAGCCCACGAATCCATTTCGACCGATAATAGAGTCAATGCGGAAATACTCGGAAAATTGTGTCAAACAGCCTCAAATCGGTAAAATTGAAGATACCGCAAACAGTCAAACGTACTTCTTTTCTTATGATGCAGCAGAGGAAGATGAAAAAGCAAAACAATTGCAAAAACACGACGAGCAATATTACAGAAGCTTCACAAAAATCGTATCCATTCCAAATGGAGTAAGAATAGTCACTGAAATTAAGAAAGATGATCAAAGAGATGATAACGGAAATAAAAACAGCAACAGTGACATCGACAAATGGCTCAACAAACAAATCGAAGTAACACTTGACAATATGAATGGAGATGGCTGTGAGGATGGCAATGATAATGATAGCAACGAGTTTTGTGCAGATGGAGAGAAAAATTGAGGTCTCAATTTAATTATTTCTTATTTTCTACGACATTCTCAATGTTAATTGAATTATTTATCAGGTTTTGTGGATTATTTTAAGGCATTAATTTCGCATTTTGTAATTTGAGTGCGCAATTAATAAATAAGGAGTAATTTTTCATTAAATTGGACCTTGTGATTTTGATTTTATGATAATTAAATTTTATCAGTCATTGTTCGAATTAATTTGTTTATTGAATACTTGACTGCTTTCGAGGTTGATGCATAACTTTGATTTTTGTTTTAGGATTTGGGTTTAATTTGGGATAGGTTACCAGAACATAGTTTGACACCCCTACTTTAACCTTTTTTCCCTCATGTGAAATCCACTAATTGTGTTATTAAATCTAGCTTAGAATGAGTAGTCAAATTAATTCATGTATAGCACTACGCGTGTCCCAGCTGCATCAATAGCATTAATAAAACTCTTTTACTATAAGCTTCACCGTCAGAAAATTTGAATTGCAAAATAACCTGAATAAAAAAGTTGACAAATTGACCAGCAAATAGAATAAGAGCGGGAATAAGAAGAAATTAAGGCCAACGTGAGAATTAGAATACACTGAAATGTTTCCTTGATATTTGATATGGACGATGGCTGACTAGCTGATATTTTTGAGATTGGACAACTGTTAGACAGGAATATGATGACAAACCTAACCGGAACGTTCCGTAAGCTTTGTCATTAGTTGACCTTTTGTTTAGTTCTTAACAAGACATTATGTCAAGTTGTTCACTCGTGAACAATAATGACTTGATGAAAAATTATTAAAATTTGATTAAAATGCCACGAGGCAGATGACACGCGTAACGAATTCTCAATCATATTCAGCTGACTAACTTGTAGAATTATTTTTTTCAGATCTCTATCCAATTCTCAAAAGTTTGTTTTCTGAAGTGACAAATAATTTGAAATTGATGGCTATTAACATCTGAAGACGCTATCAGTTTCTTAAAAATTTAAGATTGACTGAAATATTAATTAAGAATTTATAAGATCATGTCTCAAACGTAGTGGAGCACGCTTAGAATTTTAAAGCTCTCAATGTCTTCAATTAAAAAAAGTTTATATTCTTGAGTTGAAATGTAGTAGCTATTATGAAATGTGAATATAAGATTAATGACATGCTGTTGAGTTTTAATGAGGATCTTTCGTCTGTACTTGATGAATATGGACTGATAAAAACTGGTCTCTAAATTTGTCTCTTTTCCATAATAACACCAAATGAGTTTTAGCGGAGTCTTTAAAGTTCCTTGACTGAACTTTCTTTATTTGCATTGCTCGGGAAACTTATTAGTTATTGTTACAATAAAAAATCATTAGACTTTATAAATATCTACAGGAAGTAACAATTTTCAATTTTATTATTATTTAAAAAATGAATAAATTCAATTAAAAAACATAAATTAGCATAAACATAAGTTAGTAGGCATTTAAAATAATTAACTCGTTTACATTTCAAAATTTTATTTTCTTTTTGGCATTTAATTTGATTGAAAAAGCAATTTCATAAGAATCAGTTATATTTTTATGAGGTGATGAAACAACCAGTATAAAGAACACGTAATAAAAATTAATATAATTTGAATATGCACCTTGATATTTCAACAAATCCTTTCATGTCTCCACAAAATTCTACTTATTAAAGCCCCAAAATTTTCCATAAATATCAGTTACAATTTTGGATCAAAATTGCATTTCTTTTACTTTACCAAGAATCAATATGTGGCCATCATAAATCGTGAATTCAATGTCCTTGAACATACCACATACGAGAGAATCTGTCGCACAAAATTATGGCATATATTTTCATTCTTTTATACTCAAGCAGTCAATGTCCTTGAACTTTATTTCTGCACACAAGATTTATGATTCATATTGATCTCCTTCCATACAAAAGCATTCTTCGATATTGTTCAACATAAATTATAAGTTTCAGTCTATCCGTATTATCTCACCAGCAATGAATCAGCTGCTTCTGTAGCTGTAATTTAGCTTTTAAGTAATTCGGAAATGAAATAAAAAGAGTCGCGACGTAACAGCATTTCTTACATCTTCGTTTTGTGCTTTTGTTAAGTTCACAACGATCCCAGATGTTGAATTAAATGGAGTAGAAATGAGAATGACGACCACGAGTTTCACATAAGACACGATGTCTGCTCATCGTTTAACTAATTTTCAGTTTTTATTCATGTCTGTTACTTTTTTGCTACTCTTCACTAATTTATGGCTTCATTGAATAATGAAACAGAAGAAAAGTGATGAGAAGAAGAAGAAGAAAACATGAGGTTCACACGAATCTTTTGCCACATTTTGGGGCGATTATTCATCGTGAAGTCATTGACAATAATATTAATTATTTTATTGATAACAGAGAGACTAACAAGGTGATTATTGAACAATTTGTATTCATTTGAATAGGCATGACGCGTCTATATGGAAATAAATGTTGGGTAATTTACTGGAAGTTATAACGTTCATTTGTGGTTTGAATAATATTTATTGTACATAGTTGAAAACCCCTTTTCATTGAAAAAGTGCAATTTACTTTTGAATTCCGAAGAATAAACAAGAACAAGAAAAAGAAATCTGCTGGCAGTTCTTTATTACATTTGCATACAATTAGATATTTTAGTTCTTTTTGTGTATCAGCCAGAAGTCGAAGTCGATTCGGTTTTTATATGGAAATGTAAAATCCATGCAAAATTTGAGTCTACTTCGAACTCAGCTTTCAAAATGATTTTGATTGGCAAATTAACATCAGATATTAACAGATCTACTAAAACATGCTGGCTCATTTACCTACCCTAACCGCAAAGTTGCTTAATCCACATAATTTCTCAATTAAACAGCTTGCAATTAATCTCATGCATAAAACTAATCGTCCATAATGAAGTCCTTCTTGAAAAATGATAAATTTTAAGTAACAAATCTGCATGCATTAACCACGGTAATTACTTTAAGTCAAAGCAATATTTTTCTTACTATTCAGAGACACATCGGCACAAAATAAAGTCATTAACGAAATGATCGTAAATCTTATATGGACAGACTCATTGATCTCAAAAAATTCCTCTTTTTCTTCATTTATGGTGTGTCTCAATCCATTGTACTGTATCACCTTTTCGTAAATTTTTACAATCAAGAAGTTGATTATGAGGAAATTAAATTAATTTCATTCAATTAATAGCTTCTTTTTGGATATCACTCTAATGTCACTATATATAAAGTTTAAGATGAAACAGATACCTAAATGAATGGATGTAATCAGGTTCAATTTAACATTTTTTTGTGAGCTGTTGAAAAATATTCTGGAGCTGTTGATGATTTTTTTTATTTTTGTTTGTTTCCACTTTATTGCTGGTATTGTTGATGATCTTTTTGTGCAGAAATTAGCGAATGAAGAAATGGAAGGTCTTTTTGAATGGATGAATGGAGTGCTTATTTGACTTAATTGATATCGATGATGGTGGTGCTAATTTACACTGTGAGAGGGAATTTAATTGGTGTATTATTCGCTAGCCTGCTGATGGTGCTTAATATACTTTTGCAAAATTGAAATCAGCACTGTTAAGTGATTATATAGACGTTGATGAATTATATTATGGAATTCAAAGTTACTGTTAGAAATTTTTATGAGATTTATATCTTCAAAGAGAGGTCTTTAAACTGCTCTAGAAAGCAAAAAATTAGCTTAATTGAATTTTTATGTAAACTATTTCGTAACCTTTTTAAGTATTAATGGAATACTTAAGCTGCATCCTAAAAATCAAGGGTAAAGCAGTATCGTAAAGTTTGTGATTTTTAAGACTATTCTCAATTCAAAAATCGTTATTGTTAATACCCCGGAAGAGATGACGTAAAAATGGTCGACAATCTGGATCCAAGACGACTTAACTCTGGCCAGAAGCAAAATTTCATTAAAACAACCTGTGGCCAGAGTCATGTTGGTATGAGGCTAGATTTTTGGCCATTTCTACGGCGTGTGCTTTTCAGGTACGTATTCCGTGGAGATTTAAGGGGTCAAGTTCCTTCTTTTTTGGAAAAAATCACAATGTTATAGTCTAAATTTTTCCATTGTATGCAAAAAACATCAAAATTTCCGGCTGAAAAAGTTCTGAAATTCTGAAAAAAAGGAATCAAAAATTCAATGGCTTTCTCTTAATTTTTTTATTAAACTTTTATTCGTTCTTAAAATACAATTTTATTTAACAAATTTATTTCCAGTATAATTATAAACGTATTTAATTAGATTTTATTATTTTTAGGTTTTTATATTTAGATTCATTTAAAATGCTTAATTTTCAATTATATGAAAGGACTGAATTCAAGGTGTCTATATTTGACAAGAAAATTTGAAAATTAAGAATTGTTTTTACAAATTTAAGAATTATTTTGAAGTTATCCTGAACATACAAAGAGCAAGTTCAATTAGATTGATTGAGAATACTCATGTCTGTTAAGATATGGCTAACAGGCAATCATATTCATGTGCATCAAATCCAAAAATGTTACTTAGATGCGAAAACGGATAATTTGTACAAATTTTGTAATTAGGCCAGTAATAGAGTCAGATAGAACGCCTTTTTGAGTAGCCTAGACTCCAAATAGTAGCATGGTTCCATTTAGTAGGGAATTAAGTAAAAAAATAGATCCAAAAACTTCTAAATTCAATTCTCATGTTATATCCACCTTGATCAGACACATATTATATTTTAAACTTCTTAGTGTCTATGATAATCTTAGAGAGTTACATCTATACACAAATTGTTTCTTAATTTTTTTTTTCGTAGATAAAAAAGAAGATTCGCATACATCTACAGACGCATTAAATTAATATGCATTAACGTAATTAATAGCAGCAAAAAGAATCATCGCAGAAAATCGCAAAATTTCATAAAGATTTTATTCTTCTTTTCAGTAGCTTAAAGAGGAAAAATTTCTAATTCTTATAAAGTAAAAAGAAGGTCTAAGAGACAACAAAGTGATGGGATAAGCTTTAATCTTAACCATATCACATCACATTCATGTCACTCAGACCCAAAATATCCCTAAAAGTCTAAATCTTATTGATTTACAGTTTTATGCAAGGCTCACATCTTCCAGGTTTAAAGAAGTAAGGATGACACTCAGGATTACAATGACTATGTTCAAGGTAATAATATCTATCAGCAGCTGGTATCTTATTATTTCCTTCTCGGTATGGAATCTTAACTTGGAAGCTATTTACAGCATCATCCTTGTCATATCCATCACGACCAAAATCTTCAATTGGAAATTCAATTTCAGGAATGGCAAAATATTTTTGTAAATCTTTGTATTGAATTTTAACTGTCTTGGAATTGCCAAATCTTCTTGTTTCACTGCTTTGAATGTCACTATTCTCGCCAAGATTTCCTTCCTCTAAAAGGGATCTTTTTGGTGTACTTTCTGTCTCGTTATCAAACTTTGGTGGAATAAGTCCATTGTCGGGTACTTTCCATTCTGAAATTTTCTCTCTCAGATCGTAGTAGACTGGTGGACCTCTTGTTGTAGCATCATCATAAACTTTAACAATTTCTAATGGCAATTCTAAATCTTGTGATGGCACTGCTACTCTAGCTTGTGGTTTTTGTTGTTGGATTCGTGGTGCTCCTTGTGTAACTTGATTCTGGAATGATGTTGGTGTTTTGGTAACTTGCTGTTGTCTTTGTGCAGCAAATGTTGCTTGTGTTGTAACTTTGACTGGAGAAGCTGCTTTATTGTTTGCGGGTGCAACTGGTTTAACAGCTGCAGGCGTGGCTTTTGTAGTTGCTGGTTTAAATGTTACAGGTGCTTTTGTTGTCTGAACAATTGGTTGTTTTTTAACTGCTGGTCTTGCTGTTGTTGGTGCTGCTACTGGTTTTTGTACATTTCTATTGACTCCAGCATTGAATTGTGTTGGTCGTTGTGTGGCTGGAGGTCCAACTGGAGATTTCTTATTGTTATCATTATTGAATCGTGTATTGAAATTTGAGGTTGCTGCTTTTCTTGTGGTTTGGACACCTTCTCTTCTTGGGAAATATTTTGAAAAGTCATAATCGTCATGAGTAGCTTTTCCTGATGGGAAGAAATGTTCAAAAGCAGCATAGTTTCTTTCTGGATCGAATGTTTTTGTGGCTGAATTTCTTGAACTTTGTGCAACATTTTGTGCTTTTGCTTGTGTAGCTTTCGTTCTTGTTGGTCTCGTTGGTGTTGCTAATGGAAGTCCAAGATCTCTCAACCTTCGTTCTTCTGTTGCACGGAATTGATCGTTACTATTTGGTAAGACTCTTGGAGGTTCAAAGCCAGTCGGTGGTGGTAATAGTCCCTTTCCATTTCCTTCGTCCGATTCACCTGAGAAAGCATTTCGTCTGTCATTAAACTTATCAAATTGTGGAAATTCTTCTGATGCTGGCAATAATGTTGGATCCAATGAGTTTGAGTCGATTTGTGGTGGGAGGATGTTACTTGATGCTTGAGTCTCAAGAATCTCGTACTTTCTATTTATATTTTTTGATAAGTCGATTCCACTGATTGCATTTTGTAACGATGGGAAATTGCTCTGTATTTTAAGTAGAAGATAAAAGATCATGATTGAATTATGCAATTTTTTAATGACTATGTGCTCATACCTGTACTATTTGCTTCCTGAAACTTTCTCCTTTATAATCGGGGGCATATGGTCGATCGAGAATGTCTGATCGTGGTGTTCTGTTTTCAACATCAATTGCTGATACAAAATGCTTATCCTAATTGTTTTGGAAGTGAAGAAATTGATTATTTAAGCAATAACTTACTGCTTTTTAAGAAATACACTTTACTTACCCTCTGTCCAATCAGATCATTAAATCTATAGTTTTCTTCTGATTTTGAGCAGTTAACCATGTACCAATGATCGCAAACAAGCATCCGCTGTTGAAAGAGTGTGGCATTTGGACATGTATAGCTAAATTGTCGACCTTGCTCGCATAAATGATAAACTTGACAATCAGTTTCAACGTCTGCATAATATCCTGGTGGTCTTCCACTGCATGTAAAACTTGTTCTTGGTACTAGACCGTTTGGTGTTCCAGCAAGTTCACGTACCTTAATATGGAATTAAAAAAATTTAATTAATTTAAATTCCATAAATGGTGAGAATTTGGAGACTAATTTGCCATTTTTGGGCAAGTCATTATGAGATTACTTTAGTCAATATGAAAGTTTTGCAGACCAAAAATTAGAGGTTGCTATGATTAAATGATTTGCAATAAATTTAATTGAATTAAATTGATGATCATCTGGATTTCATGCCGGAAAGTCGATAATTTACCAATGCGTCTGATGATTCATGTATTATATCTCAAGAACTTTTGTCACTTGGTGACATTTGAATTTATGACTTAATATTTCTACATCTGCACTAAGAAAAATGATTATAATCTTTAAAAATAGGAAAGATGAATCTCATCACCAATTAAAACGCGGCGAGGAAAACATCAATCATTTCTTAATCGTAGAGATTATAATGTCTTTATTTCTTCATCATTTAAATGTAAAACTGATTTGATGATTAGTTAAAGCAATGATGGGTAAACTTTTTTGCGCTATGGCACACCTTGGTGGTAATCTAACACCAAAACCACACACGACACACGATTCATGATATTTTTAAAAAAATTTGGTGACACTCTACCCGATCGGCCCATGTTTTTCATGACGGACAGGTTGTGATCACATAAAATCCAGGTGACAATTTTTATGGCTATTAATAATTGGATGTCATGTGGCAGTCACTTGGCTACTATGAATAATTTGTGGACCAGTGTGCCGCAGCACACAGTTTGGACAACACTGAGTTAGAGAAAGAAACTAATCTTATTGCCCAAATTTATGACAACAATCAATAGATCAAAAAGTATCGTAAATTTCATTTTTATGCATTCTCTTGAAAGCTTTGTTGATGATTCATATACTAGAATTTATTATTCTATAAAAGTCGTTATTGCTTTCACGTGCTGATTTTTAAATTTGCCTTAATTTACCAGATTGTTTTGGATACAATGAAGATCATTATGTGCCTTTTTGGTGTCTATTTGCGGTGCAAACATTTAAGCTGCTGTAGTTATTTATCAAATAATTTTCGCAAGCACGCTTCAGATTTTTAAGGTCATTGAAATTGATGATTTTTCACTCTTCATTTGCTAATGGTTCCTGAACTTCTATTTAAGAACACAAATTGTTTCCATTTATGTATAACAGATTGACTTCATATTATTGACAAATTATGATTAATTTATAGATAATTACTGAATGTCTCCTTTTTTGTTGAGAACCTAAACATTAGAAGTCACTCCAGAGTGGTTTAGACCTTTTTTGATTAATCTTCAAGGAACGCTCCAAACTGAATCAACATTGAAATTGTTTATCCAACAACTGTGCAAAAATCAGCAAACCAAAGCAGTTTTGAAAGAAGATCTTGACAATTGAATCACAAAAATAAAGTGAACGAGTAGGCGAATGTTATGAATGTTAAGATGAAAGACAGATAAGCAGCCTGAATTCCGCACGTTCATCATTGTCTAAATTGCGGTGAATCTTTTGAATTTATCTGACTTTTTCGTCTGATTTAATTAAGCTACATTTGACACTTGAAGCTTAATATTTCGAAGAACATAAAAAATGCTTCAGACTGTGAATTGGAAGTGCTGTCTTTGAAATTTATGTCCTCCTGGAAATTTCCGACACCGTAATTTATATTAGCAGTTGATATACATTTTTATGAGGACCAATTTTTTTCCTTCTGGCTTGAAATGTCCTCATAAACAAGAGCCACACCGTGAGAATATTGTGCTCACATTAAATGTCAAAAAGACAATACATTCCGTTATGCAAATGAGAGCAATCGAAGACCAATAAATTCACACCATGAACGATAACGATAAAAGATATACGAAACGACAAGACTGAGTGAAATTAACGACAATAAAAATTTATGCTGATTTTTCACCACAATATTTATAATGAGATCAAAGACTGAACGTCTTATTGCTACAGACACAAAAGTCTGCTAGCACGATATTCATATTTTGTGGTAGCAAATAAATTAAATCATAATCTTTGTTGTCGGGACTCATTTGTGCATTAATATGAAATATTTACGTTGCTGGCTTGTTAAATTTGTGGTATGCCGGAGCTGTGCCACGATTTTTGTAATTTTAAGCCTCAAGATCTGACATTTCATTTTTCAGATGTTCTCGGTTTTTGAATGTTTTATTATTACTGATTGGATAGAATGTTGTCTCTGGAAATATTGGTATATTTCTGACGTAACTGAACGTGCCTCACCTGATACGAATATTGAACTGACATTCATCATATCGTCACAGACTTATGCTTTTTCACAGTTTGTTTGCTACTTAAGATGAAGCTATTAATAAACTAATGTGAGAATAATCCTCTCCAAAATTGGAATTGATTATTTCCTGTTTGACAAATATGCACACTATTTGACTTTATTGATTCATACTATTTGACACACCTTTATTGATTCATAATGGGCTCTATTCTATTTTTATCAAAATTAGCTGCAGAATCTCCCATTTTTAGTCTAAGTGAATTCAGCAAATTTTGATCCTACTTATTTCAAAAATACGCTAAAAACTCGGTCACTTTCTATTACATAACACAATCTTTTTACCACTCAAACCAGACACAAGACAAAAATCCTAAAAACTCAAATATTGACCATAAGCAAGAAGAATTCCATAATTACCAGTAAATGAGGTGATAACACTTTACATTCATTTCTTATTTGTATAAGTCATTAAGAAAGAAGATCAAAGAGAACAAAAAAACTTGTGTAAATTGAATCTTCAAATAAAGTTTTTATACAGCATTGCATGGGTAAATAAATAGAGCAATTCAAAAGAAATTAAAACAAGTCGTTAAAAATAAGTAAATGTGAAAGAAAGAAGTGATTTCATAATCAACAATGAATGATGTTCATTCAATCGGAAATGTAAACATGCACAGCAAAGATCATTAATATTTGCCAATCATTCACATTCATTCACCCAGTTTGAACTTATTATTACATTTCTTTAAGTAATATTACCAATAATAAGATCATTATCACCAAAATGATCAAATAGAGAGTTAGACAATGAAAACATAAATCACATTGGACACAAAGAGTCTTAAATTGAGTCGTAAAATGTCGCTTTTAACATCTTTGTGCCGACGAGAAGAATTGACGGAAAATTTGCATGTAGCCATAGGAGGTGCCTTTGTCAGACATACGAGACAAGTATCTATCAATTTGCTAAAGTAAAGTACATGATTGCGAGCAATTGCAGCAAGAATTGACCCAATTCTCACCACAATAAATCTCTTGAACTGCTTGCTGCTCCAATGTGAATCTCTTTTTCATTACATTTAATTTGTACTTATTCATTCAAGACTTGTCTTCCATAGTGACAAAGCATCTAGCATTTTCTTTGATAAATGAGATTTTAAACGTTTCGCGGAATTGCAAAAATAAAAATTGGATGTAAAATTTTTCACTAAAAATTTGACGCATTTGCTTTTAATTATAGTAGACTGGAAATTGAATTTTTCCATTAAAATGAATAAATTGCGTGTGAACTTGAGCTAGAAAAATCATGCGGCGTGAGACATCGCAAAAAAAATTGTGAATTGTAGTGCATAATGCTGGCCTAAATAGATCCAATTAGTTGCGAAATATGACAATTTTCATCTCATGTGAAGGTTGAGATTTATTGCTATATAATGTGTTAAAAATTGCACTTCTTTAAAAAGATTTTTTTATAGTTCTTTAAATGCTTACACAAAAGCCGTCTTGAGGGGAAATTGCCTAAAATAGTTACTGCATTAAAATTCGTGAGATGGAAGCAAACAAGATGTTCAACTCGTGTTATTGATCGAAAGACATAAGCGCATTTTTTCACAACGATCAGTATTTGGTTACCAAAAAGTATCCAATCAGGAAGATCCACAACAAAAATTTCAAGCGAAAAGCCAGTAACTCGAGACTAATGTGCTAATGCTTCAAGCTAAAGCTCTTAACGATGTCTGATTGCAGCGATCTCATATCTCACTCAGCCAGTTAGCCAGCCGGTCAATAAAATTGAATCAAAAAATCCGTAAAAAGTCTCAAAACAAGATGTGATCCATCGCTTACACCTTTTTTTAAAATCGATCGAAAAGAAAGAATTCTGTTTGTTTGTGGAAGCTGAAGTTGTAAAAATGTTTGAGGTCATGAAAGAATGACAAGGTCTTTTTCACGATCAGAAAATTTCCTTTATTCGCGACTATTTTCGATCCATATTTTTGCATTGAATTTTAATGATAACATTTCAAGTTTGAAAAGTTCAACATCTTCAACTTACTCAATTGCTGTTTTGAATAATGAGAGCCTCGTGGGCACATTAAATTAATGAGAAGAAAGACTTGCATAACACATTTGTATGTCCATAAAGTTGAAAAGGTCGGAGTTTTACTGCTTTTTATTCCGTTTCGTGTTACATTTTTATGTCTACATTATTATTAATATCATCGTTTGTTATTTACTTTTTTTTGTGTAAAACAAAGAAATGTAACCTCCCAAACAAGGCTCAGACACTCAACAAAAAATTGTAAAAATTGTACAATTTTTACAATTCGTATGGAAAAAATTGTGAAAATTGTAAAAATTGTACAATTTTCACAATTTCGCAATTTTTGTATGAAAAAATTGTACAATTTTTACAATTTTCACAATTTTTTGATGTAAATTTCAAGAACTAATAATTTAGTAATCCAATTAATAGATGGAAATTATAGTTTTCACAGCAGGTAAATTGCTTTGTGAAAACATGGAAAAGGTAAAAAATGTTTATTTTAACTGAATTTCTTGAAAAATCATGTTTTGATGCATAATTTATTGGCAAAATGTGAAAATTTTTAATGTTTTACTTACAAAATGGGAAAAATACCTTGTAAATTGCTATTTTTCGAAATAAATTTCTTAAACTAGGATAAAAACTCAAACCGAAAAACGGAATTTTACCTCGGTTTTCTTATTAAGGGTAAAAAATGCCTCAGAAAAGTTGAATTTTGACTAGGTTTCCATATTTGGGGTGAATTATCCCTCAGAAAAGCCGAATTTTGCCTCGGTTTCCATATTTGAGGTGAATTACTACTCAGGAAAGCCGAATTTTGACTCGGTTTCCATGTTTGGGGTGAATTACCCCTCAGGAAAGCCGAATTTTGCCTCGGTTTCCATATTTGAGGTGAATTACCCGTCAGGAAAGCCGAATTTTGCCTCGGTTTCCATATTTGGGTTGAATTACTACTCAGGAAAGCCGAATTTTGCCTCGGTTTCCATATTTGAGGTGAATTACCCCTCAGGAAAGCCGAATTTTGCCTCGATTTCCATATTTGGTGTGAATTACTACTCATGAAAGCCGAATTTTGCCTCGGTTTTTATATTTGAGGTGAATTACCCGTCAGGAAAGCCGAATTTTGCCTCGGTTTCCATATTTGGGTTGAATTACTACTCAGGAAAGCCGAATTTTGCCTCGGTTTCCATATTTGAGGTGAATTACCCCTCAGGAAAGCCGAATTTTGCCTCGATTTCCATATTTGGGTTGAATTACTACTCAGGAAAGCCGAATTTTGCCTCGGTTTCCATATTTGGGGTGAATTACCCCTCAGGAAAGCCGAATTTTGACTCGGTTTCCATGTTTGGGGTGAATTACCCCTCAGAAAAGCCGAATTTTGCCTCGGTTTCCATATTTGAGGTGAATTACCCCTCAGGAAAGCCGAATTTTGCCTCGATTTCCTTATTTGGGGTGAATTACTACTCAGGAAAGCCGAATTTTGCCTCGATTTCCATATTTGGGGTGAATTACCTCTCAAAAAAGCCTAATTTTCCCTCAGTTTCCTTATTTGGAGTGAAAAATCTCTTGATTTTTTTTTATTAAGGATGAAAAACCTCTCGAAAAATTCAAATTTTGTCTCTATTTTCTTATTTGGAGTGAAAAATTCCTCGTGTTAGCCAAATTTTGCCTTATTTTTCTTAAATTAAAATTAAAAATCCTCGGAAAAGTCAAACTTCACCTCAATTTTCTTATAAAAATTTGAAAACCCACTGAAAAATCAATTTTTCACTTACATTTCCCAAATATGAAACTCATTCAAATCAGTTTGTGTTGATTTGAAAATTGTACAATTTTGTCAGTTTTGTATGAAAAAATTGTGGAAATTGTACAATTTTTACAATTCGTATGGAAAAAATTGTGAAAATTGTAAAAATCCACATCGTGTTAATGCAACTGTACAATTTTCACAATTTCGCAATTTTTGTATGAAAAAATTGTAAAAATTGTAAAAAATTACAATTTTGATTGAGTGTCTGAGCCTTGCTCCCAAAGGAAGCTGTGCAAACATGCTCTTAAGCATAATTTCTCACGAAAAGAAGAAATTTATAACTGCCAAAATTATTAAAAGCTTGCAATTTATTATGTCATCCGTGACTTGTAATTGGTGAACTATGGTTGCGGTAGTTTATGAATTTAGAAATTAAAGTCTGCATACTTTATATTTATCTTCTTAAGATACTGAAATTTAATCGCCTGTTTGAAGATTAAGAGAGTATCACGTAATAATTTAGGAGATTGTTAGGTAAAATTGTACATTCATTTACGCCCAGTAATCATAAATTAAACTTTAAAGTTAGGCATTTACCACAATTTTTTTGTCTGAGACTGAGTCATTTCTTCTGATGAAAATTTGGACACATATGCGAGTAGGTATTAAGACGAAGATATTGTATTATGTCAAATGATTCAAGTCAATATATGGAAATAAATATATTGCAAATCAGATGGCAGTTCTTGTAAACAAGTTTTTACACTTAAGAATAATACAAAATAAATGTAAATATAGTCACAACTGAATTGATTAAGTTCTCTTAATTATAAAGTTTGACTGTCTCTGAATTTGACAATTTTGGACTTTGTGTAGGATAAATTAGAGATGGCAGTAAGGGTGTCGATTATTTGGGTTTTCAGGATTTGTACAAATCCCAAATACCCAAATCCCAGGACCCCAAGTACTTGTACAAATCCCAAATCCTAAATAAGAACAAAATATTATTATAAATAATCGCGTTTTCTGAGGTTTTAATCATAAGCATCCAGATGCAAGTCAAATTTTAACCATATATTGTTATGTACTATTGCAAATCTTGTTTAAAATCCTTAAAACTGCGATTTTTCACCTGAATTTTCTCAAATAGTTTATAAAACTCTCGAAAACGTGAACCTTTATCTTAATTTTTTTTAATTGCAAAAAATTGCAATTTTGGCCAACATTTTCTTAAAAATTTAAAAAATTCTGGATAAGTTACGGCTTTTCACCTCAAATTTCTTTTATCAAAGTCAAAATTTATGGAAAATTGTTAGTTGTTGACTGGATTTCCTACACTAAATTGAAAAAGTCTCGTAAAATTTTCACTATGATTTACTTTAAATTAACCAAAGCAAATTTTCATATATAATAAAAATTCACTTGAATGCATTTTCAACTACGGGCAGGCAAAAAAATGCCGATCTGTATTTTTTTTTTGGCCAAACCTAGATTTTTCTTACCAATTTGGTAAGAGGTTATGAAAAATTAATGAATAATAAAATTTTGAAGAACTAAAAAAATAATAATATGAAAAAAATAATGATATAAGATAAATTTTAATTTATAAAGATTTGTACAAGTACTTGGGTCCAAAACCCAAGTACTTGGGGTACCCCAAATCCTTACAAAATACCCCAAATCCCAAATACTTGGGATTTGTAATCGACACCCCTAGATGGCAGCGATTTGCGTCGCTTCTCTGTATCTGTCAGAACTTTGGCATCTTACAATATTTGCAACTCAATAAAAATAATTAGCTTAAAGGTACAAACAAATTTATGTACAAGTCTGCTTAACACTGACTTAAATGGCAAATGCAAACAACTCTTTAGGCTTAATTCATGTCTCATTTGTGCACCGTAAATGGCTCAAATTTCAGTTCAAATCTTAACAAGGTACTTAATAAATAAATATATTAGGTGCTGAAATTCGAGCATAATTAGCAGCAAATATTTTAATTAAATCTTTAAAAATTTCCTAGAAACATCCCATCCCCCAGATCAGCATCATCAAATATCAAATTATTTCCTAGTAATTCCAATGATTCGATCTAATTATAGGTTTAGCTTACATTAAATCATAATTCATCTTTTTGGAATTGAATAAATACGTAGAATAAAAAATTATTGGCATTTGAATCAAAACGGTCCATTAACATGCCTGTATCATTCAGTCTTGTTGATGCCGTTAAGTGCTTTAAGCTCATAAATTATTATTTCATCTACTCTAAATATTGACTTAGTTGTTTGAAGAAAATTGCTAGTTGTTTATTAATCAACTGCCATAATTTGTGAATGAATCCAAAAAGGTTCATTTCTCACTGTCAAATTATGTAATAACTAGCATAAAACACCACCAAACATGGTGGGAATACACTTATTTAAGTGTTATTTGGGCTTTGGGGCATCTGAGATTCTCAAAAGCGGTAAGACAGAAAGACAAATGAATTAAATTAAATTAATAATATCAATTTTGCGATCTAAAAATGTCTTTCTTTATTACCTGTTGATGCCCTGATCCAATCTATTCATGAAGAAATGAAAAATTGTTTATGAAATGAAATTGTATTTTTGGAACACGACACAAGACAATAGGAAAGGAAATTTGGAATCGCAAAGATGAAATTCATTGGACTAAAAATCAAAACTGAATTATATTTTTTAACTATTTGAAAGGAGCTTATTATATTTGATGGCTGACCAAACGTCGAGTGTATCACTTTCCCGAAAGACTTCCTCTTTTCACTAAGAATATCAAACTCCTTGTCCGTAAGTAGTAATCCACAGAAACAGGAAAGATATAGTAGGTTCTGCTATATTCGAACCTCAACTTATTAAAGAAGCATACAGTAATAAAGTCAGATGGAAAGCCTTTTGCAATGACTTTGACTCCAAGTTCGAAGCATGATTCCAGTAAGTAAGTAAGTATAATATATTCCAATTCACATTGATCTTCAGAATCACTAAAAAATTTATTGGATTATAAAAAGACATAAACAAAAGCACTCTAATCTTCAGATACAATAAAATAAAGCACATTATCGACAGTAAGAATACGTCTTAGTCTCCCAAATATGGTAAATCATTTCAATGTTCCCTAATCTCTTTTCAATCTACTCATACACAAAAAAAACTACATCAAGTCTCCGACAGAAAAGAAGAAACTTGTATGCCGGCTTGTAGTATGTAGCGCGCCACAAGTCTACAAAGACTAAGAAAAATGAATCTTTGTCAAAAAAGCTTAACGAATGTGCGACATACGAATTTAAAAGATGTAGCACATGTTTGTTATGATGTGAGGAAGCTTTATCTATTAGCTATTGTGTGAATTTTATTGTAAAATCGTTTGAGTTTTGCCGACAACAATCTTTAATCGCAGCATCACTGTGTTTTTTGTTTGACATTTCATCAGTAATTAATTTTAGCAGCTAAATGACGTGAATGGAGTGAATTTATTGAAAACCGATTAATTAAATTAAATTTTTTTATGATGTGATAGGTTCTTCATGACTATAATTCACGAATGAGTCTGATAATCAATTGAATTATTATGTAAGTTAATCACTTATTGTTATTTTACTACTAAAAACTCACAGTTGCAGATTAATCGTCTTCATTCACATAATTTTTCTGATGTGTGTAATTTATCGTGATTGAGATTAAGAAGAGGGAATATTTATGATGCTTTTGATATGGCTTGGGCAGCACGTGAGTTTTATTGATGATTTTTATTTCTCAAAAGATGAAAGTAAGTAAAATGGAAATTTGAGATAAAATTACATCTCATTACTTCATAATATGCATTTTATCGAAACAGCACAAATTTTTATGCGAACGTGGCTGACTTTGGACTGGATTTGGTTTGAATTCAGCACCATGCGCATTCAGTATCACAAATTTCTGATGCATTATGAGAAAGTGCTCACAAAGGTTTACCACCTTGATTTCAAGATACCCAAGTTTCATCAAATTTGACACCTTTAAAAAATCCTTTCTCAATCACACGCTGATTAATGTTTGCATATTTGGCATCAGACATACAACTGATTATTTATGTATCTTTATATCAGGTACGTAGTCAGTTGATTCATTTATAAGGGAATTTATTCACAATTCAATCAAAATATCCCTTCCGAAAAATGACTGTCTACGCCCCTGACATACATGATTGCAATGAATCGACAAAAATTTCAATAAAATAGCACAAAATAAAATTAAGTGAATGAAGATAGCGATTGGATTTAATTCGATTGAATGGGAATTGGAGGTGCTTGTTTGATTGTGCAAACAAAAGTAATTTAAACAATGACACGAGGAATTCATTTTGAAGTGCTAAGGTAAATTAAAAATTAGGTTGTTCAATATTTAAGGAGATTAATTGAGATTAACAGAAATTTTGACATTTTTTGTCAAGATTTTTAAAGAAAATTGATAATCTGTTATAACGTTCATTTTAGATTTGAATAATATTTATTCTACTTAGTTTAATACCCCTTTTCATATACATAGTTCCGTGAGGAAGGAGCTTTAATTAAAATACAGACAATCCAATTACAAATTTATCAGATAATTGATCTGAGTCACTGAATTATGGCTTGATAGAATGGTAATAAATTTAGTCAACTTCATGTAAAATAAGGTAGAATTCAATGTTTAAGGTAGCTTCACTCGGATCGAGATGCAATAAATTTCATTTGACATATTAGTTTAAGTTAAATTTATTTGAAATCCATGGTAATTTGTTAGTGGCTTTTATTCATGGCTAGTCATCATTTTCTTTTATTCACATGTGTTCACATAAAATAAGTCGCAAAGTTTTTGCATTTCATGATGTATTTTCTGTATTCTACCAAGTTTCATCTGATTTAGATCTGATAATATACAAAAAGTATCAAATTACACTAATTTAATTCTCATGAAATTGTTCCATAACTGCCTGCAATTATTTAATTTAATTCATTATGTAAATTTTGATCCATAATCATCGTTGGACTTTGAAATCTATCCGTCCTTATCTTAAAATTCAAAAATGTTCATCTTGTAATCTTGTTAATTCATAATTTCATATTGCATTACAAACATGACTCATTTGGCATTCATTATCGAAAAGAGATCTTCTTCCATTGAAATCTATTAAGTCTTCATCATTTATTTTCGCACAGATAGAAAAGTCATTCGTCATAAGCGAGCCTAATACTTGAGAAGATGATCATAGCCGTAATGATGATTTTAAAATTGTTTTTTTATAACAATTGAACAAATCTTTCATAATTGATGTAATTTCATAGCATAAACATTAAATGTCGCCGGTTCATTTTACGACTAAGCATACAAACGCTGCGTGAAGTCGGATTTTTATACTCCAAAAATTGCCAAATATTTCTTTCTTTTACTGTGAAAAAATATTGTTTCCCATCTTCTGATTACTTCTTTCTCATTTCTACGCTATTACGCAATTTAAGCGCGCACATTATTATAATGTCCCCCGTGAAACCGAAAGTCTCTTTTGCTTCTTTTTACTTTTCGCTTGGAGGTGATTATTTCATGCCACAATTTTATTATTCTTTATGTCTGGGTCTTGTTTTGACGATTAAGAAATTCACACCTCTTGAAAATTGTAAAATAGATTTTAACGGATGGTGAGTGCTAGATTTGATCCAACTGTCCATCCATTCAAACGTGTTTGAAAGAGTAACATGATGATTGAATATAGTAGATGTTGCATGATAGTCATTCAGGTACTTACGTGCTTCAAAGCGATCTCTTTTTATTCGGAGAGATTATCGAATAAAAGTTAAAGAATTACTTAAGAAAATATGAAGGCAATAAACGCATGGTTGTTTCTTGAAGCTTGGTTTTATTATTAGATGAGCTGTACAAGTATATGGGTGCTCACATAATACCCCAGTATATAGGGTAACGGTATCAGACTTTGAGGATAGAACGAAGAAGACCAATGTATTATATCCAGAAACAACTTAAGATTGATGCAATTAAACAAAGTGTACTAAAGATTTACATTTTACACAAAATAATAGCTAATCCCAAAAAATACAATATAAACCCGCCTCTAGCCATTCATTAAAATAACCAGAGCGATTATCACGCATCATTCTTGTAGACACATTTATTGCCTTTTCGTGTTCAATTGTTTTGTGGATTTATGAATTCATTTTTAAGATGAAACAGAAAGCGTGGACATTACATATGATGTATTGAGGTTGTCTGAGGAATCAATATATTTCAAATAAGCCACTCCATAAAATCTCATTTAAAAGCGCCAAATTTGGCGATTTGTAATTAAATATATTCATGACTTTGATAAGTCATTTATCTGCTTTGAACAGTATTAAAATGTGAAAATGAAAGAAATGTTTTGAATTTGCGAATTAAGATGAAAGTGATTGGATTATGTACGGTGAAGGTTATTTCACAGGTTTTAATCGAATTTAAAGAACTTTCTGCGTAATTTTTCATATTAGACAACCCGTTCACATATTTTTTGTGTATCTATTGCGTAACGCATGAGAAAAAAATTAAGGCGATTAAATTCGCAATGCTCAATCGCATCAATAACTCATCACATTTTACAAATATTTATTCATTGATGAGTTCATGGTCGATTTTTATGATTGTAATACAACACTTATCATCTTTATTTCTCCCACAATATGCTGATCGCATTCATGTGATTATTTTCCAATTTTTTAATGATCCCATCTTTCATAATGAATTTTTCAAAATGTGCAAAAAGTCAAGATCGCTTGAACTTTAAGGGGTCAATAGTGTATTTAAAAATGGCCAAGATGATTTTTTGTGCTATAAATAGATTTCCATGTTAAGAGATTGAGCATCAGTGGTTGACAACTTTTTATTTTTCATAATTCTCCTAGGCGATAAGCTTCAATCGAAACCGCATATGGCATGCGGTTCATGGCATTTTCAAAATTTTTTGGTACTGTTTTTGTTACCGTGGTACACAGGTTACCCACCACTGTGTGTTTATAATCGATAAAAATATATTTTAGACGTGTTTTTGTCGATAATTTAAAAATTAGTAGGAAGATTTCCAGAAATTTTTATTCTCGGTTAAAAACAAATTAACGTTACAATTTGGTACAAGCAAAAGGACTTGTTAATTTAACTGTACATACTAATCCAGGTTAAAAATGAAGTGATTCGAACGAATCCGTATGGTCGTGCAACTCCACAACTTGGTGGAAGGAATTTAGTCAAACCAACAAGAACTGGACGAATATCACCGGGACGATTAACTGTCAAAACACTTGTTGAACAAAAGTTTGGATTTGCAGCAGTAGTTTGGACACAGATTGTATTATCATTGACAGTTCCTTCAGTATAATATGGTGCACATACACTATTGGCTATGACAGAATTGAAAAGCTGACGTAACGTACTAGAAGATGCAATTTGTTCGGATACACGACCCCAACTCAAAGTACGTGCAACTTCGCCTGTGAAACTTTCACCTGTAAAATCGATAGGTAATCTTGCTTGTTGTACGAACGCATTTAAAATAAATGGATTTCCAGGTGTTCTCAACATTGCAACATTATACGCGTATTTGGAGCTATTATATAAATTATGAACTACATAATTTGTTGGTAGAATCACTCTTCTTTGTTGATATTGCTCAACCATGTCCCGATTATGAACTCCTGCAATAATTTCAACTCTAGAAGTTCCAGAAATACATGTTGCTGTAGTCAAGACTGCGACTGTTGAAACAATAACTCCTGCACAATTATTTATGTGAGTTGCATCTTGATAAATTTGAAGTGAGACCTGATTTATAATTTTAAGGTTTTTATAGCTCAATAGTACATAAAATAATGACTAAAATTATTTACCACAAATGGGAAAGAGTTGGCAGTTACTACTGAAACATTAAATGCTTCAATATTTTCAAAGTTTTTAGATATAAAATCATTCTCAACAGGATCTTCTGGATATAAACCAGATGAATATACTACTGATATGCAGATCGCGATGATAATAGCTTTCATCTTTCAAGAAGCAACTTTCCTGTATGATATATTTTTGAAAACTGGCGAAATTGTGTAATATTAGCTGATTTTATTCAACGATTTTTCGTTATCAATCTTGAATCCTTGCCTTAATGGCTTATTGTTATTTTATTTATCAAACTGTGCCAGTGATGTTAATGCTCAGAATTATAAAGGTTTACTATTTTGCCGCTTGACATTTGTTTTCAATCAATATCATATGAGTGAACCTTTAAAAATTACAAATTATTATGCATGTCTACTTCCTCTTGCATAAATCATACATTAGTATTCCTTGAAGTAGCTAACCAGCAGGACAAAACAGTTTAAACCACAAAAATGCTTTTTTTTTTCATTTACAAAAACTGAAATAAACTATCGCAGCATAATGAGGAAGTGTACTTGAAGATGAAAAATACTTTCAATTCAGGGATCGATCAATATTTATTGCATCTTTTACAAATTTACGATTCCATTCATGTGCCATATGAATAGGAAAGAAGAAGATGAATGCATTAACAAAAATGTAAGTGAGCGAGAAAGAATATGATCATGCATCATTTATTGTTGATGTTGTTGTGGTGTGAAGGTCACCATAACTGGCATAATAATCATTTAAATTTTACAGATCGCATTATGTAAGTTACTGTGTTTTGTGCATTACAATATGAGATGTTAGATGAATTTATCGATTAATTACAGAATTCATTCAAGATTTATCAATAGATAAATTTGTTAGAAAATTAAATGCATGAAACCCATCAATTAGAATACATCAGGCAATCTATAGAAGATGCAATTAATCGTTGCTGTTGTAATAGGCAAATTTTCATTTTCATTAAGTTCCATTTTTTATTTTCCGCATTACAAAATATTTAGGGACGGTTACCATTTTTGTAATAATTTTTGTTGGCAGACGAGATGATACAAACAAATAAACATCGTGCATAAAAATGAGCATAAAAGTGAGTTCGACGAATGAAGAAGAAACGAAACTTCCGAGAACTTTATGATTTTTCATATAAGATATAGAAAAGGTGCTTGGCTCAATTTGGGAATGATAATCCGAAAGTGGTGGGTTAGAATCCAGTCATATCCAAATTTTCTATTTTTTGGGAAATTTGGGACTAATTAATGTACGAAGATCAAGCAATAATTAGGTTTCTACACAACATTGGATTAGGGACCAGAGCTACAAGAATCCCTTTAGATTGGAATATTGTAAGAACGGACATGAAAGTTTCTCGCCACAGCCCACAGAAGATTTAAAAGAGAGCCTTAATTTATTCGAAATCTAGATTCAAATAGATTCAAATAGATTCAAAAGTTTGATGCTACAAATCTTTCATAAAAACATCTGAAATAAATCGTGATGAATTTGCTCTTAAAATATCGCATCATGTGCTTCAAACATATCCATATCAATTCACATATGCGCCTTACAATTGAATCAATAACAAACGACAAATCGAATGGAATTGGAATTTATAGTGTAAAGTGTGTGAATATTAATCCATAAGCCATATTAGGATGATATTATATTATTGTCATATGTTTTATTAAATTAGTGTCTAATAAACCGCTATTTTATGGAGGTCATTTAAAGATGAGCGGGAAGATGAGATTATGGAGATGAATGTATTAATAAATAGCGCATAGAGGTTTAAAGCGGGTTACTCCTTTTTATTTATTGTTGCACATTTTAAGCGATAGATTTTGCATAATCTGATATTATACTATGTGCTGTATTTGCTGAGCTGTATTTGATAATTTTTGCAAATGCGCTTCTTTTACTGATGAAATTTTACTCTCATTTCAAAAAGACAATTGTAATGGCAAGGCCTTACTTTACAATTATCTCTATCAAATTTTTTCGTACCATTTTATATTAAAGTCAATTGTCATCGTTTTGCAATTTTTCATCTGCTTTATTATACCGCATGTTCACATTTTTTATGTATGTCATCTTCATCTTAATCATTTCTTTTACATTTCAATAGCATTTAAAAAGATTTGCCAATAACAATGTCAAGAATTAGATATGTTGGCTTTAGTTTACTTTTTGCATTATACTGCATGTCATTTAAATAGTCGTTACTGTCTAGATTTAATCTAGAAAACTAAGCAATAAGCCAGTTACTCGATAGTACTGAGCAAAAACTTCAAACCCGAGTTCTCAATTCCTGGTTGTCTCAGCCAACAATTCAGTTGCTTTTTTCGAAAATGCGGAACGATCAGAATCAAAAATAAATCATAAAAACTGATGCCAAAAATTCAGTCCATATCTTAATGATCATAAACATCATTATAAGCCAACAACAAACAATATTCATCAAATTTGCTTGACGATATTTATTGGTGATAAAGAAGCTATTTTAAATTACAACCTAACTCACCTTGGATTACCTTAATCATCCAAAAAATTTTTTGCTAGTTTTATATCCATTCCATATTGAATTCAAAATTGACTTCTTAATACTAAATGATATCGATGTAATTGGTCTGCAGAAAGCATAAAGTCATGCCGTTTTTGTCTATAATTTATGACTCAACATCGCTTCTTTATTTTTACAGCTAACTGATTGATTTTAACAACTTTTTGGTTCATCGCCTCGTGGATCTCTAATTTTTGATTGCCACCTAGGTCATTGCTTATTTCTCACATGGGTAGACTGAGACATTCCATCAAAAATTATTGGAAAATTCATCAAATTGAGATTGAGTGGCTAACAACTTTATTTATAAACTTGTTGGGTATGCTGACGAAATAGAAATACTTTAAAAAAGATTATTTCTTAAGACACATCAGGTGGAACGGAACAATGGATGTACTTCTAAATTAGATGCATTGAGAAATGCTTCCATTCATGATTTCTTAACATCAACAGTTTACAATTTGTTTATTATTTCAACTTTTTTTGTATATATGGAAGTGATTTAATTTAAATATTCAAGTAAGTAGAATTTTGAGTTTGGTTTTGGAAACGCATTTTCAGGCATCTAATTTTCATAGGTTGTTCCGGCAGTTTAGGGTTTCTTGCGATGTTCAAAGCCCGCAAGTGGTTCGGATATCACTTTGGAGGTCTCATTACGGCTGGACCCGTTTAGAGGACTGAAGGGTTTACAAACTAACAAACATAACAAATTTTCAGCCGGAAGCCGGCGATAGAACCAGCTTTACTCGATATCTGAGGGACGCCATCGATCACAAGTGTTCTGTACTTGATGGCCGTAAGTAAGTAAGTAACAAATTTTGAACCAAAAATGCATCTTACACATCAACTTCAAACTACTTTAATATTGCACCATTAAGTGAATACTTATTAAGCTCATGTAAATGCTATTCATTATTCAAAACAGTTGAAAAAATATGTATAACAATATTTATGATGAATTAAGTAAACCATTTGAATGTGAATGAACTGCGATTAAACCACAAAGTATACTTCAAAATATGTAAAAAAAAGTGCGATATGGAAAGAGATCAAGAGAAAAATTCAAGCACGTGTGAAAATATTTACGTCTATGAACCGTTCTCTCTTTGTTTTCTTAAATATTAGCTGCCGTTTGTTTGCTCTTTTGTTTTCCACTGGCTATTCATAAATCATATAAAATATTATTCACTGATGATTGTAATTTTCTTTTGTATGCTCGAATAAATATCAATAAAAATTGTGACTTAGTGGATTAATTTAGATTAGTGAGAGAT
The DNA here is from genome assembly GCF_022539635.2 of Chironomus tepperi. Lineage (NCBI taxonomy): Eukaryota > Metazoa > Arthropoda > Insecta > Diptera > Chironomidae > Chironomus > Chironomus tepperi. The sequence continues at coordinate 1,701,991 of NW_027226250.1, forward strand.
TTGTGAAACAAGACGATGAAAAAAAGACTTTAAATTGACTTTTAAGTTCAGTTAAGCATATTTTTAAGATCATCTTAATTGGTGGTAATAACGAGAAGTCATTTATTAATCTGAATATAGTTTTAATCGTGGTATTATTCAGAAGATGAATAATGAAAGAGATTAGATTGCAGCAAGATGAATGTATGAATGAACAGAATGCTTTGGTGGGAATCGAGTTTATTGAGAACTGGTTGGCGACCAGAATTGATTTTGCATAAGAAGCAGCTTTAAGACTAGATTGACGTGAAATATTCAGAAATAACTGTGAATTTATATAGCAAAATTTATTCAATGCAGAAATCGAACTTACTATGTATGGCATATCATCTATAGAATGATCAGTCACCATAAACTACAAAGCTGCAAACTATACCTGATCCATCATTGAATATCTACTAAACATTTTTGAAATTCTTCAATAAAAATCGACCATATTCATAAATAAGTCAATATATAGAGGAAATACTTCGCAAATAGACAATCCACTTCACAACAAGAAGCGTCAATTTACACACAAATTTATTGTATGTGGATTACGCGAGACAAGAGATCATGGCCGTAAACCACCACAATATATTCTTTAGATACAAAAAATTGTTAAGTACGATTAAATTTAAGTCTTTCCTGTATCAGTAATTCAAAAGAGTGTATTTACTGATTATTGAATTGTTTAATCAGCTGAGTTTTAAATAACTTTTGTTACTGCAAATTATTGTCACATATTGTCAAGTGGTGATGTTCAAATGAAGAATGTGGCAAAAAAACAAGTATGATTTTTGAGATTTAATCAAAGGTACGAAAAATCATTTGGATATTAGGTTCTCAAAATAGCAATAAAATAAATACTCTATAATTCCTGTTATTAGATTTTGCGACTGTACTGATAACATTCCAATAAGCTTTTAAAATAAAATCGCAAAGACTAAATCAAGATTAAGTATGAAGTATGTATATATCATTTTTACATTGTATTCGATGCGGTCACCAATTCTACTTTTCAATTATTTCTCAAGGATACTGATAAGATAATATTAGGCAGAATTTATAAGCCTATAAAATAAATTCAGCAGTGGTGGGCAAACTTTTTTTTTTTTTGAGGCACACCTTGGTGGTAAGCCTCGACCTAAACCGCATGTTCATGACAAACCAAATATTTTTTGGCGGTACACAGAGTGCAGCAGCATAAAGGTGTCCGACCACTGATTAAAAATGATCCTTTTACATACTTAAAACAGCCTACACGTTTTGGAAAAAAATACGAAAAATGATAACACATTCTGAACAATTCTGTTATCATAGCAATCTTTACTTATATATTAGTACAGTTTTATTGCTGATAAAGTTATTCTAATCTAAAGCCAATGGATTTTTTTTTCACAAATGTAATCCCTCAATTGACAGATTACGCAAGTGCGAATATTAATACAATCGATATGTTCAAATTTTACGCCAGTTCTGTGCGAATTTTCAATCAAAAAGTATCAATTTTAAAATTACATTCTAGGAAGAACAAAAACAGTTAAAAGATGAAGCTTTTTCTGCTTGCATTGTGTATTTCTACAGCATATTCTCTAAATAATGTTGAAAATCCAGTGGATATTTCATCGGCATCAAAGTTTTTACAAGAAATTGACCCATTTAATGAAGTTGCTCCTCATTCATTCCCGTTTACGGTCATGATTCAAATTCATCAAAATAATGTCTGGGTTAATAACTGCGCTGGAGTGATTCTTAGATCAAATAGAGTTCTGACAACAGCACAGTGCCTCAGAAATGCAACAGCAGTAACTGTCATTGCAGGTGTACATAATCGTGATCGTGTTGAACCTAATCAACAAAGAAGAAACGTTCCTGCAAGTAGCTTCAATATTCATCCACATTATGATAACAACAGATTGAACAATGTTGCTATTTTGAACGTTGCTACTCCTTTTACTTTAAATACTGTTGTAGCACAAGCAATACTTCCAAATTCGGTTGATGAAGAAACATTTGAAGGTCAAACTGCTCGTACTTTGAGTTGGGCAAGAATTTCAGGAGAAACGCTTTCTTCGAGTGTTTTACGAAGTCTTACAAATACTGTCATATCAAATACAGAATGTGAAAGATTTTTCGTCCCAGGATTTGTATTCCACAGTACAATATGTGTAGCATCATCAACTCAAAATCGAAATTTCTGTGGAACAAGTGTTCTTACTGCTGAGCGTGGTGGATCAATTGTTATTGGATTGTCTGACTTTGTACCACCAGGTTGTGAGGTTGGTCGACCATTTGGATTCGTACGACTTTCAAGCTTTGTAACTTGGATTAATAGTCAATTGTAAATAAACATTTGTTAAATATTATAAATGCTGATTAAAGCTGAAAATTATGAAAAATAGGCACTTTGTATGCATTTTTTAATTAGGTACCTAAATTCAAATTCGATCAAAAATGTGCATCTGCACCAGGCATCTAAAATTAGAGATTGTGTTAAACCGCCTCAGCAAGTCTTCATTGAAACAAATTTATTTTCGCAAATCAAGCAAAAAGTCTCTTTTTAGGAAAATGATTACTGTTTGAACATTAAGAAGAACAATAAATTAGCATATATACAGCCATAAAATTCGTAAATAGCTAAAAATATGGGATAATGTCAATTTTATTTAAATTTTTATACTTTATTGAAACCATAAAGCACAGTTTCTTTCCTTTTCTCATCAAATTTATTCAGAATATGTTTTCGCATTGCAATAGTTCTGTTGTATGTATCAACAAGCCCTTTTTTCAGTCAATCGAATCTCAAAACTTTTTTGCATGACAATCAAATCATTTTTCACTAAAATTATTTACTTAATAAATTATATTGCCTAGCAAAATGAGCGGAAAATCTATTTGAAAGTACAAGAATCTACAATTGCCGCAATTGCACACCCACGACCATTCCTTTTCTTCAAACTTCATTCACTTAATGTTTCGTAAAATTTCACATAAACATCGTCGGTAGACAATGAGTAATTTTGTTTCTGAATTGAATGAGCTTTAAGCGGTCTTTAAAGTCATCACCTATTGACCGCCTTTTTATGCCAATTTTCAGCTATACTTTATTGGAATATAAAGTGTTATGGCACAAACAGAAAAATTTGAGTTCAAATGTTAGGGTGAATTTGTCATATTTTGACTGATTGTGGTTAAGGATTTAAGGTTTTAATATTTTTATTGATTATAAAAATTCATTGTACTTTGAGGTTGACTTCAGGTATACTTGAAAAAGTTTAAATCAATTTATTACAGTGGTGGGCAATATAAGTGTTGCGACATACTAGTGTGGCACCAAAATTGTAAGTGGTAATATTTCCAGGGTTAGCTATCTCAGAGTTAGATTTCTCTTGCGGTGGGTTTTCACGATAAGGTATGAAATAGATACACCGCTGGTGTACCATTGGTACAGTACAGGTATACCCTTTTGTCGCACCAGATGGACTAACTGGAATGGTACCTATATCATACCGTACCATATCACCTACGGAAAAATAAACAAAACTTCCAATGTTGTGCAATCTCACATTCTTCCGAAATTTTTCTAAGGAATCCATAACAAAACCATAAAAACTTGCGTATGATGTCTTTATTGAACGGTATAATTTAACTAACAATGCTTCAATTTGTGACTTGTATAATAGGTCAATAAAATCGAGAACTGCTAGTGAAAATTATATAAATGCATTAAAAATTCAGGAAAATAACATCATCAGAATAGCATCGTTAATAAGGCATAGAAATAATTGGCAGTAAATTGAAAAATCACCATTTATGACTTTATATTTAGCTATAAATTTCCATTAACTCGATCAAATGCATACTCATATTCATTACAATATGAGACTTGCTTTCATAGCTCAATATATTCATGTCTATGAAGTTGAGTATAGAGTAATTTTAGGCTTGTGAGTTAAGTAGCAGCTTGCAAGTCTTTCATATTTTTGATGTACATACATAATATGAAAAGTTGTTTGCATTTTGAAGCTGAAGTTCAAAGTCTTATCGTCTAAGCTTCTACTTTTTTCAATGTCGACCTTGCTGTTGATGAAATTGTTGAGTTTGAAGTGTTTGATTTTTTTGAGATATTGAAGGGAAAGTTCGTAAAACGAGTCAAAGTAAACAGATGGACTGGACATGTTATTACAAGACCTGCAGATGCTCCGGATTCGACTTTGTAATTGGTAAAAGAGCTCATGGACGACAACAGAACTTTTCGAAGGAAACTTTCGACAAAGAAAGTATTGGATTTGATATTGTAAATTGGCAGACGGAAGTCAGAGATAGTTCAGGAAACATTCGAAGTTTTTTTTGGAAATTGCATAAAATTTTCTTTTTAAAAGCTTTTAAAACTTCGGCCAATATACCCGTCTCTTCTCATAACAATTGAATTAATCTAATTCATTTATATAAAGCCATTCAACATTCCAAAATACGCAATCTAATTTGATTCAGTCTAAAATTTCAATTTTCATTATTTCACCATAAAAAAGTCATGTCATCTTTAAACAAACAAACAAACAAGAAAAAATGCATTAAAAATTCGTCATTATCTTCTTTTACTGCTTAGTTGTTCAACGACTCTCCATTAAATTAATTGAAATTGAAATGATGAAACAAATTTTTTCTGTGATTTATAGTTAGGTGACAAAAAAGTTAATCTAGAAACCTTGATCAGAATATATTACCTGTGGATATTCATGAATAAATTTAATGCAACATTGTTGAGTAGATCATCATACATATGTTTATAATGCTAAGGAAGTACCTAAGTTATGCATTAAACATTTTTGCATGCATTAGTGACTTTGACTTTTAATAAACAAAAGAGACTAGAGCGCTGGTGACTGAGAGGCTTTTAAAGGAATGCGAAAAATTTTACAATGCATTTGTTTGCTTTTTTATTTCATGGGATTGTTTTTATTCTAGAAAGTTCAACATGTACAATTGTATTTTACTTGCTGGAATGGATCTTTATTTTTTTTTTTTTTTGAAAGCCAAATTAAGGTGTTTTCAATAAATTATGTAGCTGATTATAGTGCAAATTTTAAGGTTGAGTCTCTTCTAAAAATTCTTACATTTTTTAATTCATTTGAGGCTTAAAACTTTTAGGAGGCAAGAAACTTGGCATTAACCAAGTCTGTTAAATGAAATTTTTAAATAGTCTAGATCAATTATTATACTAACTAATTGGTAATTGATCGAGTAACGATATCCATTTGAAAGGCATCCACATGAAAGCGGATTCTATTTGTAACAACAGCCACAAACTAGTTTGATTATGGTATCAGGATAGATTCTTTGAAATCCAACCTAGAGCCAATGTCGGCCTGGCATTGGATTTCCGATAATTTCTTCGTCGTGTGTTTTTTGGGCACGAACATGCATTTAAATAAAATTATTAATGTTTCAAATTTGATATGAATTTAAAATTCGTGAGAATCAAATTCTTTTAATTCAATAATGGCCAATATATAAACAGATACAAAGTTTATCAAGAGACTGGAAATCAAGAAATTTTAATTAAATAAATGTGATGATCATATTTTTATAATTGGGTTCTTAAAATATTTAATTCATCCTTTCATAAATTTCAAGAGTCTTATTAAAGTATGTGATAATTATTTCTTATTCAGTCTGTACATAATAGTTGTAGTAATTTATTTGAAGTTAGCAATTAAATTATTTATTATTATATTTTGATTAATTTATTTTTACTAGAACATAACCATACATACAAGCATGGTAAGAAAATTCTAATTTAACAGTTCTCAGTGCTTCCATGAAGATTAAAGAACTAGAATGGCAAAAAAAATAACTGGCTTTGATCAAAATTATCAAATTTATCAACAATAAAATAAATCTTTATCAGTTCTGCAAACTCGATTCTTGTTTGAAACTTTGAATTTTATAATCATAAATATTGCCAGACCACGCAGTTTTAACAATCCATTCAATATATATTTAGTGTGAAGTATCATTGCAAACGTCAATTCGATGTAAATCACAAAAGAGACCTTAATCAGGGTTGATACAGACAAAAAGAATATAAAGAAGATGAAGAGGAAAAAAATTGCATTGTATTCCATCAGTCTTTGAGTTATTACATGTCGATGTGTTATTATTCACCTCTAGTCAATGATCATGATCATTAAATTGAAGATGAAATGACTGCTTATTGTGGATTTTATGTTAATGAAGGAGAGAAAAAATTGATATGAATAATAAAGAATTTAATGATCTATCTCTTTATAGTATGTGCGGCGTTATGAATAAAACTGAAGAAATTAATCAACATATGATAAATGTCGGAGAGGCTTATGAGCTATTCAATTGATCTTGTATACATCTTCATTATCAATGTGCATTATGACATCTTATTCACACTCGAATTTGTGTTCGAATTGATTACATGATGTAATCGGCTTTGAATAGGGCTGAAAAGTCTAGAGCTCGAAGGCAATTTGAATTTTTTACGAAATTGAGTCGACTTTTCTATTTCAAATCTGACACGACTTTAAGCATTGCTGAAAACTATATGAGATAATTAAGTTACAAGGGAAATGTGATTTATCATGACTAAAAAATGTTCCCGATCGTCACAAAATATTCACGGCAGTCAAGTGACTGCGAACGAATCAGCAGCATCCAATTACTAATTAACATCTATCGACTATTCTCAACATTCTATTGAAATCATTAAAAAGCAATCATAAATGCTGTGAAACGCGACACATCCAACGATATCATTTGAGGACCATCAGACACAATCAACATCAGAAGTGAAAAACAAAGAAGGCGTTTCCATACTCAAAAAATGCTTTGTAATAATAATTAATTACATTTTGATGAGAATTACAGTGATTTGAGGTACGACATCGTGTGTAGGATTATTAGCAATATCGGCAATAAAAATCGTCGTTCGAAAATTGATAGACAATTCTCTCCAGATTGCCATTTATGTCAAGTTAATGCCTGTCTCGCAAGAAATGTCGTTGCTTCTGCTAATGTACACTAAATGTGTTTACCACGATGAGTAAGAAGATTATTTATCAGAATAAGAACTTTCGTGGAATGAATCCGTAAAGAAAGTCCAAATTTAGTCAGAACAAAAAGACTCGGTCCATAAATAGCCAAGTGCTGTTAGAATATTCTTAAATGACTGTCATAAGACATTAATTTCCTTGACTTTTGTTGCCATAAAATTAAATCGTTTCGATAAGCAATTTTAATTTTGCATACATGGAACTTCATTTTAAGTTCAAGTAACCTTAATTTCGGGCAATAAACTTCTGTTACTTTCCAAGAATAATAACAAGATCCGCTTCTTAAAAAATAAGATTCATTGACTCTTAACATGAAATAAAGTCATCTCAAATGTGTTTATTATATCTTCTTAAAACTCTTTGCCTGACTGAAGCATTTTCTCAAAAGTGACAAGATGCATAAAAGCATATACATATTGGGAAAAGGTCAACGAATCTTTCGAAACGTCTAATGGATTTTGTTGATTTTTTCTCTTAGACATAATGCTTTAATGTTGAGTTATGAGTTGGACGATATCGTTTTGGGTAGACAGTATTAAATTTGTAATCTTGGAACATACTCAGAAAACACATGGCCCCAACCAAAGGCTCAAGACCTACGGTCGGATTTCATTTAATTTCACCTGGCGCCAGAGTCCAACTGGCCTAGAGCCGGATTTACGGACATTTCTATGTCGTGAGCACTCCGGGTAAGTAAACTGTAAATGTGTGACGATCAGGTGCGTTCGAGAATGCGCTACAAACTGCAACTTTAAATGCTTCATTTCCTCAAACCTTAACAAAATATCCCTCTCATGTACACACAGCAGTGCCGTTTGTTATTACAAAATATTTATTATTATTTAAAAAAATAATAAAGTTGTTGTCTTGCGATGCCCACAAGAAATTAAAAAGTATACATGACAAGAGAAAAATAATGTAGATGGAGGCGCGAGTGTGAAACACAAAAAATAATTTGTAAGTGTCTATCGGTCAACAATGGTCAGACATTCATTGAAAATAATGATATTAGGAGATAAAATATCACATCGTACTCAATTTGCAGTCAATTACAGTCATCTTTATGTAGACAGACTCATTGAAATGAGTGTTACAAAATTTCAACTAATTTACTTGTGTGAAATTGACTCAATATACTGTTTACTGTAGATGGTATGATTAATGTTGTTGAGGATTGTAAGAAGTTCGTCATTGAAAATTTTCGGGAATTAATGATTGCTAATTTTTTAATTGGAATAAAAGTCTATTTTCAGCAGTAAGAATTAATTAAAATTCTCAATGTTTTCCGTCAGCTTGATTTATCCTTTAATCCCTAATCAATTCATATTCTTATCAAAACTTCTCATCTGTCAGTAATTCAAACAAATCTCCATATCATCAATTGAATCACATTTGACGTTTTAATAGGATTTACCATATAAAGTAACCGCAAAAAATTCAGAAGTATCTTTGTGAAGCTTTCTAATGACGTCTCAGCTTTATGATTTATTTGATGCGATAAATTTGAATTATCGCTGCTTGCCAGTATTAATATGAGACCATTGGCGAGTGGACCTCTTCACGTGTGCATTATTTTCACATTTAATTGTAATTTTTAAAAGGCTTGAACTTCCCAAAAATATTAAAACGAACAGCCAAATTAAAATTTTAGAAAAGATTAAGTGACATAATACTTAAATATCTATTTGGTACTACCTATGTCCATGAGATGCTCAAGCGCCTTAAATCGACCAAATAATCACATATTGAGCATTGTCATTTCTATACATGAATGTACAATTTGCTTAAGCATAATCATTTTTGTTCATTTAATATAAATTTGGTTGCGTCTGAAAAACTTCATTTCCTTGCAAGTCTCATTGCTTTGTCAATGTCTCTTGACATTTTCATTTCGTGAAAATTGTCGACCTTTAAATTAAACATTTTAATTGATGATAAATAATTACAATTGTTGTTCTGATAAGTTGACTAGACTCTACTGATCACGTTTAATATAAGTGACCAAGCAAATGTGTACAGCTATGATAATCACATTTATATGAATTAATCAACAGATGAGCCATTGAGAATTAAGTTCTCATTGATTAGTATGTGTTCATATTAGGCTTTATGGTCGATCAATTAAGACTGAGGCAAAAAAAGTTCTGCACATATAAGTAAACAGAAGATGGTTACGGTTTGTTAATGAACAAACATTAAGGAATGAGTATCGATGAGTTTGAGGAATTTATTGTAAAAATTCTTGGATATTTCAATGATTCTAAATGAATGTGAGCTAAATATAGTTGGAATATTTACGGAATTGCTTAATTCATTTTAGATTGTTCAACAAAGCATCACAAACCAATCTGTCCAATGATGATACAAATTGAGTGAGAAGTTGGCTTCCTGATAAATTTACTTAGTTAACTCAAATAAATTAGCATGAAAATTGAGTCACGGATGATTTTTAATAGTTTAAATATTGATTGAGAGGATTTTTAAGCTGTGATTAAAAGTGTGCCTGAAACTAGTTTTTACGTTATTTATAGAATGGTTGATTTGACAATTTTCATAGAAAATGAATTGAATTTTTGAACAAATTTTCAATATTTAAAGATAAGAGGGAGGTTCAATTTGTAAATCTCAAGCATGTCTGGTTGTTGAGATCTCGTGCCTCACCAAACCAGCCAGCCGATGAAGTGATTATGCTAGTAATGTTGGCTAAATTCAAATACTATGAAGAAACAGAATGTTAAATAATTCAATTAATTATATCTTATCATGATAATCAATATTTCCTAATATTTTTTTTAAAATCCCAAGGAATTCATGTAATCATTATCCAATATATCGAGGCCCAACTTCAGCTGTGCGGAAATCAGTAATGACTATCCATTAATCTAATCTTTTAATTTACAAAACAAAATTTTTCACTTTATATTTTCTTTAGACAATTAGCCACAATATCTCATTATGCTTAACACTCAACCAAAATCTCTTGATTATCAGCGACATTCAAATTTATTCTTAATTTTAACCGATTTGTCTCAATTTATTAATTTAATGAAGTGTTCATATTGAGAAAATTCGACGCTATTTTTCATCTTTCCCATTAGAACTTGAAACGAGATTTTTTAATGAATTTCGACAGTGGCACATTTATTTATCTAAATAACTTAAAACCTATTGTTCCTCTTATTATTTCCTTCTCAATGTCACAGGAAGAAAAATTGAGAATAAAAATTGAAATTCACGATAATAAAACACAAAAGAAGAGATCGGCAGAATGAAGATAAGATGTTGTTTAAAGAGATTTCAAGAGATTCTAGTTACGAGTGGTGATAAATAATAACTGAGATTCTGGATTCTCATTCTTAAGCTCTTAAGACAGGTGTATAAATGAATGATTTCGGAAATTATACTAATTTTATAGTTGATTTAAGTGTTTTAATGATTTATGATATGTGGAGACTTAGGATCTTTAGGATGATTTTGCAAGAATTTAGAAGATTGTCAAATTACTAGTGTATTGATCGAGGGGCTTAAGCAGATTTTTGCCCAGCAATAGGGATTTGACTAGCAAAAAAAATCTGATCACTAAAATCCATTACAAAAATTAAATAAAGCATTTAACAATCATTTTAAGCTAGGAAACCAAACTATAAGCCAGTAACTAGATAGAACTAGGCTAAAGCTATAAACTCGAGCTCTCAAGGCTGTCTGGTTACTGAGATTATACGTGTTACTAATGCGATCAAGCGTCATTTCTCTCAAAAATACGCTTAAAACAGTTTTGAGGAGCAAGAGTGCTAAGATAATGATTTGAAACTTTTATACAGATACTGTTCATATCTTTATCTGACCGTGATTTCAAAGGATTTTTCATTGCCACTGTCAAAATATTTTAAATATTTTTAATTACCCCCTGTCAGACCCCGATCAATGTTAAAAAAAATCATCGTTTTTTAACACTTTACAAGCATGTATATGTCATCAGTAGGCGGCATTTTACTATACAAACAGTCAATTTAGATCTGTGATAAGTAAATCTTCAATGGGTCGAATGATTTATGACATAAATACCAAAAAACTTAAACAGTTAGTCTTGCAAATATTTAAATTTATCTCACAAATGCCACAATTTACAATTTTTATGGACATTCTTTATAATTTGACCTTTCGTGTGTAAAAGGAGACTTGCCTCTCAGAAAAAAAAATCAATTTAAGACAACAAGTCGTGTGTGTGCTGCGTAATTAGATAAACAGCATTTAAATGAGATTTTTTTGATGATCTTCAGATTAAAGTAAATGAGAAATGGATATGATTATGGAAATATTTAAGTAATTGATCAATATGAATGGCCTATAAAATGTCAATTATTCTGTTTATGATTGCTTTTTGGGTATTTAGATATTGAAGGTTACGGATGAGAAATTGTCAGATTTATTGATTGAATTTTAATCATGTTTGCTGTAAACGTGTAAGTCAAGGCTCAGACACTCAACCAAAATTGTAATTTTTTACAATTTTTACAATTTTTTCATACAAAAATTGTGAAAATTGTAAAAATTGTACAATTTTTCTAATTTTTACAATCTTTTCTTATAAAAATTGTGAAAATTGTAGAAATTGTACAATTTTCGCAATTTTTTCATACAAAACTGACAAAATTGTACAATTTTCAACTTAACATAAACTAGTTTCAATGATTTTCATATTTGGGAAATACAAGTGAAAAATTGATTTTTCAAAGGGTTTTCATCTTTTTATAAGAAAATTAATGTGAAATTTGGCTTTTCCGAGGAATTTTCATCTTAAATTGAGAAAATAAAGGCAAAATTTGGTTTATATGTGGGATTTTTCACTCCAAATAAGAAACTAGAGACAAAATTCGAATTTTTCGAGTAATTTTCCATTCTATTTATGAAAATCAAAGCAATTTTTAGCTTTTTTGAAGGATTTTTCACACCAAATAAAGAAACCGACGCAAAATTCGGCTTTTCTGAGTGGTAATTTACCCCATATACAGAAACCGAGGCAAAATTTGGCAATTTTGTGGGGTAATTTACTCCATATATAGAAACCGAGGCAAAATTCGGCTTTTCTGAGGGGTTATTTACCCCAAATTTAGAAACCGACGCAAAATTCGGCTTTTCTGAGGGGTAATTTACCCCAAACATAGAAACCGAGGTAAAATTCGGTTTTTCTGAGACATTTTTTACCCTTAATAAGAAAACCGAGGTGAAATTCCGTTTTTCCGCTGGAGTTTTCATCATAGTTTAAGAAAATTATTGCGAAAAATAGCAATTTACAAGATATTTTTCCCATTTTGTAAGTAAAACAGTAAAAAATTTCACATTTCGTCAATGAATTATGCATCAAAATATGATTTTTCAAGAAATCCAGTCATAATAACATTTTTCAACTTTTCTATGTTTTTACAAAATAATTTTCCTGCTGTGAAAACTATAATTTCCATCTATTAATTAGATTACTAAATTATTAGTTTCTTGAAATTTACATCAAAAAATTGTGAAAATTGTAAAAATTGTACAATTTTTTCATACAAAAATTGCGAAATTGTGAAAATTGTACAATTTTTACAATTTTCACAATTTTTTCCATACGAATTGTAGAAATTGTACAATTTTCACAATTTTTTGTTGAGTGTCTGAGCCTTGGTGTAAGTTTAATGTTGATTTTGTTAGATTTGTGGATAGTATCTCGAGTAATCAAAAAATCTACATCAAAAACTGACAAAATCTCCACGGAAAATGTAGAAGATGTACAATCAGACAGGTGGAAATCTAAACAAGTAAAAAGTTCAAAAACACAAACAGTCTGACAGACTGTTTACTGAAAGTAACAAGGTGAATGATGAGTGCTGCCGCATAAGTCAATACAATTGATCTTCAAAATAAGAAATTCAACAAAAAAATCATTTTCATATTTTTGTGTGCTATGTGCTGCACGCCTAATAATATTGATTCATATTCGTAAAGTAATCTCAATATATCTAATAAATATAATGTGTAGATACTCACATTCCCAGTTGTTCGAGCATCGAGGACAGCTGCGTTGAGTAGGATGATGATCCAATAAACAAATGGAAATGCCATAGTGGCTGTTGTGATTTTCTTCATCTTTTTTATATTCAATAAAAAATGTTCAATTTCACACTTCTTTATGTTTCTAGCGACACAGAATTAGACACTCAAAAAATTCTATTTATGGAAAAGAAGGAAATGAAATTGATTGGATTAGTAAATTTAATTAAAGGTTTTTATATAAAGGTTCACACAATCGACACAAATGAAGAAGGTTCCATCGTGTAACTTTAAAGGCTCTAAACCTCTTTCGAAGCCTTCTTCATTTGTGCTGCTCTGATCAGCAATCATTCACATACAAAAAATGTCCAAACACCATTCAAACAATTGATTGGATATGTATAGGATTCCAAAATAAATTAATTGATTCCTATGATTGACTTTACTGCGAAGTCACCCATTCTTAATATAAAATAAGATTACGATCAGAATTTGAACAACTCATATCTAACACAGATCCTAAATTCATTTTAAAAAATATCAAAAGTTACATATGCATAGAATCTTTTAAATTTTTCAAAAATCCGAAGAAAAAATTCATCGAATTCTTAAAAATCTATACTCAAAAACTAGCTTCAACTCAACTTCAACTTAATCTAAAATGAAATCACGTGAAAAGAAACGAGTCGTGCATTAATTAGAATTTCTAAAATGTTTGAATAAAAATACAAAGTTTTATATTTTTAGCATTCTAAGAGGATCTTTGAAGAATTCGAAGAAGTTCTGTTTGCAAAGGGAACATTTGAAACTTATGTAACAATAAAACTAGAATTCTACTGTAACGCTTTTGAAGTGGATTCATGAACTAAAATTTAAAAAATTGTAGAACCACCTCGACATTAAACGTTACGTAATTATCGAATATTCCCAAAGCTCCTTGACTAAATGATGATTCTGTAGAATCATAATTATTGATGACTTCTTAATCTCGAAACGTGATTTGTGGGGAAATTTAATTGTCTGTGAATTCGTGGAATTTTCGACAAAAAAAGGAAAAGAACTGAGATATCATTAAAAAATTAAGTCTAACAAAGTTGGTTGCTTGTAGGATTTTATTCTAGTAATGTGGCTCCGGGTCGGCTGAACCAGCCCCACGTCGAACTCAAGCTAGTCTGGGACCACATTTTGGCCATTTGTATCCCGTGTGGCTTACTTGTTACTTGTTATATTAAAAAAAATTTCGGAATTATCAATGTTTAAATCAGATCCTACACCTCTCTTCCCTGAACATAAAAGTGAATGAATCCCATTTGCTTGCTAATGTATTAATTTCTTCTTTCAAAATCCATTAGTCACAAGATGAGAAATATAAGATAGTAATCTTTAATGTCTCTAAAATTTGTAGGCTAAATTAACCCAGATTTATTGCGGCCATAAAAATGACTTTGATTTCAACTCATTTTATATGTAGACGTTAGAATTTCTTCATTATTCGCAGAGATTATTCACCAGAATGATCATTAGTGGAGTATTCTGTCTACAATCAATTTGTTGAATGATTTATCAAGATCTCTAGTTATTCAGTTCCTAGAAAGTGCAACGGTACTTGCAACTTGATCATTTCTTTAAAGCCTTGAATAAGTTTATGAACATTCGACCTAGAATCAATATAATTTTTCAAGAACATTTCTGATTTTTAAATATGCCGTTTCAAGAAGACAAACAGCTTTCCACGTGCAGATGGCGATATTAATTCTATACACAGAAAACATTCTTAATATTCATAATTAAAAAAACAAAAACGTGTTTTATGAGAGATTCTTTAATAAATGTCCACTTGTTTAGAAAAGTTAAAAACGCATAAAATTCTTTTGTGAACAGGTTCAATAAGGAGGGATTGATATTTAAGGTGATAAAATGAGAATGTTTTTTGTAGGCAAACGTTGGGATAGCATATTATAAAATTAGCTTTATTAACTGTTAGAAACTAACTTTTGTTTTACGAATATTGAATTGTCATGTCAAGCTGATTATTAGGGAATCGTGTATCTGAATGGAAATTGATTTCATCAAACAGAAGTGCGCTTGATCGTTATTTTATACAGTGTAATGGGTTCAACAAGAACATGAAAGGACACGGTGTAGAAATGATCGAAAATCCAGTCCCAGACCAACTTGACTTTGGTCTAAGGTCAGAGTCACACTAGCTAGATGCCGGATTTCCGATAATTTCTATCACATGTGTCATCCACCATACTTTCCTAACTCTTGGACGCAATAGAATGATCCTTAAACTGCATATTTTAGAGATTCTGCTCCCTGATATTTTAGACCGAGGTTCTATTTTAAGCAAGATGATCAATTTTTTGGAGGATCTTAAAAGATCAACAAAAACCATCTTAAGGCAATAAATTGCAATTTTAATGTCTCTAGTTAATTTGCATGCTAAACAACTGTATCAGTCGTGATGGCCTTTTTTGAGCCCCGTTGTTTTACAAATTGCCTTTGACATATTCAGGAAATAATTTTTTGATTAAAAAATTCTGAGCTGTTAATCCTTTTTAAACGGTTTTTAGCAGGAATTTAAATATTTTAATCGACCTCTGACATAATCCACTATAATTAAGCCACAATCCAAATCCACAATCACTAAAAAGTCATAACGATCATAAAATGTTGCAAAATCTTTCACAATATCACCTCAAAGACATAAGCGATTATTTGATCATTAACAGAGTAATACTTTTGCTAATATCCACAACACGATCATCTGTAAAGACTGCCTACAGAGCTGCCTACAGAGCTGACCCTTTTTAATCAAATTAATTTGGCAAATTAATTTACAACAAAAAAATTATTTCAATTTTAAGTTTCGATAGCTTCGCAAAATCATTGTAAATGATATTTAAAGGTAGTTTCGTGCTGAGATGGAAAGAGAAAGAAATTGAGTCATGATTGACATTAATATATACAAATGGCGACCTTGACAATCACCAGAGAAACTGTTCAAAAGATTCACATTAACCGCAATATTAAACTCACTCCGATATCATTCAGCTTCGCATATATCATTAATTTACATAATGTGATATGGAAATGATATTCGAGACAATTTTGTAAGGGAGCAGCATTTTATCGGTAACAGAGCAACAAGTGGAGACCGTGTGATAATGAAAATTGAGATGGTAAATGGATGGACTGCTTGCTACTTCCGAGTACCTCATTATAACGTTTATAGTCGCTTTTGCCTGGTCTTTACCAATCTCAGATAGTTCAGTGGGAGGAACGTACGTCATATAGGTTGTCCACTATTTAGATAACCTATCCAAACTCCCAATGGCTCAAACTACTTGTTTCTTTATCCGACAAACGCTCAAAATGATAAATTAACGTCCGGCAATGCTCATCAACAAAAAAAAGCAAATAATAATTTATGGAACCGTCGCGTAGTATAAAATGATCTCTATTTCCGATGACATTCAAAGTCGTCTTCTTATCAAATGACATTTTGTTCGCATAAAATAGAATTGAGACATCATTATCAAGGGAAGAAAATTAATTTATTATTGAAACAATAGAATGGGCGAGGAATGTTCAAATATTTTATAGAAATATTTATTACCTAGTCAAGTGTTAACAAAAGGTTTTGGAACAATAGATGAACATCGCTGGACACAAAAATATTAATTTTCTATTTTCGATATCTAGCTTGTTTCCTCATGTAAATCATAGATTTGGTTTATGAAACTAGAGATTTGGAATTGACAATAGAGTCTTGGAAGATCTAATAATTATCACATCTATTAATTTTGTGCTTTCATGCTAAGCAGGTGAGGTGTCATGTTGTATTCAAAGATTAACGAATTATTAACACTTGCGTGAGAAGTTAATTGAGATTTTTCAATAATAACTAGACATAAACGTTGTCTTTTAGGATGTTAATCGAATTTTTACAGGATTTTAGAATTTTTAATCGCTGCTGGATGATGTAATGTGTTGTACGTGGTGTCATTTGGTTAGATATGATCACTTTTTGACTATCAGTAATCATGACACATTAATGAACTAGGAAATATTCTATTCTTCAGAACACGAACAGTGATGTTTCCAGCAGGATGCAGATCATATGAGAGTGATGGTAAGAATATACTGCTAATGGTCACTTCTGGGTGGTTCAAACAGATATTTAGAGAATTTATCAATTTTGATTAATTTTATTTGATCCCCAGATTAATATACCAAATAATTCTCTATAACAGTGGTGGACAACCTGTATTCTACGGCACACTTGCGTGTTGTCAAACATTCTTGGAAATGCCTTGAATCATATGCCATGTGCATTTTTGGTCGAAGCTAACTATCAAGGTGTGCCATGAAAAATAAAAGGTTGTCCATCACTGGTCTAAATTTTTCATCCTTTGCCAGAACCATAAAATTTCATCAAAATTTATTCAACTTTTAACAGCAACATTTCTTTTCTTTATTCTGAATGATCCCCGCCTTAAAACTGCAAATTACGGTAATCATTCTCTCATTATCCATTCTTTCATCTCAATTCTCATGTTAACTTAAAGGAACACAAACAACATTGTTTAAAATTGACAAAGCCCAATGAAATTTAAACAAACGAAAGACAAAGTCTTGAAATTGTGAATGGAAAATAAAATAAATTAAAGGAACAAAAGAAATAAAATCTAACATCCTCAATCACAGTTAATGGATAGCAAGAAGAAACGAATTTCTCAACGCATTAAACTAATTAAATATTATGATGGGTAATCTCTAGAATCAGACACAACACCATACACGATTAATTTCTTTTATGCAAATAAGTCTCAAAGCTAACAAAGATGTTTTGAAAGTTGAAAATTAAGCATCTGTGGTGTTAAGGTCATTAGAATCCATTCTTGATGTTTACGGGTTATTGGCATTTAAGAATGAACGAATATGATACTTTTGAGATAAAACTGGTGTATGAGTTAGTAGAAATGACGCGATTTTTGGTGGAGATATCCCAAATAGCACAAGTTAATCGATCGAAAATCCAGCTTGATGGCGTGTTGTATTCGGTTTAAATCCGGCATCATGCCAGAGTCACGCCGACGATGTGTCGAAATTTGGATCAATTAACCGAGCGCTATTTGGGTATCATTATGATTTAATGCTTATTATTGATTATTATGAACAAATTTAAGGTTTTTCACTTGGATTTTGAGTTTGGCGAGTAGATAAAAAACGATATAGCTAGATGAAAAGTTAATGTTCTGTGGATAACTGGTCTTAATGTGAATGAGAATTTTCTATCGATTGAGAGATTCCTTTAAACATTTTATTGCTATTTTCATCTAAAATGATAATTTCAAGTCATCAAGAATGATTTTATTTTCTATAAAATCCGATAAAAAGAGCTACTAAGTAATGATTTCAGTCTGATAACATTAATTTCTAGCAATAAATCAAACTTTACTATCATTCAAAACTAGATAGCAAATAAATGGTTTAAAATGTAGTTTTAAACTCAAAAAATCAAAAATTATCTCCAATAGATCTCAAAATTCAATAAAATATTATGAAATAAGTACTCAATTTTTTACGGGTTTCTCCGGGATTTGGTACAAAAATTTGCTCAATAAACTTTTATGAAATCAATCAGGATTTTATGGTCACGCGCTTCATTTTCTGTTAAAAAAGTTCAAAAAACCACAGAAACAAAAAAATCAATCTGAATATTCTTGAATAAATTGATTTACAGTCATCTAATTTCTATTCATTTCCTATTTATGTTTGGCTTGCTTTGTTTTTCCTTCAGTTATATTTATATGATGACATAATTGATTTACGAGATCCTCAAGCCTCATCGGTTTCATGATTTTTGAACAGTTTATGATACATCTTTCATTCTTATCTCCAATAAGGTTTAAATTTGTTTTTATAAGTCTCATCAGAATGATTTATTGATACAAAAATGTTGGATTTGTTGTAAATTCTTAATAAGAACATCCAAAATGTCACATTGATACATTTTTCATGTAATTTACCACCTGCTGCTTGTTTCATTTTTTCTCTCCAAATACAAGATGCCAATGGTGGCGGATAGAGAAGTCAACGTTACAACAAATATTTTTTTGAAAAGAAACTTGTTACAAATTTACATCAAATTTTTGGGATTTTAAAATATTTTTGACCGTTATTTTGAAGATAAATAAATTCAGTTATTTCGTGACGCAAATTCATTTCTTTTATGAATTAGATGACAGTGACGACTAAATAAACAGTGTCCATTTCGATTGCAACTTTTATAATTGGAAAAACAGCATTAATTTAATATTTTCATTTCATTAAAAAACGGTATTTAAAAATTCAAATATTTTGTTCTATAAATTTAGTACTTGAGTTCTACGTTTGTTCTAAGTATAAGGCCCTAAGTTCTAAGTATAAGGCCCTAAACTTTTCTCTCCGCCACCATTGGACAAGATGTATTTTAATTTGTTAGATAAATATTTTCCTACATTTGTGTCTCAAATCAAATTATTAAATAAGCCTGACTTGTTTATCATCTCAATCAATTCGAATTTGCATAAGAAATATGGATCATTAGGCCCAGGCACACCTTAGAATTTATATTGTATTGATTTCGATAAATATATGGAATAACATTCACTTTCAGTTTTAAATGATGATTAAGGATGATGAAATTGTATGAAATAAATTAAGGATAGATTTGAATAAGACAAAACATTATGATAGCAAACGAGTCAGATGTGAGATTTACTTCACTGAAGTAAATTAGAGCAACAACGGCTCTCGATCAATCGATTTTAACGATTGTTTGGAATCTCATCAGAAGTGATTTTTAGATCTTAATTTATATATTTCTAATAACCATAAAAGCTTCAAATCGACGAGAATAGCAAAAGTATTAAACACCGATGAGAAATACATTTAGATACGTGATCGACTATCAAAAAATATCGTCATAAAGAAGCAATCGACAGAATTAAATGTCAAAAAATCTTGTTTCAGCAGCGATCTAATTTGTGTGGAACGTCAACAAATAAAGACAGAAAATCTTTACGGTAATATCATATGTTCTCTTATCGAGCATTGATATCAAATGAGTGCTATCATATTTTATGGAATGTGCTTTATTTTGATGTCTTTTTGATCTGATTCCATCTCTTTGTGTTCCTTCAAAATTAAACTGATCTATTTGTGATTTTTCAGCCAAAATAGTGACGTTAACATGATCATAAATTTGTATCAAGGCTTATTTAATGATGATTTCTCAAAAAACGTGGATCTGTTTACAAATAAAAAGGAGTGACGGAAGGCTAATTGAATATTTTATAGAAAGGCCTAATAAAATGTCTGATGATAATCTCGTAAATTTGTTGTCAAAGTGAATCCATCAAAGCTAGATTTAGACATTGTGAATTTTTATTATGTATGATTGTAAAATGCAAAAATTTTAAGCCAAATTAGAGCAGTCTTGAAAAATGTTAAAGTTAGTCGGTTTAGTCATAAAATAATTTTATGTCCGACTTCTTTGAAAAGATATGATTTTAGGGTCATTTACTTATATGCAGTATATCAAGCAGGGTTTGTCCAAAATTGCTGGGATGCAGCGTTGGACGAACCATAAGGCTCAATCGCAATCTGCAGAGCTGTGATTCTTGGCCCTTACCAGTGATCCTTCCTTGAACCCTAATTTCATGGTTCACACTAATCTTTGTGCCACGACACACAAAATTGCCTCTTTTATTTTTAAGACCGTAACGTAAGAAAAAGTTTGTCCACAACTTCATTGACGTTTTGAGAATATTTAATCACCCTCAGGTCAAGCATCCTTGACAACACAGGCGACTTTTTTTTCTGCATATTTAACAAAATTTTAACACGACGAAAAATATTCTTAAGAGATGAAATATTTAGATTCAATAACATATATGAAAACGTGATGCCGCAAGCATATGCAAGAAATTTAATTCTTGAGTTCAAAATATTATTCAGAAGAAAATTAAAAAGAAGTTCAACGCTTTGATATTTTAAAATCCAATTAATAATGCCACGGGAATTAGACTGACTGCGCTTGTGTGAATCAAAGAAAAAAAGCTGAATGAGGATATTAATTTTTTGGTGAAATATTGTAGAATTTGCATTATGTCATTGATAAGGAAGATAATAAGCAGATTAAGCTATTTTTGGGATTTAACTTGACTATTTTAAACTGGTTTGGGATAGTATTTTTGTAACCAAAATCTCTGCTGTTCAACAAAAAAAAGTTTGAGGAGTTTCAAGAATTTAAATGTCTTCCTTAATTTATTTAAAAGCTTTCAGCTGTGTCTGAAATGCAAATTATTGCATTTACAATTTTTATCATTTTTTTCTTTATTTATTTGCAAATTTTTTCTCAAAAAATTACATAAATAACTACAAATCTGCACAAATTTACAGCCTGAATTCAAATTTCTACAGCACTGATAAATATATACTTCATAACTTAATATTCAGCCAATAAACTGTAATAATTTATTGATAATGACAGACCATTTGAGTGTAACGCCAAAACTCATTTTCGATTGCCTCAAAGTATGAGAATTATGGTAAAAATTATTAATATTGAACCTCCAACACTTTTCAAATTTATCCTAAGAATGAATTAGTCACGACAAAGCTCTTATCCCGAGCGACACAAATTAGGAAGACTCCACTAAGTTACTCTATAGACTCCGTTAAATCTCTTTTATTAACACTAAATGGGAGCTGCCTAAATTCGACGTGAGCCTTTAGGGTTCCGTCGCGGATCTTTTTGCATTTATGTCGCTCGGGTTTGGAAATATTTTGTAAATTTCCTGTTATTGTTGATTGCTGATAAAAAATTAATATTCATAGTCTTATATCCTCCTTAATTGGAATATTCTTGTTTCTGATAAAGTTGAGGCACTGAGAAACTAGAGCACTATTTTGTGAATAAATATCGTAAAATTTTAACTTTTTTCTCCATTCTTTGGAGTTTAAAATGCTTTTTATAGAGGTAAGAGATTACATAATCATCAAAATCATTTAAATTTCTTGAGAACTAAGCACGTTTGAGATAAGAAAGAAGATTGAAAAATTCACGTTTTTTTGGGATGAATTAAGAAGTTTTTAGAATATTTCTAGAAATTAAAAAAATCAAGGTTTGGGCACTTTTTAAATTTTTAAAAGAATTTGAAATTTGAATTTTTTTGATTTTTACAAATTTTGATTTTTTTAAAATTTTGAATTTTTTTTACTCAAATTTGAAATTGACTGTTGTGAAATTTTAAAGAATCCACAAAAATCTAAAGCATGCCAAAAAAAATCATGACCCAAAATATTCACGACTTATTTATTTTTTCCTCCAAAAATCTTACGAATGATTGAGCACTTTTTGAGAAGAGATGCTCGACAAACATCAAATGAAAGTGAAATTATATATATTTTTTGAAGATCGAGGATGAACGAAAAGTTCAAGTAAGCTACTCAGACTTGATTTTGTTTTAAAATCTCCACCCACAGACACTTGTAACAAAAATATTTTTCTAGCATTTTTTGATCAAACGTCACGAGCCATTTGTGAAAATACAAACTTGACAAAATCACCAATTTTATTGTCTTTTTGGAATAAAAAAAAATTAATCTAATAAATCAGCATATATTCTTGATTTTTTTTTCTTCAAAAAACCCAATCAATGTCCACAAAAAACTAACTTCCAATCACACAAATACACAAAAAAATTCTAAAATGCAAATAAGTTTATTACTTCACTTTAAGATCCGACTTAGATTTCAAAAAAATACCGCACCGATCCGAATTTTCGATGCTATTCAATTGAAAATCTTTTTGCAACTGAAACATCTCGTCTTAAATTTTTTTTCTTATTTCATTGTGCACAGCACACAGCACTCACACATGTCTCATCTCAATTTCGTAAGAGCTTTTTGTGCTTTGTTTTTCTTTCGTGCTGTGTTGTGCTGTCTTCATGCGAAGAGAAAAAGAAATGTCTACAAAAACAGCATCCAAGTGTAGTGCGACATGCATAGTTTGTTGCTGTGTTGTGTGGTATTTGGAGATGTGGAATACGCTGTTGCTGTATATGTGATGTGTTGAATGAGAAAGAAGAACATCACAAGACAGAAAATGAATAAGAAAGATGTGAATGAAAAAGAAAGATTTAAATGATGGAACAGGAAGGTAGAAAGAAGAAATTGTGAGTGGTTATAAACACGTGGATATGTGCAATAGATTATTGTGTTGAATTTTGATGAAATTATGACAAAACATTGAGCATCTTATTTTATGATATATTTTGATTAATTCAATTCGAGACAGCATTAATCACAAAAACATTAAATTAGAACTATTGTTATCAAATATACAGCCATCCACTTTAGCAGCAATGGCGTACCAGTTAGAGCATCGGTCTACCGACCCTAGAACTCGTGTTCGATCCCATGCATTTTCACGATCGGGTGCATTTTCACTGTACCCCATAATTGTAGCCTTTGAGTTTCAAGCAATAAATCTTTCATTTTATACAAATAAGAAGTAAAGCAAGCACAATGACATTATTGACATCCAATTTGCATAAATCAAAATTGAAACATAAGGTCATGCTAACAGAGTTCAATCTTAAATTTATTTACTTGCTCTGAATTCCATCTTCAAAAGTAAATATTTCTACTAATTAAGTCTTGGCCAAAGTCAAGTGCTGTAGCAATGATCATAAAATATTTTGATTTATTCTTCAAATATTTCTTTCTAAATTCAAAAAGTCAGTGTCACTATGAAATCAATTTCATGAGACTTTAGCATCAAAAATTTGTTTCACTAAATTTAAATTTGAATCCACAGTCGTCATGTGATGAAACGGTTCACATTATAGAAATTTTGCAAATAGAATTCCAACAAGTAAATAAAATAGTTTTAATTTAAAATTCATGCTGGTTTCTGTGTTGTGGATGCACTTTTACAGTGGTGGACAACCTTTTATTTTTTAAGGCACACTTTGGTGGTTAGCCACGAACAACACACGGTATATAGTTTATGGCATTTTTGGCTGCTTAATAATGTACCGCAGCACGCAGGTTGCCCATGACTGCATTCTTAGAAATGTCTACCATCACATCTTGGTGGGTATCTCCATTATTTTAGCTGGAGATGTTCGGCAGTTGAAATTTGCTTGCCGAGCAGCTTCTTCAAGGCTTGACTTTTGAATTCTTAGCATTTTGTCCAATAAGTAAATGCACGGCTGAACTGGATTACTTTTTTCTAAATTTCGATGCTAATTTATGTATTCAGTAACAAATTTCCATCTAAAGCCGGCTACATTAATGCTAAATGCCAATGTAAACTATACAGATTCTCTGTAATATTATTTAATATTCCATGCCTATAGCACTTCTTCTCAATCATTTGCAGTAAGTCGTTCTTGCACAAAAAATAAAAACAATTTTTCTCTAATTAAATCAGTCTGAATTTGCTTTTGTGAGCTGAATTTAATTTTATTGCAACAATAATAATTGATTTTAATGCTTTAAGTATGTTTTTTCTAACTGTATAAGTCATTTATGAGATGTTTTGTAAATAATATTGTATTTGAAATGTCACATGATGTTCCTCTCGAACAATTCAATGTGAAGAAATGAAGAAATAAAGAATTTCTGCTGTTTTCCTTGTCTTTGTCATTTCGAGTGTCATTTTGAATAATTTCTTATAAGCTCTCGAAGATGTGCATAATAGGATAGAGTTGTGGTAGGTAACCTGTGAGCCGCGGTACATTTGTGTGCCATCAAAAGTCTTTGAAAATGCCATGAACCGTATGCCGTGTGCGATTTTAGTCGAGGCTTGTCAACACAGGTGCCACGAAAAATAACATGTTCCTCAGCACTGTTATAGAGACTATTTGGAATTGGTTAAACATCAAAAAAATACTTGATTTGAAAAAGTATAGAGATGTCATCTAGAGATTTTAAGGAGTTGCATTAGATGCTTCTTGGTGGGCTTTGAGAGGTATAGAAATATTGAATTGGTTTCTATGAATCTCGTCTTATTTCTGTGACTAATGGATGCAATTAAAATTCATTAATTAAGTATTAATTACTTATTTGCATTCTGAATTGTTAAATGTCTTTATTTAATTGTTCATCTTTGAGTAGAAATTGAACTTACAACTTTCATTCATATTGATTTCTTCCGAATATCACCTAAATCCGCGCCAGAGACGGCTAGACTCTGACTTTGTACTGGATTCAATTTAAATTCAGCACAATGCTAAGCTATATAAAGTTTGTATCCAATAGCCGTTTCGTGTGAGAATGGAATATTCTTATATCCAATCGTCCATCTTAATCATTTGATTTCCGGCTATATGTAAATCAACATTATCCACATAACCACGTCATTTGATTGAATCTTTTGTGTATAAAAAAAATAATTTCAATGTCTAATCCTTGAAAATCAATATCATCTTTAGTATGTTGCTACCCGTTACTACATTTTTCGTTACAATTCTAAATAGGAAGAAGTGGTTTCTACATAAATCAGAAATCTTCAAATACTTCAATTAAACAGATAAATGAGCTGCATTCAATTTCTAAATATCAACAACTTTTCATCTGAACAGCATATTCAGCCAAACCGCAAACAGAAAAAAATATTTCAAGTTCATAAAAATAATTTGCAGCATTAGAAGAAAGCTCACTCCAGGGTAAAAAAAACGAAGTTAAACTACCGCATTCTATGCCGTCAACATTTGACCTGAACTGTTTGTAAGAAGAATTCAAACCTGATTTGTTCTGCATTGCGATTATTTAAGGCGTCAACCGACAAGGTTAATAAGTTTCATCAATTAATTTCCAGTTGTGGATTCTAAAAGTTTCCTTATAATATTTTTTGCTGTTCCTCTTTCTACATATTATATCATTTGATTGAGTATCATCAATTTTTTGTGGTTTAATTTTGTAATATTTGAATTACAAAGTAATATTACTGTATCGAACAAATTTTTTTGAAAGTAAGTATTGCATAGATTAGTTTAAATATCAATATTTAATCTGATTTCAGTACTCACGTCTTTAAGTCTTCAATATTATTTTTTTGGATGTATTCTACATATTAAAACTCAAGGTAGATAAATAAATGAACTTTTTTTTCTGTGGAATGTTAATACTAAAGAGTATGGGATGAAGTAAGTTTAATTGAAAATTGTTATTGGTTTCAATTAAAAAATTGGATGTCATTTAAAAGACTTTCAGTATTAAAAATAATTCGAATTATCGTTTAGTTAACTAAATACTTGCGAGGGTAATATGCAGTGTAAAAGTGTAAGGCAATATATCTATATAGTCTTTGAAGGGCCCAGCATTATGAACTGGAGGCACTGCGATTTAAATCTGTTGTACCGCACACTTTAGAGCACGTAACGTCAACGCTCTACCATTTAGACCATTAATGCCATTTCACCGTAGTACAATACTATGGAAGCTTTTAAATGAGAAATTGATTTAAAACAAGAAGATGAGCTAGCAGTGATTCTGTTTAACAGAGCGCCCTGCAAAGCGGCTGAAGGAGTCTTTAGGAGAGCAAAGTTGGACTTGAATGGTACAATTTTTTTTAAATCAACACAACTGCTTGGGTTTGCTAACGATGTAGACAATGTGGGCAAAAACATCACATCTATTACCAACAAATAATCTAGAATGGAGGCCAACATATTAGGGCTTAGACTAAATGATGACAAAATGAAATTACTCATGGATGTCGCTTTAGAGAGGCCAGAAACTTTGTCTGCATGCACCTAGTCATTGGGGATAAGAGATTTGAATCAATGATTTTGTATACCTAGAATCAACTATACTAACATGTCCCCTTCCTGAACGCTAAGAACGACTTGCTATTATGCTATCATGACTAATAAGTTTTATTAAAATTTTTGCGTAACTTTTGATTTATAAACTTTAGCTATCATCCGGAAATTTAGAGTTTTAGAGCTTAAATGGTGCAAAGGCAAAGATTCACAGATATCAACACTGAATTGTATATCCGAACAGAAACACTCTGAAATATAAAAATGTAAAAAAATATTTTAGCAAGAACTTCACCTAATACAAAAATAGTCAGCATAATAAATAAATTCAAATCAAGTGCTTTTTCTCTCAACATCTCTTTTATTTATTACAATTTTTTTCTGTTAGTAAAATTTTCTACATAAATTTAAATTTTTTTTACAAAACTTTTTATTTCTCTCAACTTTAAAAAACTTACAATTCTTGTAAAAAAGCTCTTGTTTTCTCTTCTCGCAAAGCTCTTATTTGAATTTTAAAAGTTCGTTTAAATTTTTTGAACTTGAAGTTTATTTTTTCATTAAAATCTTTAATTTTTTGAACATACAATTTTCACTTATTGAATATAAAATTATTTTTCGAAACCTAGTGGAAATTGGCTGTAAATCTTCGAATTTTTGTATATAAAAATCATTGTTTCATAAATTCTAAAACTTGAAAGTTTATCCCAATATATCCACCAAAACACCCATGTCAACGGTCATAAATGCAAGTGGCTCAATTATTGGGTTTCGAGAAACTTTCATTATAGATCTTACAGCTTATCACTAGGCTAAAATTATTAGTATTTGAATAAAATTTTTGTAATTACCATAACAACTAAAATCAGGACTAGATTGCCACAAATATAAGGGAATTAAAAAATTTCATACCAAATTAACGGGATTATCTAATAAAGGATATTATAGGCAGACACATGATGTGCCTTAAAATTTTGATTTTTTTTTCTATTTTTTCATCACCATTAAAATTATTACAAAAAGTATTTGTCGTTCTGTCTCTAAGTCATGTGTGTCTCCTACACATCATATTACTTCATTCAGACTATACAAAGCTACATATTCGGCTCACTTATTGTCTCGTTATAAATGCCACTTTATTATTTTCTTAATTTACGTTCCTCTTCTTTTCTCGTCAACATCGAAAAACAGCCATTCGTGCTAACACATCGATGGTGTCAAATTGTCAATAAAATTGTAGAAAAGAATATTAAAAATCGGAAGCCAATTGTCATCGTCAATTTTCATCTCATTGTTGGTTTTATTTCTCACTATTTGGTTTGATGAATGAGCTTGTCATTCCGTCTCATTATAGGATGTACTAATAGCTATGCGAATTTGAGTCTATCTCGTCTTTCACACCCATTTTGCGAACTTTTGACGTGCCTATTAAGAAGAAATAGATGTGAATTATATAATAGAATAAAGTAAGTACTTTTGTGAAATTTATGTATATTATGACTTTTCTTCATTAATTCAGTAACGTTTAGTTCCAACAGTAAAGGATCAAGTGAAGTGCTCAAGAACAAATTACTCATGTCGACCAAGTTGCTGCCATATGATGTCTAAGTGGCAATTTTCATGACTACCATTAAAAACACGTGCTGGTCGGGCTAGAAACCTTATTTTCACAAAAGCTGTAAAATCTTTGTTTTTTCACTGACTCCAAAAACGTAACTCACTTAATATCGAATTTCATCTTGCCCATATCACTTACCTCTTCAACAAAAGATTTCTTTACAGGTACAAATCCGTTATTTTCAGCATTTGAAATGATACAGTCAGCAAGACTCTTGATTTCTCTCTTCTGCTCAAAGTTGTGGTTCTAGAATTCATACAAAAAAGAAAGAAATTTGCAAATTAAGAACTGCTTACTAAAATACTTGACAATTGTGCTTACATAATATTCACTCTGTAAATGTTCACAGGAACCTACCTCAAACTTCTCAATGGCATCGGCAAAAGCACTTCTTTCAATGGGAATAACTGTCTTCTGTCTTGGCATAATCGTGGGTTTTTGGTTCAATTCTTGTGCTAATGATCGCACTTGTGTATTATTTACAGAACGCAATGGTCTTAATGGCTTGTGAATTGCATTGCTATTATTTTGTTGTGATTTCGTTTCCAATTCATCGATAAGCTCTTGAATACGATTTTTATCACCGACTCGATATGACTCGAGTTCAATAATTCTTCGTTCCAATGTCTCCACTTCCTCTTTCAATTCCCCATTTGTCACTTCGAAATTTTTGAGCTCTTTGTGCATTTTTTGTAACTGTCGTTTGAGAAGGTTTTGTTCATTTTTATGTGCAGTTTCATTTTCTTTCAATGCATTCCTAACAACCGTGAGATCTTCTTCAGCTCGTCTCAATTTACGTTTCTCTTTCTCAAGTGCATCAGCTAACGGTCCATTAATATAGGCTTGAAGTTTCTGATATTCATCTTTTGAATTACTCAATTCTTCATACAATTCAGAATTTTTCTTCTGTTGTTCCTTTAATTCACGACTTAATTTACCAGCACGGTTCTTGAGCTGATATTCATTATCTTCTAATGCCGCTATGCGTTCATGAGCATCTTCCGTATCTCTAATTAATCGCTTTTCAAGCTGTTGAATTTTTGATCTTAAATTCACTTCCATTTTCTCGTAATGAGCAATTTTATCTTTGTACTCTTTCTCCATTTGTGCCCACAAGTTGTCAGCATTCTCGAGTGTCTCCTGATATGCACGATTGAGGTCATTTATGTTTTGCGTCAGCTGTCGTTCACGTGCCTGTGATTCAAGCAATTTCTTGTGGATCGGATGATCATTTGGTATCTCAATGTGAGACAGTGAAGCTGGTTTTGATGACTTGACCATCAATGGCATTTGAATCTTTTTCATTTTCCACATTTGGAAGAGTGCCACGGCAGGAATGAAGGATTGTGATATGACAAGGCGACGTTTAAGTTCAATTTCATTTGTTTCTAAAGCCTTAATCCTTTCTTCACATCCTTGAAGACATTCCTCGAGGTATTCAACACTGTCACGTGCTTCATCATATTTCTCTTGATAGTTCATCTTGCTCATTTCAAGCTCTGAATTTCTTTGAGTCATGACCTCATAATCTTCTTCAAGTTTCTGCCAGCGAAGTCTTGTCTCATTTTCAATCTCTTCCAATTCACAATTTGCCTCTTCGAGTTCCAAATTCTTCTCTTCCAATTTCATTAACGAATCCTCGAGAATATTCAGTCTCGATTCCAATTGTGTCTCACGTTCGAGACGTCTCGATAAGATCTTCATCTGCTCATCGCCACAGCTCTCATAGACTTGTAATTTACCTTCAAGCATCTTCATTCGTTCCTCATAAAATGTAAGGTGTCGTCGCTCAATGGCATCAAAGCCCGTTGACATCACTTGAGCTGAGTTTTTGGAGACGCTTGATGTCGACTCTTCCACTTTCTTTCTGAAACGGTTGAGTTTCTCAATTTCGGCATATAGTTCGGCATTTGTCTGTTGTAATTCATCATCAAGTGATACTGTTTGGGTCTCTTGGGTCACAAGATTATGATCCTCAAAAGTTTCTTTCTTTGGCTCGGCAATTGCCTTCGTATTTTGTGTTGTTGTATATGGTTGTACTGTGGCGATCATCTTTTGATGCTTTGGTGGTGATGATGATGCTACTGACGCGGTAGACTGTTGTGATTGGCTATTAAAATTTTGTATTGACGGTGGCAATATTGGTTCTGGAATTTTTGATGGTGATGTTTTGATTTTGTCCTGAAAAAAATAAATTGGCATGAGCTAAATAAAATTCGCAATTTCAATTCCCACTAGGCGGAAAATTGACCAAATTCAATTTTAAATATTTAGGTCAAAAGTCTAATTTTCTAAACTAAGAAAAGAATTTTTCGTCATGTCATCTTACCATTGAATAATCCATAGATGAAAAATCATCACCAATAATACTCTGTTCATGAGACAATGCCTCCAAGCTATTTAATAGCATTAACATTTGTGAGAAACAAAGTTTATCATCGTCATTATAGAATGATCTCTTCGACATCTTTATAATGTGCGCACGCATATCATCTGTTGGTAATTGATCCATTAGCTATGGAAAGAAAAGTTGAAAAAAAAGATGATAAATGGGTCAGCAAGCGGTAAATATTTAATTGAAAATATAAAATAATAGATATGTAAAATTGGAAAAGAAAAATTACCGAAATTGAGCATGGTGACACGCTCTGGTGATCGTCTAAATGGTGACTGTTTGGTGATGTGATGCCCGAATCAGATGACATTGTCATCATCATTAAATCGTCTGATTCCTTCTCACGCCAGCAATTGCAAGTGTCTTTTGAGTCTGGTGTTAAATTACTACGTAGTGACCACTGTAAAAATTAAGAGATTTGGGGAATTAAACATAAAGCTTAAGTCATAAACATGTTCTTTAAGTAATCGGTAAAAGTAGTACAAAATAACGACAAAGAAGTAAAGTTTATGATAGCTTACAGTAGAAGCTAGTGATTTTTCATGATTTGTCCTAAAAACTAAGTCAGCGAGAGCTTAACGAAACACTTGAAAAGTCAGCTTAAAAAAATTGTCAACCTCGATAGAAAGTTGTCTAAAAATTTAATTGTGGATTATGTAAAAAAATGTGTGCTGAAATTGAAAGATGTAGTTGATCAAAGTGGAGCTCAGTTGAATGAACTGTTGAGAGGTTTAGTTATGATTTGTGCCAAATTAATGTCAATAATATGTTGAAAGATCGAATGTTTGATGAAATAGAATTCAAAGTTCCAGACAGAACTGGAACAGAAGGGTAGAACCCGCTTTAAACGTTTGTCTGCGCGTCAATGTGACCTTTTGTAGACCAGACAAGAAAATCAGTATATAAGGTTTGAAATCAAACGTAATCAAATGAAATCTCATCAAATTTGACTAACTATGTGCTCTTAAAAATGACCATTTAAGTTATAAGCACAACTCTGCATAGTCTCATTTCATAATAACTTATATTGATTTGTGTGTCATAAAAAAGTGTTTTAATGGATTTCAAAATCAACTTGTAAATACAACAATATAGCTGAACAATAAACAGTAAATGCTAGACGAGACAGGCACACATTTAATAACTGATGTTGAAAGAAGTATAAACAGAATGATGAAAAATGAGAATTCTTCAATCGTGCACTTAAAAAACTAAATTTTCTTATAGTTATTGTACTAGAAAGAAAGAAAATAATGAATTTTCTATAGCACAGTCACACATAGTAAGTCAAAATGAAAAAGACATAGAGACTCAGAGGATAATAAGAGAACCCGATGGCAATAAAAGCGAGATCGACGAGAAGAGAATGATTCATAAACAGGTTAATCTGCGGCATTACACATGTGCATGCTTGTTAGCGTCATTTTACAGAATTTATCGAGGTCTGACTGTCTGATTGACTAATTGTCTGTTATTATGACACAAATGAGTTTTAAGACAAACAAAGATTTTTAATTTTCAGCTTAAAGTTTAAGTCGTAGGTGTTTACTACATAAATCATGTTTCTAGATTAATTTGAGGTTAATTACAGACATTAAGCTATAAAAATTGTAAAACTGATGTCTTTTATGAAGAAATGATCGATGGTAATTGTTTGCATTGCTATGCAAATTTGATGACCCTTGGAGTTCAAGGTATGCAACTTCGTTTTTGCATATTTTATTGACTGATTTTTAAAGTGGCTTTCGATTTTTAATAGACAGTTAAGGCACAATCTCGAGTAGATCAAAATGATTACCCGAAATTCGGCACCAGGTCAGTGACTCTGGCATGGTGAAGAATATAAAATGAATATTGCATAAATTCAGAGTGTGCCTCAGCACACAAGTTGCCCATCACTTTATTAAAACGATAAACTGCGCCTTCTTTCTATTCACTTCTAAAACCACCATCAAACTCACAACAATTCTGTAGTTTATTTTTGTTTTCATTCTCTCAGCACGATTCTTTCATAAAATGCTCTATGGCATGCTCACTAAATAGTATTTTTTCTATGGTTTGTTAGATGGACATTGAGACATTGTGGTTCTAGAATTACATTTGCAAATACAAAAGGCAGAAATAATAAAAAAAATTTAATGTTTATGCTGCAATTGCGCCACACACGGGCTAATTTTGCGGAACAAAAGACTAGCAAAACTTATATTTAAGTTAAAAGTTACGAAAAAAAAATAAATATAAAGAATTGACCCTGAAATAATTGAAACGTACTTTTTGGCGCAACATTTCGATATTAATTGAAGCTTATTCTGAGTCGTTTTATTTTTATTATGAGTCATCAACCTGTATGGAGTGCGGCACAATAGATCGCGATCTTTATGAAATGTAAGAAAAAATAATAATTCTCAACTAAAACGTGCTGTTGGTTTCTGTCTTATTCGAGCATTTAAGTCTTTCCCTTTTATGCCTCGTTCTTGTTCTCATTCTTATTCACGTTCCGTCGTCTTCCCGAAATTTGAAATAACGTTTTTTTCTTTGTTATTATTAATGTTCGCACTTTTTGTGCCTTGTGGGGATTTTGTTTTTCTCAAAGAGTTGAACTTTCAATGCATGTGGTTTAAGCTACACCTAGCTTAGCTCTAACATGCACCAGTCTCACTTTTACGAGGTAGAAACCACCAATAATAGCCACATAATAGGACGGAGTCAAATGAGGCTCTGGTTAAAACAGGCTATGTTGACCTAGCAAGCTACCATCCTAAACTACAAGCTAAGTTCTAAGTCACTTCCTTATAAGACACAAAAAAAGTCGTCTCGCATTTCAATAAATTATTAAGTTAAATAATAATTAACAAAATTCAATCCAAATTCCTTCAATCTACACAACACATGAATCCGTCATTAATTATTAATGGTAACCGATTGTTGAACTTATTAACTCAAAAACATGGCAATTTGCAGTATGTTTGATTGGTTATTTCGCACTAAATTTGATTTATATATTTTTCAAGTCATGAAACACGGAAACCATTCAAGCAAAAACATGAAGATGACTTTTTGCACTTAAAACTAGTCGGATAAAAATGGTTAAGTAATATTCAAGAGCTACATGATGATGATGACCTGATGGTGATGATTTGTTGCTAACATTTGAAAAAATGTCTTCCGATTTCTTTCTTTTCTTCTTCATCATCATGCAATGAGCACGGGAAGTCAATCAAGTGTGTAAATAAATTCAATTAAAATAGAAATACAAATAATAATTACTTAATTTTTATTAAATGAGATGGAACGAATTAATTTTTGGGTCTATCAGCATGATTTAATTGACTTACAATTCCTTCAACGCTGAACGTTTTGCGTTTGTAAATTTTGTGTAAACATTAAAATATTTTTAACACTTTTTTTTGGGAATTTGGAGTGTTAGAGGTAAAAGAACTGTAATTTACTGTTAAAATATACTTGCAATTAAGCAGGTCTTTAAGTTCATCTTAAAAACTACTAGACCATATCTGATTCTCGAGATCTCGAGTCCCATTCAGCCAACCAGACAGCTAGCCAGTCAGACGCCTGAACATAGTGACTTATTAAGCGCTCTTTTTACAAAAATTCGTAAAAAATATTTCGTTTTAATTTAAATCAAAATTTTATATGAAAGGCAGCTAAAACATTAAAGATCGAATTTTAGTAGTCACGACATTCAATTCATCATCTGACTATATTTAGAAATTTTTAAAAGTCTTTCCTAATGACACATATTTTGGCGAATTGAATTACCATAATCATTTAATTGACGCTTTGGTTGATAACCTAGTTCATATTCACGACATTAAAATAAAATTTGATATGGCAAAAAATGCTCAAAATGCAATAAAATTAAAACAATTTATTGATTGGAAAAATGGTCATCATTAAGGCTAATTTATTGTGACATAAAAATTATTTAAATGGTTATGAATTTTTTAAGCAAAAGGGAAAGTTTGAATTTGGTTTGAATGGATATTGAATTTACTTGAAAGTTTTCGTTTGAATTTTGTATGCTTCATTAATAGAAATGGGGTAGGGTAAGCTGTTATCTCTAATTTTAGATTTAGAACTTACAAGTTTGAATAGCATAAGTCCAATAATCGATCCAAAAACCAGTTTCAGGGCGGTGTAACTCTGAATTGGTGAAGGATTCGATTTTAAAGGGGTCGATTTATAGATAGAAATTCTTTTAGAAATTCCGAGAATTCCATTGCTCATTCTTAAAAAAAGTTCGTTATTCTGTAACGTAATAAATAAACGACCCCTAACCGACTTGAGCTTTTCGGGAAGTACTTATAGCCAGTTAATAATAGAATGTGGTGTGTAAAATTCAGGTTGAGATGAATCAATATGCATACAATCCCTTTAAACTCAAAACTCAAATTCTGGATCGGCATTTTACTGACATGGTAACCCCGAACAAAGCCAGAGTCATGCCGCCTTAACCCCGATGTTTTGATTGATTAACCGATTTGTCTCATTCGGGTATCCTCATATCATTTTAATAACAATTCAATTCATCCATTATTTTCCTTCTGGCCATTTATTTTTCACAAATATCTAAAAAATCACGAAGCGTACATTCATAAATCCGATACAATTATTATCAAAATCATGTATCAATTAAATCACTTTCCAAAAAACCTTTGAAAAAGGTCCATTCACATTCGTCTAATATTTTGCCTCGTGTAATCATTAATTTATAGTGTCCAATTTGCAAATTCTTCAACAAAAAAAAGCGAAATTTGTTCATCAAGGTAAGCAAAAAAAAAGTTAGTGAAGATTTAAAAAATTATTATAAAAGAAATTGGAGCATTTCGGATAAAAAGAAATGAACAGAAAAGTTAATAAACAAATAGAAACGAAAATGAAACTTGAATCGTTGAAAATTACAAAATAAACTACTTAAAGAAATAAGCTTAAGTCAATTAATTGAATTCATGAATGTGATAATCTATCTTAATTCTTTTTACAGTCCAATTGCTCTCAATTTCAGTTTCATTCATCACTGCTGATTTTTTTCATTCTCCTTCTTCTTATTATATGTTGTAAAAATTGATTTGAAGAAAAGAGAGACGATAAAAAAGGCACGGAAGTTGATTGAGGAATTCACAAAGTCTCGACTCTTAAAAAAATTTACATTCTTATTTAATTTATTCATTCTTTTGGCTTTTCTTCAACTTGTTATTATGATTCTTTTGATTCACTTAGAATGAATTAAGAAGAAGAAAGTTCTCATCCTCTTATGTGCTTATTATTCTGTGTTCTGCGTTTTGGATAAATTACTGAATATAGTTTAATGGTTTAATGGAGATTTAAGCGCATATTGGTTGAATGAATCATACATTCCTTTTATAAGGTCAATGAAATTTACATGCAGACGATATTTGATGTGAACGAGCCTACAGATTGTCGATGCAATGATAAAATTCTCTTATATAGTGACTTAGCAAGGGTTAAGAGCCTTGCTGGTTACATAGGTAAGGCGCTTGGCTCAAATTTGGTATTGTAGCTTGAAGTTCGTTGCTTTAAATATTTAGACTGCTTATTATACAAGATCAAGCCTAAATTGAAGCTCTGGACAACGTTGGATTAGGGAACAAGTTAGAAACTTGAAGTCTAGTGAGTGACAAAAGGACGTGACCTACTAGAATAACTAATTATTGGAATATTGATAGAATGGACCAGGAGGTATCGAGTCACGTCTAATGAAGAACGTAACGAGAGATCCTACTTCCTCTCTTATGAACGTAATAAATGAACGAACCTTAACAAACATCTGGCAAAATCGACTGCACGAGTCTTACCACCATAGTATAAATTAACATCAGTTTACTTCTACAGTACAAACTGCTCAAAACTTTACCACTGTATAATTTTACCGAAAAATTATGCAAAAAAGAATTTCTCTCCACTTACTTTATCTTGATTCTCCTCCAATTCGAGTATTCTAAATTCGAGCAGTTCATTTTGTTCACGCAATTCATGGCTTTCTTTCTCCAGGCGCTTCTCACGCTCCTCTAAATATTTCATTCGATCTTGTAGCCGATCTTTATTCACAATATTATTGTTTTGCTCCTGCAAGTAAAATATAAAATTATGGAAATTATCTTTACCATTTTTAGTCTTTTCAGTCAGACGAGATTTAATGCTTAATCAATCAATTATGAGCATGTTTCATTGTGATCATCAATATTTACCTCAAGTGACTTCTCTAGTTCTTCAATCCTCTTATGCGAATCATTCAATTCCTTTATTGTATCTTCATATTTCTTCTGTATCAAATCCAAGGACTTTTTCTCATCGTCTCCACAACACAATGTTGATGATGACAGTGAACTGTGTGAACCTTGCATCTTCTGATGTTGCTGTAATGTCGAATGACTTTCTTTAACCTCAATGATCGTCGTTGCATTTGATGATGGCTTTATAGTTCGTATATCGAGGTGCGGCACTATTGTATTTGAATTTGTGCTGTTATTTTCCATCTTTATGAATGTCTTGAATGCTGATTCTTCTGATTGATGATGCTGTCGAGCGGAAAAGTAAATTTTTTCAATATTTTATTTTTGTAATAGATATAAAAGCATATGTGTATGTACAGTAATGATTCTATTCACAATAAACATGTGCAAATTTGCAACACTTTCACTCATTTTTTACTTTCGTGCTTTGAGATTTTTGCATAACAATGTTGGAAGTAACATGTAAAAAATTTTAGATAAAAATCTCACAGGAATTAAATCTCTATTCGATCGATCATTATTTAATTTCATGGAGGTATTTTCCATTTTAACGGACTAATTTAATTTGTCATCCAGCACTAATTTTATTATTTCCAATTTCCATTTAAAGAATTTTTTTTATATCCACTTATAAACATCAATTAATTCACTAATTAGCTTACCATTGGTTCCGATAAATCCACATGCGTTACAAAACGTTCACCTTTAAACTCAACACACGACGTTGTGACCTGCGATTCTGGTGATTTCTCCTCCATCTCACAACTTGTGTTGCCAATAATATTAGTCGTCGTTGTTGTTGCTGCTCGCATCTGTAATGGAGAGTAAAATTGAGAATGAGAAAAAAACTGAATTGAAATGGTTTTAATGTTAATGTTCACTAAGCCGATTTTGATATCTTCATAATTTTATTTCAGTTTTTTTATTATATGAGTCGTTTTTGTGCTTCATATGTATCGTGCTCCCTACTCGGTGAAATAATGGGTGAATGAGATTTAATTTACATGAGAGTAGAGTCTTTGGTGTGAATAACTTTTTATTGATGTGATTATGAAAGGATTTGACATTTAAGCTTGTCAGATAAAAAGTGCAGGCTTGCATCCTTGGACGAACTATAACATACAATCCTAACACTGCAGGCTTAAGCATGTGAAATTCAGGAAATGCAGGCCTACGGTTCATTGAGTAGACCCCCACTCAAATCTTGATCTACAGCTTAAAGTGGAATCTGAACCATTTCTTATATGACATTACTGTCTGTCAACTACAAAGATAGTCTGTGAGCCGTGTTTCAAATTCATATCGAATCCATAATCACTTGCGTTGTTGCAATAATTAAGTACCGAAGTACTAAACCATTCCGCTATCGAGCCACTTCATTTTTCTTCATATAACCTCTTAAAAAATCATCAAGACTTCAAAACACCATCAACCAGACATCATTAATCCACCAAACTTCGTAACCCTTTAAAATCTAATCCAATTTACTAAAATGACTTAATATATCAATTCGATTCCCACAAATGAAAAGACCTATTGAAAGAAATTGTAAGTGAGAAAAAAGCGTGATGAAATCCAAAATTAGTTGATGAAGAAGAAAGAAGGTAAATAAAAGAGCAATTTCTCAAATTACATTGGATGGCGAAGGTACGAATAATATTAAATATATATTCAGTGAAATGAGATTAAATGAGCATCGAATAAGAGAGAAAGATGGAACAAGCTATTACGACACAATTCTTTGTGCAATTTCAGACCTCATAATTCTCTCACTTCTTTTTCAGTTATTTAATTGTAACAGTTCACACGGTTGCACGAAGAATATAAGCTGTTACTGGTGCTGTTGCTGTCTATTGATAATTATAATTGTGTTATAATCGACGGGCCTTTTAAAAAATTTAATTCAATCATCAAACGCACAATGAAATGAGAAATGCCTTAACAATTATTTCTATTTGCTGCTACTGGTGCTGTAAGGTGTTACGAACATGATGCGAGATTGGATTTATGCTTCATTTAATGAATCAAATAATACGGCTGTGATTTTTTGTGTTGATGCATTAAGCATATCTTTCTGACGCAATAATGACGTAATACTTTATTAGCTATAAATAAAATGTTTTACCTCACATATATGCTAATTTTTCATAATTATTAGTCTTTTATAGCCGACTGTGCATTGCCAAAAAATAAATTTTAGCGCTTTGCTTCTTTTTGCTTCCTCAAATCAAAGGTTTATTGCTAAAAACAATAATTTGCACAATTTCCATGCCACTTTACATCCAATATTTTTGTGTATTTTATTCATAGTGTCATGCTGTGAGATTTGTTATGCATTTTCAATTTTGTTTAGATCTATATTGTTTGAAATTTATTTCAGTCTAATAAGGTGCACTCCATGGAGCTATTTATTATTTATTAGGAAGCATTTTTAGCATGATTTGTGTAAAATAGAAAGAATTTTTGGGTTAATAATGACTTCAAGTTTTGGTTTTATTAAGAACACCAGTGCAAAATTGTCGGGTAGACAAGAACCCTCAATAACATGTGGATGTTTAAATAATTTTGTAAGAATTCCAATTGGATCTTTAACGAAGAACTCTAGCAAATTACAGATTTTTTTTCCCAAAACAGTGGTTTCGACCCCTTAACCCGCTCTTCTCCCTTCTTAATACACCCCAGCAAGTTGATCACAAATTTTTCAAACCCATTAAAATTACATCAACA
The DNA here is from genome assembly GCF_022539635.2 of Chironomus tepperi. NCBI lineage: Eukaryota > Metazoa > Arthropoda > Insecta > Diptera > Chironomidae > Chironomus > Chironomus tepperi. The sequence continues at coordinate 1,741,965 of NW_027226250.1, forward strand.
GATTTCAAACTTGACTGCATATCAGATATTTTTTGCATCATTAAACCCAATTTATTGACTAAATTTCTTAACTAAAAATAAAAATTTCTCATATTTGCAGATATTTACACACAAATTAGTTCCAGAAAAATGCACCACGGCATTTCTCTTGCAAAATTTTTACATTTCAGTAGCTAAAAAAGATCATGATTTTTCAGCTTTACTCTATATTTTAAAATAATAACCTTGATTGGCTATTTTTTATACCCAATTTTAAGCAGTATATGATTTTAAACAAAATAATTAAATTCAATTTACTAAATATTGGAATATTGAGTCTTTTTATGGAAATTCTCGAGTTTCGCAAAAAGACTTTTTATCCCGAGAAACACAAATGAAGATGGTTCCACTTTTATGATCATTAAGTAGTCCAAAGAAGCTGCATCCGTTTGGATTTTGCTGTACGGCGTAGAGTGCATCATAAAATTGACGCTATAAGTAGTCAGACCCGATTTGAAGTACAACATTCGCCAATTTATGAGTTAAAATCACGTCAACAATATTAAGGAACAGAAATTTTTTAAGGAAGAACGAATTCACATCAGAACAATCGTGAACCTTAACAAACGTCTGTTGACCATTTTTGGAAGCGCTTATTATGTTAAAAAATAAATTTTTTGACAGTCACTTAGCATGAGAAAAAAATAATATATTTCGCAATTTTTTCATACGCTGTGGGAATTAGCTACTGAAGTGTATATTTTTAAGGAAGTCATAAGAGATCATAATTTTAGTCATATCATAATCTTAATTTTTTGCAAACATTTTTAGTATTGTCTTGAGTATGTTGACAGTTAAAAGTTTTGAGGATGTAATCGGATTTGGAGATGACTATTGGATTTTTGATTGATGTTGTATCCTATGTCTGGGTATGAAAGGTGCTTAAAATTATGGCTATGGATGGGAGATATTTAAATTTATAATTGCATAACACTGTTTTAACTTTAGATCAGTGATTGGCTACTTTTAATTTTTCACAGCACGTCTTGATTGGAACTGCACACGACATACGGTGCATGGAAGTTGCAGGGTGTTCACCACTGCTTTAGATGACGCAGGAAGTATTTCTTGTCTAAGTAGACCACACTGCAGTCTGATCTAGCTTGTCAAGCTTATCTGACTTGTAATCCCTCGTTTATTAGGAATTAAACACTAATATAGCTTTGTGCTACATCCAAACGTACATGCTACAGAAAAAGTCTGCAACAAAGTATAATTCAACTTCCTTAACTTCAAAAACATCCATATCATATCTAAATTTATCTTGTAACTTTATCCCAACAAGAGAAATTCCATCAAAAGATTTCCATCTATTTACATTGTGCATTATTAAATCTCGTAACCGCGCATTTCACATATTTTTTTGCTCTTATCGAATACAAATTGAATGAAATATCTAAAGAAAATTGAATGTCATTAACTGCTTGTTTATATCTCTGCATTTCTTTCCAGATTAATCAAGGTCTATGCAATATTTTAAAATGCAAGTTTTTACTGTGACTGTCGGGAATTACCCGACTTATTACTAGTAACCACCAACTAGTGACAGTTGGTAAATTGTTTTGCATTTGTAAGTGCGTTAAAGCTTGTCAAAATAAGACAATAAAGAAAAGGTTAATGTCATTTGATGGGACTTGAAATAATTAAGATGTGCGAAGTAGGCATGGATTTTCTGCATTTTAGATGCACACGACTGCAGTTTTCGGCAGGACATAATAGGTTGCGCAAAGCTGCAGACCTGCAATTTAAGACGAAACTTAGTGCGATGTAGTTGAAGTTTATTACAGAAATGAACAAGTTAACATGGAAGCCTGTCGCTCGAGAAGTTTGACGTTCGGGATTAATCCATAAAAGTCTGAAGATTTCGATAATTAACATGACATTTAAAGAAAATTATTACTTTCCACCTACATTAACTTCCACAATCTTTCACATTCCTCAAATTTTTTACTCCATTAATTACATTTAAAACTCCTCATTAAACTTTATATCGTTTATTGTTATTACTATAATCGTAATTGTTGTTGTTATATTCCTATGTTTATATTGTAATATTTCTTTAATGTTTAGCTCATTTAAATTATTTCGAAACAAAAATAGAAAGAGAGAAAAAAGTTCATAAAATAATTTTTCCTTCATGAAATGTTAAAGTATTTAACAATGAAAAGCACTGAAAAATGTATTAAAATCAGAGACGTGCAATGAACTATCGAAAAATGTTATGTAAGTAGATAAGTTATTCAATGTTAAAGAAAAAGGCGCTTCTACTAAATAAAACATATGTCGTAATCAATCTTGAATAGCACAAATTGATCCAAAATCATGAAAAACTTGGACACACTAATTGTGGCTAGGTACGTTGTATTGATATACCCTGGGTCATGCAGCGTGTAGAGTTGGGGAAAACGAAAGCAAAAGCATGGAAACCTTAGCTTACCCAAGTCGGTAGCATTAGTCTAGGGGAACCCCAAATCCTACCTCTACCTCAACTTTAAGATCTCTCGGATAAAGAGTGATAGGGTTACCTAGGACTGCAAAGGTATGATGGGCTAAAATTACCTAATGCAAATAGGAAAGAATAGGTGGTACATTCTAGGATACCAAGGGAAGGATACGCTAGAACATTTAAGGATATCTAGGCATCCGAGACTTTGGCATGGTGAGGGACTTAAATTGAATCTTAAAAACCTGATTCTTAACAATACGGCCTTAAGCTGTAATATTACCTATAGGTTTTTACAACATAGTACGAACTGCACAGCTTTGCCAAAATCAGCACCGTAAACATTAGAAAGAGTAAATATACAAAATAGACAATCGAGGTAATCTTTAATTTTCATAGCGAAAACCAAATGGGGAAGCTTTCCACGAAGTCATTATCTTTATTATTTCATAAAATATATAAAAATAATAATTATTATGTGGCCACGATAAATGCATATAAATACATAAAGAAGCAGAAAAATGTGCGGAGGAAAATTTTTGTGTGATCGCTTATGGGTGAAAGTTTTTTTTACTTCATTTCATTTTTTTCATTCGCCACTTGAAGCTGCTCTTAACAATAAAATTTATTAAAAATCATTATTCAGACTTTATGATAATTTTTCATCTTTCTTGTGTGTCTTCACAGCATCGAGCTGATGGCGATCATCGATGATTCGTGTAAATGCATGATTGGGAAAATTTATTTTTTTCAACGCTGACCTAACGATAATTGAGATTTAAGTGGTTTTGCATTTAGTTTTAGATTATTTTAAGGCTATTTTGTACTGGCGATGAGTTTGATTACTTGATTGTGCTGTTGACCCGAGCGACACAAATGAAGAATGCTTCGCCATATAACTTCAAAGACTCCGCTAAACCTCTTTTATTAACATCAAATGGAAGTCGCCTAAATTTGGCGCCATCATGGTTGCCATATGGCTGCATAGCCTTCTTCATTTGTGTCGCTCGGGTGAGCAGCTAGCTCATGTAAATACATTGAAATTTCAAATATTAAGCTTGAATTTCCAACATTCAGAAGCATAATTTATGATTATTTCTGGTTCTGCTCAATTTTAGTATCAGATTATATCCATTTAATCTTAATCTATTCAAGGAAGCGAAGCTTTCCCCATCAGCTATCAAAAAATAATCATCTAAAGACATCAACCAACTGGCATCCGCCTTAAAAGACAATTAATTACAATTGACATCAAACCATAACAATTTATCACATATTGGACATCATATCAGTTGAATTGTCATCTACGAATGCACCTCTGACACTCCAATCAACAAGCTGCTAATTTATTGCACCACAATTCCTTTCAAACGCAAACCAAAGCATTCATAATATACAAAAGAATGCGTATTGTCCATAAATATGTGCAATAATGACTAATATTGTGTTATTAAACCTCTCGCGCATGTTCAGCATGCCATACATATGATCAATTCACACTTTCCATTCGACACATACGTAATTTTTGCGTTTTTTGCAGTTTTTTTTTGTGTTGTTGATAATAAAAAAATTAAAAAAAAAAATAAAGTTTTTATTTCATTTGCAAAAAATGCTTTTAATGAAGAAAGAAAAACAATTTTTTACCACATAATCGATGCCTTGTGCAAAAATGCTTGGTCACTTGGTCGCCGTCTCAATTATTATATTACTTTATGTCATTAAGCTTTTTAATCCAACCAGTAGTCCGTTGAATAGTTGAATAAATTGAGAAAGGAAGAGATTTTATTAATAAATTTAATTGAAACATTTAACATCGTTCCATTATGTTACATAATCACATTTTATGGTGATGAAAAGGGGCAAAGACGAAATGAAAGAAAATTGTTACAAATATGTCGAAGTTGTGGCTGTTTAGTGATCGCTTGAGGCGAATTTTTAATGAATTAAGGAGTTAATTTTATTTAAAATTTGAATTCGGTGTGACATTTTGATTTTATCGAATTAATTTGCTAATTGATGATTTAACGGCTATTTTTGCTCATTTAGTGATGGGTAGCCTTTAATTTTTCGCGACGCATCTTAGTAGTAAGCCTCGACCGAAGCCGCACATGGCATAAAAATCATGGCAAATCCAAATTTGTCAATCATAGGTTGGCAAAGACTGTGTATATGTGTTGGAATATCATCCCAGACATGACTAGGGTTCTACAGAATTTTTTGTATTTTGGCCTGACCAAGACCTTACTTTGCTGATATTTATTTTGTGAACTACGCATTGGATTCGCTAAAGTATCGCAAATTTTACAACAACCAAGTAAAATCGCAATAAAACATCAAGCACAAATGATGCAGACCATGAAAGATCACTTAACGTAAAATGAAAATAAAATCTCATTCAAGTTAGTTTCTTGTTCCATTTTGAGTTTGTATGCTATTAACATAATAAATATCAATACCAAATGAATGAATTCTATTCAAATCAATGCTAGAAATGAAGAAAAAATTTCATAACAAATTATTCAACGAGTCTTTAGAGTGCCATCGTAGTTCTTTTATGTTAACGAATTATTTAATATTTATTTGTTATGTATGTTGTCTTCATTGAATGGGAAATGAAGAAGAAGATGGATCTTTAGATGACTTTTCGAGAGTAAAAGATTGGTGCTTTAAAGAGCAGCACTTGAAAAATTGTTATGTTTTTTGATGACTGTGAGGAATTATGCATGGGAATTTTAGGTAGCAGTGAAAAAATAGACTGTATATTCAAGGTTCATGTCATTTTGAAAATTCTGATTGAGCTGATTCTATGGGAATTATTTGCCCTTGAAAATCTATTAAATTTCAGTATTAAATCAGATGTTTCAAAAGATTTTATAGAAAAATCTGACATAATAACTGATAAAGTCCTGTTTATTGAATTGTAAAGCTTTTGTGTATGAATAAGCTGCTAGCAAGCTGCTAGATTTCTTTCGATTCTTTTATATATTTTTGCAAAATTCTTAATCCTTTACTTAGAATTTGTGTCTACTGCTAATTGTGTCTATAATCCTATTATCATATTTACAATTACTTTATAAAATAAATTCAATTTATAGCTTTATCCAATTTTATTCAGCCTCAAGGTTCCATTATTTATTAACTAACTATTTCTTTATCTACTGTAATTGTTCATAATTTAAATTTTTCTTCATCACACATCTTCAATTATGGATGTAATTAATTAACTTGTGCCTTTGTTTGTTTATCTTCCGCCTTTTTTTGTTACCTCCCCATATCATGAAATGCAAATGGTTAAATAATTAAAAATATTTGTTTTACATTAGTAGTTTTCAGCACGCATTGATTTTCTCAGCACCATAAGCATGATTGGGAGATCATGAAGATGTAACACTTTTACATTTTTGTGATTTATGATTTATGATGAAATATTGAAGTTTGGGATGAATATGTAAGACACTTAGGTTGTTTTTAGGAAGAATTGAGGAAGGTGATCGAGCTCTAGGAGCTCTGGGATATTTTCATGAAAGAATAGGTTAAAAGCTCAGCCAAATCTGTAAGATGGCAGCCCTGTTGTCGGAATAGCAATTGCTAGGTTAACAACTTAATATTTCCAAACTCTCCCTGCTTAACTCCTCCACGTTATCATGCAGGACTCTAAATCAAAAAAGTTAGTAGCAATAGGAACAATATCCCGAAGAGAATAATATCGCTAAATGTACAGAGTGCTCGCTGGATCACGTATTAACGGTAAGAGACGAAGTTGTCCTAAAGACAAAGAAAGTATCAAAACATTGCACAACTGTTTCATCCTAAACTCAATGATAATCTCATGAAATTGATTCCAACCACATCTACTATCAGCTAGCTATTGTTGAGCACGATTTATGTCATAATTCCACATATCATTAGTTCCAATTTGCATTCAAAAACAGCAACTTTAGTGAAAGGAATCAATGAACTTTTACAGTAAAAACTAAAAATCTTGCGGTTGAAAGACAGACTGGCTATTTCAATCGAATCTTCTTTCCATTCCAATTTCTTTCACTTCTTGTTTCCAGTTACATAATTTTTAATAAAATAAATAATTTAATTTTATTGTTTGTTGTTGTTCATTTTCCATCGTCAATTTAAACTTTATGCTTCATGGAATTGCTTATCTCTTGACAATATTTGTGTATACTGTCGAAAAAAGAGCACTGGAAAGACGATAAATCACATGACATACGCAACCGCTCAATTAGTGTTAAATTATTATTATTTTTTTCATATCATTGACACTTATTTAATGTCCCCATGAGCATGAGTAATGAGACATACTGTGTCATTTCCCTTTGTATTCATTCTTTATACAATAAAGTCTTCCGTCACAGCACGTCATCAGGTAATGTTGCATTTACAGTCTATTATTAATTGAACTCGATCTCGTCATCCTTATTACGAAACTTAAATGCAATGTTATTGTATGTACGAAGATTTATGTTATTTATATCATGTAGTATGAAAAGAAGAGAGAAAAAAATATTTATTAAGTCGACATGTTTAATGCTTTAATGCCATGGCACAAATCTGTATCAAGTTATAGTCTCTTTTTTATGAATTTATAATAAACAGACGCCAACAATTCTGCAATGACTTTCTTTGTGCGAGATCTTTGAGGAGACATGCAGTTGTGTTTGTGGTTTGAGTTGCTAGTCAGTTGAAGTAGATGTTGATGGAACGGACTTTGAAAATGAGTTTTATTGCTTATTACATGATATCAGGGGATATCAATAAAATGTACCTAACCACAATTTGTGTATTGCGAATTGCACAAACTGTGTTGAATTGGCTAGAAATCAAAATTCATAAGTCTTTTCCTAGGATTGAACTCAGGTCGTTAAATTCGATTGACCGACACTCAAACCACTACACTGCTGAATAATGACATTTTCTCTTGAACCTTCCGTTTCCTTAGAACTGGTTACTAACTAGACATTGCCTCAAGGAAACGCCTCTAACCCATTCTGTTCTTAAGACTGTTCCTACTTACTTCTACCATCTGATCTCATCGAAAACAATAATAATAATAATAAAATATCTCGTTAGTGCACCAGCTTTCCTTATTATGACTAGATATTTTGTTTTGTATTATTGATCTGATTACTTAATAATTTGTAGCTCTTTCTCTTTCTTACCAATGCATCATCAAACACTTACACACTCACTTTCAATTAATAATGTCTTGCTATTTTTCATTTTTAATTTAACATTTTTTGCATTACATCGGGAAGGGAAGTGTGGGATGGGCGCACGAGTTAAGTCGATATACCTAACCGGAATATTTACTTATAGCATGTGTTTACACTTTTATGTCGCTTATGAGATTGCAATTAAATCCTCTTATGCCATTACATTACACTTTCATTTTGATTATTGTTACTCGTACTTTTTTGTTGTTGTTGCTTCCATTGCATGTTTGTCGCTCGAATGTTGAAAAAAATTCAAAATATTTAATGAACCACGAAAATATACGTGAAAGACACTTTTTTTCAAGGGGGCAGAGATATATATTTTAAGTGAATAAAAGTAGCGGTGAAAGAGGCTTTATGCAATTAAGGTTTATGGTATCATGTATTATTGCTTTAATTAAATTTTTAGTCAATTTATGTTTTGGACTGATTTTAATTTTAAGGAGATTGGAGGAAAATGTGCAATTATTTTCGAAGGAACGGACAATGGGATATTATTGCATTTAATTCATGTGTTTATGTAGGTTGAAGCAAATTAAACATAATTTTTTAAATTTAGGTTCCGAATGAACTGAGCCACTCATTTCAATCTTTTATGTGCGTGATGGGATACTTTCAGGTCCGTATACCAATCATATGGCTTAATCGATCGTTGCCTAGAGGTCTATTCATGGCTTGGTCTCGTACATATGGCAGGATATGACTGGATTTGAATTCATGACCTTCCAAATACCATCCCAAATTTGAGACAAGCGTGTTACCTTTTTGACCATCAAGGCACTTAACTGCTCAAATTCTCACTGTCATAATCCTGTTTATAACATATTTCCATCGCAATTCCTCTCAAACTCACCAGCATCTCTTTTAAATAATCATTACATAAATAAGATTTTCTTATTATTCATTATTTTTTTCCATGCTTAAAGATTTTTATCATTTCGAACTTTTTCTTGTTAAATAATACCTCTCATTTCTTTATTTGTTGTAATGGAAAGAAGAAAACCAAAAAGTCATCAACAGAAAGGAATGGAAAGAAAAAAATTTGGCGACAACTTTCGATTTTAATGTCATCAAGCCACCCATGTGCAAGATTATGAGACCAATAAAACACTGACTCAATGAAATTAGTATTAAAATTATAGACATTTACGCACATAGTTAGATATAATGATAATAATAAACCAACCCACAAAAACATGATCATCGTGTCACATTGTATAATAGATGGTAAATATTGAGAATTAAAGAATAATCTTGCAAAAAGCGCATTTTACTTTTTAAGCTGATTTAGCAAAATTTAGAATTTTTATGGGTTTGGCCAGGAGCGGCAGACCTGAACTTCTTGTGTGTTAGATTTACACTCTTGCAGTTTCGGGCTGTACCTTTGTTCCTAGACCTGCACTTTAAGACGATACCCAGTATTTTGTTTACTTTAATGCAGCTTTGATGCCAAGAACAATTAAATGTCAAGTACAGGCGACTATTTTGATCAAGCACAGACAATCAGACAAACAGTCAGCAATATTTCATGTATCTCAAGATAAATCTTCCACCCAAAATTGTCTGCATAAACATGTATGACATATGCAAATGCAAAGACATTCAGTTTTATTTGCATAAAATGCGATACTCTGCGGTATGTGCAACGATTGTCCAAACACACAAATCTAGTAAGACATAAAGAAAACAGTATGATTTCGCTTTTTTTTTATCAATGTTTTGCATTTCTTTTTTTGGACATGTCTTGATGATTTTTAATTTTATTTATTGTATAAATTGTTTTCTTTTCATTTTTTTTTTGAGAAGTAGATCCAAGACAGAAGCTTGTTATGTTGTTGAAGAGATATGGATGAAAAGTGAAAGCTGAACCACTGCTCGATATCTAAATTGCATGTGAATAAAAAATGTTTATAATAATCATAAACTCATTATTGATTTATGCCCATCGATTGACGTACAAAAGAAAATGTTAAAATTGAATTCTTTATGCTGCCATTCATTTACTTCCTTTTGTTTCCGCATCAAAATCACATTTTTCCGCTAAAAAAATTATGCTTTATGAAAATCGCATGTGTTCATGCAATGACTGACTCTTATGTTTGTTATGTAGGCGGAATTATTTAGTGGAAGCGTCTCTCTTTTTTTACTGCAAAATTTGAAAGCAGATAAATAATTTTCCACCATGAAATGATGAGTGAGCTTTCGGATAGTCATAATTCACAATTTTAAACGTCTCGCTTCATGTAAGACTTCCACAAATTATCTGTTTTAAGTCTTCTGTATACATTTCCCATTCAAAACTGCATGCCATGATTTTTCTTTATTAAATTGCGCACTAATTGACCGTTAAACATTTTTTCATGCTCATTTCGCGCGCGAGCATTTAGGCAGTAATTTTTTGGGTAATATATGAAGACCTTAAATGATTTCAATTTTATTGTTTTATTGCTGTTCACTGTGCGTGATTTTCTCTCATAAAAAAATTATTAAAAAATATTTAGACAGAGGTTTTGAAGAAGCTAACCCGATCAGCATAAATTATTCTTGTTAGCCAAGTTGCTACCATATTGCGTCCAAGTAACAACTGTCTAGTAAACTGCCATAAAAATTGCCATTTGGATGGCATATGCCAAACATTTGCCTGCCATGAAAATCTGGTGTCGATCGGGTAAGGAAATGTTTCACTGTTCATGAACTAAAGTTATTGGACGAATTGTTAGCATAGGGTCATTCACTTATGATATCTTACAAAAATCATAGAGGCCTCTTTAAATTTCGTAGACCACATAATCGTTGTTGAACATTACAACTGTAGAGGGGCAAGTCCTCCAAATTTACTATTGTTTATTACGTTAATATCAAATTGTTTTCAGGAAGATTAAGTATTACGAAAGTAAAACACAACCATAATTGGCTAATGATGCACATAAGCAAAAAATTTTAAGTCGCACCATAAATAAAGAAATTAATTTAATTTTTATGAATATGAATATTCAGCTATTCGACCAAAAATAGGCATTATAATTTGATAATAGTTTAAATTTTTATTTGTATGATGTTTTGTAAGCAGCACATTGTATATTAATGCTCATAACTGCGAAATGTATCGTAACTTTTTTTTATCATTAAACTGTTATGGAACTAATAGTGAACTGTATCAATTTTGTATACAATCGATCGATAATTAGTGATGCTAGATGATCCAATATTAAAAAGTTCTGTTAACGATTTTTCATAAGTTTAATGATGGATAAGCCTTAATTGGATATTTTTGAACTGAGCTTCTGTAAACTTTTAGGTATGTTCTGTTATAGACAAATTTACAGCTTGTTTTATGGATTTGGGTGATTCTAGACATGATCAATATCTTGGCGCCATTTAAGCACTTCTCGTGGGAAATTCATAATTTTGCTCATAAAATTAGACTTTCGCTTGAGAAATGACACCACAGCTTTTACCAATTAAACTCTTATACTCAATTTAAATTAACAAAATGCCACCAAAGCACGTTCCTAGTAAAATATCAATTTATCAAATTGACACTTGTAAATTGATATGATGCTGACAAAAAATGTCAATAAAAGCAGCATGATCAATGGCTAATGAAACATCATACGGGCAGTCATGTACCATTATCATCGTATCTTAAATTTGAAAGTTTTAATAAAAGTCACGAAAAAATTTGTAAATGCTAATAAAAGGAGACGTGAGATATGAGATTTTTTTAGGAATTTTTTCATATCTTTTAATTGATTTTTTTGAATTTTAGAAAGGAAGGAATTAGGAAATGTCAGCGATTGTCAATTTCTATCATGTCAGCCAAAGAGAAATTTGAATTTCAATCTTAAATAATCACCGGATATCAACACCTACATACATAGATTATCAGCGACCGACGACACCTTCATGCAGGTGAAGAAACTCAGCAGATTTCTCGATGCCCCATATCGCCATGCCTAGCTTAATTTCTCACGAAAAAAACAGTTTCCATGTTGCGCATAACCCACAAATTATTCCAAATGATTAAGAGCAACTCGTTTAAGATTTAATGCAAATTTTTAGTACATCCAAAAAATTATAAATAAAGCACTTAATTTGGATAAAACAAAATCTGAGATTAATGGGATTTTTTTATATTCTCAAATTAACAATTCAAGACTTTAAACAACGTTTTCAGTTAGCTTTTCTTCACAGCATAAATCACCTGCGCAAAACATGAAAAATATTTCTGCTTTTCGTTCCCAAAACATTTTTTGTTCTTTTAATTTATTGATGAATTTTTTAGATTCTTATTTTTTGCGAGGCTATTGTTCTGTGCCTTTATTGTTATATAATTGTAGGAAAATATGAGAAGGAATTTCTGTATGAAATAAGTTCATCAAAAATGCCTTGATTTGAGGAATTTCTTAACAATTTATTGCAATATTATATACAACCCGAACAGCACAATTATTATGCTAGGGCATCTCAACGTCGTCAAGATACGAAGTAGCTATGGTGGCACCATGACGATTGATTTCAAAATTGGAAAAATCATGGAATTCAGCTGTTGACAGAGAGAGTATTGCATTTGATATTGTAAATTGGCAAGCGATAGTCAACGGACATAGGGCCAGTTTCAGGTGGCATCTGATAGAGGTCATGAATCCTATTTAATATGTTCGGCTAGCCAAGAAAGTAAGTAAGTAAAATTACATTACATAACATAGAAATGTTAAAGTTTTTAATGACAGTACCAATAATAACACACTCAAAATTTTAAATCCACAAATCCTAATCCAATGGTTCATCATAAATGTATAATTTGCCATCAAACATAGTCAGTCAACGTTAATAAAATGGAATTCCATTGAATGCAAAAAAAAAATAGAAATTAGGCTAAATTTTTCACGCATTAATTTTCACTAATTCTGCTTATTTTCTCATCAATCAGATCTTGATACACGAAAGTAAATCATAAGCACAATCTTGATGAAGATTATATGATGAAATGAGCAAAAAAGAAATTTTAAGAATACAGAGTCACTCGTGAGGCGCAATTCAAATCAAAGCAGAACCGTGTGAGAATGAATTTGCAAATAAAATGAACGGTAAATCAGTTTTGGTTCATTAAAAGTACTTCAAGTTCTTTATTACCATCATTTCTAACAATTTTTCATCTTATTCACGTGTTTCGCAGAATTCTATACTCGTCTTCCTGTCTATAGCTCTCTTTCGTTGCCATTGAATGGCTTTAATTTTCGCCAATTTCTTTTTTTCTTTCTTTTTCTTGATTAAATTCCATCAACACATGTGCACAAACGTATCAATGACCACAAAAGCCACACAATCAATATATATATATAGTCAATGACGGGAAGTGGAAGTCGCAAAGATCCGTTCTCGGACAAAACAGGTTTGTCATCTCAAATTTCATCATAAAATTAATTTCATTTCTTTAGAATGAGACCGAGAGTGATGGCAATTAGCATCAATTTTATTTATTTATCGCCATTTAAAGTACGAATAGTTAATGATGATTATTTTCCTCCGGATATTTATAAATATACACAAAGTGAGAAGACTGATGATGAGTTTTACTTTATTATAGTTATTTTTTTGCTAGGCCCTAATTGCCAAAGAGAAATTGCTTACACGCTTTGAAATATTTAAAAAAATGCTCATTGAGAAAGAAATTTAAAAATTTACAAAATAACACTTTTTTGCGCTACGTCGTGCATGGGTGGGTTTGTGTTGAAAAGGGCAGTTTAGAGAAAATTAAGAGCCGCTAGAATATTGATCAATATTTGAAATTTGTTTCTTTTTATTATAGCTTAAATTGATTTTAAAAGTTCCAAAAGTATTCGAACATATCGAGTCACTGATGCGCATTTTTGACCCAGCAATCAGAAGTTGGCTAATAAATTAGTTCTCCGACCTACAATAGAGGATCTAGTTAGGTAGAAGTCGCTGCACTGGCCTAAAAAATAAGGTCCAGTGAGGTCCAATTCACCTCTCCGCGCAACAAATCAGGTTTACTGGATCATTAAACTTAGATCATTAAAAATGATCCAAAAAATCAACAGTAACTCAAAATGTATGCCTTTTGCGCACCAAACATGACTTTCATACTTCTCAATCCCCCTTGACCATAGAATTATCATTTCAAATTGTCGATACAGCTTTGATGTTTAAGAAGAAATGCGAAAAACTCTAATTTGTTAAACAAAAATTTGAATAGAATCTGTTGAAAGACATGCCAACCCTTAGAGTGATGATGCAAAATATTGTACATTTTAATGGAAATTTTCATAATAGTCGCACATAACTGTATTAGACTTTCGGCTGCTATGACTTTAATGATTTAAATGATATTGTTGTATACCCTCATATCTGAAAATTATTATTGTGTAGCTGTTCTTACTGGAAAATAATGAGTATTTTGAATGTTCGATTAAAATTTAAATAAAGTTGAGATAGACACGACGAATGGATATCTACTTTTGGTAAGACCTAAATAATAATAATTTTTGTGAATTAATGTCAAAAGAAATTATTTTTGTACAAATTGAGTCGACTGACTAATTGCAAAACAGAAAATGTATGTACAGTAATATTTTAATTAAAGTGAATCAGAGGAATGAGGACTAAAGAATAATTTGCATAAATTTAGTTTCCGTAGAGTATGGAATTTTGCGATAAATTCGCTGTTTCCAACAAAATCTTTAATATAATTCATAAAACTTTTATTAACCCGAGTAGCACAAATGGAGAAGGATCCGCCTTAGAACTTTTAGTATTTTTAACAGTCATTCGGATGCAAAACGGAGGCGGCTTCCAGATATGAACTAAAGAGTTTTACCGGAGCTTTAAAAGCTTCATAGCAGTCCCTTCTTTTTTTGTGCCGCTCGGGCAATAACTGAATGAAATATGAAAATAAAATTAAGAAAACAAAATAATTTTTTTTTTGTTTTGTGGACATTGGCAAAAGGAGAAGAGAAAGAGAGAGTATCGGAATAAATGGGTTAAAATAATGTTTATAAACAGATATCTGTATATCTATAGACATTCATATTCACGTGAATAAGAATGAGAATTAACCTGTTCAATAACCTACTTCATTTTGCTTACTCGCAGCTTCACTCTTTCTTTCTTTTCAATTTTTCTTTCCTTTCTTCTCCGTCTGACTGTTTTGTTGATTGTTGTTTGGGTCTGCATCGAAAGAGAGAAAGAGATCTTTCACCTGTGATCAGTGACGGTTCAGATAAATATTTTTTTTTCATCTCCTTTACTTTTCAATTCTTTTCTGATGCGCACTTCTTCTTTAGGTCAATAATTTGTTATGGCAATTTCTTTCTTCTTGCTTTCTTCAAGCATCAATGGATCAAATGAATTTTGGACGGAATTTAAATGGATGATTGAGAATGATGAAATGTTTGTTTAACGTGATTTAGACACTTAATGTTGGGATGATCGGGTTTATGGTCTGCTCAGACCACTGAGATGCACGGAAGTTATTATATTTAGGACTATATCCAAATTTTAACACAACTTCCGAATGTCACGAAAACATCAAATTAATCTTTTTTCTTGAAAGTCAACTGTCCCATAAAGACAATTCATCTCTAAAAAATTTTCTCCTTCCTCAATTCACCTCGTAAGTTATCAAAAGTCTTAAGCTCTTCCCTTTTATTCGAACAATAAAAGCTTTCAAAGAATGGAACAATCATCATCATAAATATGCAATTGTCTTCCATTATTCTTAACGACTTTAACATACACGAAAAAATTTTTTTTTGTTCAAAGAGAATCGGAATTGAATGGATGACCGGAGTCAATAGCAACTTAATCAGCAAAAAAACAAAATATGAAACAAAACAATTTTTCATGGCAGTTTTGTGATGAATATCTTTTCTTGGTGTGCAAATTAATGAGTTGAATGTAGTTGAAAAGAGCTCTGAGATGTATATTATTAGAGATTGGAACTAGATATATTAATGAATGCTTGACAATTTAATCCCGAGATTGAAAACCCTAATTTAAACCCTCACTTTGAGATAGGTTGTTAAGAGAGTATCCAGGGAATCAGTCAAGAATCAGAGGTCGAAGCCAAATTCAACTCAGCTCGCTAAGAAAAACGGTTGAAATTTGTAAAAAATGTTATACTTCACAAGTGCTATCAGAAAATATTTTCATTAATATTTAATCGCGACTTCGATCTCTGGTATAAATGAATAGGTGATTGTAAATGACATTTGAGGTTGGACTCGTTTAGAAGGGGAAAAACTAAGTTTACAACTCATGCAATGTTGTATAAAGATTCTGATTATTCAAAGCCTTGCAAAACCTCAAAAATCACCATAACTATTTCACATTAAATGCAAATATGCCAACTAATTTTCTAAGTCAACAAAATAATTTAAAGTGAGACAACAAGGTCTAATGATTATTCATATGGGAATGCTCAAAGTGATTTTTAACTAAGCTGATGTTGAAAATTAAAATTGTATGCGGTTGGTCCATCGCAAAAAGCATTAAGATAACTAACGGCACGAACTAAAAATATAGAGGCGCTTTGCTTATTTATTCTTGATAAATTTTCTCATTTAATGAATCTAAAAGCAACACGTCCGACATAATTTCTCTGCTGTATTTTTTGGGTTTATTTAAAATAAAAACCTCAATTTTATGTTGAATTAGATTTCCACCTCCATCGACGAGACGAATCATCAAGTTAAAGATATTATGACATTTTTGTGGCTTCATTAATCCCTGTGAAATTTATTTGAAAGATTAAATTAAAATGTTGACGGCTTTTTTTGTGATGTTTCAACTTGATCTCATACTTGAGTTGGAATGTCTTTAAATTATACTAAGTTTTTACCACAAAAATGCCTTTCAAGTTGAAATTTCTAATCTCAAATGATTTCGTAATGTGACTTTTTAGAGGATTTTGTGAAAGGAATGAAGTTGTGGCTATGAGTAACGAATTTTATGGTTTATTGATAAATGAAGGAATTAAAATTTTAAATTATTTCTGCAGAAATGAAATTGAAAGGAATTATCAGATGCAAACTCTCATTTATGCTTGTCAAAATCATATTTATGCTTTTCGTTCACATGATCTTTATTCCAGAACAATTCAGACCTAAATTTCCATTTATCTATAAATCTCAATCCAATTCCCCAAAAACCTTCATTTTTGATCCAAAAAAAAAAAAATTCAAACTCATTCATTTCTGCCAACTCATTTTCAGTAAAATCAAATCCATTAAGACACATTCATTCCTATCTCAAAAAAATTAAAAGCCACAATTTAAAGAATTTTACCCCATCAAAAGAATTTTTAATGGATTTTCCATTTTTCTTCACTTTACCAATTTACAAATTTTTTAAATGAATTTTTCTCGTGTCATTATCGTGGTAACATGATGATTTCTTTGAGCTATAGCCGTAAAAATCTTGACAGTTCTTCAACAAATTGGCTTTTTAACATCAGAATCTTTTTCTCGTTGAATTCTTTGGTAATGATTCAGAAATGTGTTAAATAATTTCTTCATTTCTATTATTAGACAGATTGAAGTTAGAAGGAACGGAGATTTTTGTTAGAAAAATGAGTCATCATCATCATCAAATCGAGATTCTTTGTTGTTAAAGCTGGTTTAGGCTTAAAAAGATAAATTCAAAAAATATTTCTGATAAATTTGCATGAATTTAATGTTATTCTGTTTCGTATTTTGCAGACAACTGGTCGCCATTCAACAAGATTTCTTGTTCTCGGGTAAGATCATCTCATATGAATATCGACACATACTTATTGAGTGGAACTATGTTTGCATCAAACTTCAATTCTTTCACAAATTTTCAATTAATCTCACTACAAAAATCAATTTGTTGCATCAAACTCCTCAAACAATACCCATTCATTCAATATCCACTTGAAATACCTTCGTCCATTAAATCTTTTCCTAATCTTAAATTGTCCAAAATTAAGCTAATTAATTGTTAATTTGCACTCATCAATCTTCTTGTGCAACTATTTTGAAACACACTCAATTTTTCTTGTGAAATTCTTTCAAAAAACTCACATAATTCAATAATATTTTTTAACAAACAGCCGCTAATGAATTATATTTGGGTGTCCTTACTCCATCACGTTTTTTAAGATGTTTTGAGTTTTGAAAAAGTTCAATAGCACTTATGTGGATTTGTTGTGTTTGGCTATAACAAATGATTTTTTCAAGTTTTGTGAGTCATTTATGAGAATAATTTTGAGGTGTGAAAATTTTAAAAAGAAGACAATTTGCAAGGTTCTGGTTCTTGTGAGAAGAGTGGTTTGACCTATATTGCATAGAACAGCGATGGACAGTCTGTGTGCCGCGGCACATTATTGTGCTGTCAGAAATATGAGATGTGGGGTTTCGGTCGAAACTTACCACCAAGGAGTGGCGCGAAAAAAAAGGTTGCAAACCACTGTATAGAAGCCTGTATTGGAATTGCTTCAAAATGACGTTTTTAACCTTCTTGAGAGTACAAGGCGTATCCTGACATCAACAAACTCAAGAATTCTTTATTTAGATCCCAAATAGATAATTTGCTATAGTTTTTACAAAGAGCTATTGCATTCTTAATTCCAGCACCCATCAAAAACTGTATTTTAGATCCTTTACTTATGCTTTGTAGTTAACTACATGCTGGGAACTTTTTGAACAAAGTTCTGACCCAAATCTTAATTACCGCAACTCACTTAACAGTTCCTTATTCTAAATTTACACAACACAAAAGCATTAAGTCTTCAATAATTGCTGCAAACAAAAAGCTTAAGATTCACTCAAGAGAAGATCTAAGATTTGATCTAAATTCCGTAAAATCTAGAGTAAAATCTTTTAAGAACCAAAACAAAAGTTTACAGAACTAAGAACAATTCCCATGAAATAATTAACCGTTTAGTACTAAATCATTCACATTCATGCATACAACATAATTCATGCTTTATGATGTTTTAATAGAAACATTATATGATTTAATAGAACCTTTTGTTATATCCCGTTAAAGAACATTCTATGTTATTTTTAATTCGAACAAAACTAAATGAATCTTCAAATTTCCGACATGCGCGAGAAGTTCATTTACCATTTAATGTACTTTTTTTATCTAACTTAATCAAAGTTCCGTTCTGTTTCATTTCATTATTCTCTCTCATGTGTGTACATGGCAATTATCAGACATTAAATGATCATCAGTCTTAAAAAGAAAACTTTTTTATTATAAAAGAACCAAGATTTTCATCATCAAAAAAAAATTCAATAAGCATTAAGATTGATGATCTTGTCTAGCATTATTGTATCGCAGCATGTTTGATTGAACATAGATTGGATGAGTTGTTGATGGTACTCAATGATGTCCGATGAGGGCTATAAATATAATAAATCTATTTTTCTAATAGTTTCGACAATAAATAGAATGTGTGGTACTTGTGAATTGCGTATGATGTACAAGATTATTATTGACATATTGAAAAAGAAGAAATGAATGTTTACGAAAATAAAATTCGGTTGTTGACCTTACTAGAAATAGTAAAGGTGGTTTGTTATATAAAAAATTGTGGTCAATAACTGATGATTTCATGTGGATTTTCGCTGGCGGACTAGTTTTTTGTGACAATACCTGATTGTTTAAAGACAGACATTTCTAATTTTAACATTTGAAACATTTCATAACAGTACAATACTAATAATAATTTCAAGGGGAATATCCTAACAGACAAAGAGCATGCTTTCATGGAACAGAAATACCACAATAGTTCATAAAGCAGTATATTTTCTAGTTAAGGATATTTAGCAGCAATGCCAGAGATAATTCCAATAAATACAAGTTAATTACACCGCCCTTGGTTTGAATCCGCAAGAGAAAATAAATCCTGAAGCTCTAAAAGCTACTTGGCGTATGACAGTGATGAAAGAATTTCAGCTTAACGTGCGGAGTTTACAAAGTAGCAGAGTCAACCACATCGCGTCAAAATTGCCAAAAATCCGCCACCAGGTAAGCGTGACTCTGGCTCAAGACTAGACTCATTGAAATCTGGCCTCAGGACATAGTCAAGTAGGCCTGAGGCTGGATTTTTGATCATTTTTCCGCCGCATGCTCTCCGAGACTTAGTTTTTATGAATAGAAACATCTTAAATCTCGTGATTTACACTCAATAATACCTTATTGCATTCCCTACATTATCCATTTTGCCCATTTGATTTATTTCTAACTCAATCATCATAAATTTTACACATAACAAATCTTTTTAAAGACTGGTCATAAAAAAGAGACTTTAACCAGTCATACAAAAAAATCTCACAGTCTTCACAAAAAGAAGCTTTTGCAAAAGAAGAGAAAAAAATTAAGCCTCTAAATAGCCATCAATAGACATTTCCTTTGCAACATCAAACATTCAAGTTTTCTGGTTTCTTCTTTCTTATTCATATATATTTATTTTTTATCGTCTGATTAAACATGTGCGATGCTGATGATGTCTTAAAGCATGTTTGGACGATTGAATGTAAATTGTAAAGCAGCAGAGAAGAAAAAAGAAAGTTCAAGTCTTTTTTTCTTTCTTTTGAAACAAAAAAAGAAGAAAAAAATGTCCAAGTTTGCCGAAAGAAGAAATTCGAAATTATTGCCTATGCGACATTCAGTCTATCTGCACATTACATTGTATTTTTATCTATTTCTTTTCATATTATACCTCACTAACTTCTATTTCGTGCTGTTGAGACATAGATAGTGACAGTAAGAGAGTTGAAAAATGAGCAGATAATTACAGAGGGATTAGCCGCAAATTAAGTTTCAGGTCGACGCCTCCTCAATAAACAATAAACGCAACAACAAAAAAATTATAAAAGCTGTTGCTGTTGCTATTTAGAAAATCAGATTAGAGCGTGCACGAGAGTAATTTTTGGATTTTTTGATGAAAGTATGTAAACAATATTTAACTATACTAAGAAAATTACAAATTGGAAGCGTCGTCAAGCGGAATGATGATTTGAGCTTTTAGCATTTTTTTCTAAAGTAATTAGAGTAGCTTTGGATTATAGTTAAGGAAATTAGAGTAGTTTTGTGACACTGTGTCTGATAAATAAATGTAAAGTCATGTTTAACGGAGTTTTTCAGCAATTGATCATCTGATATGGTATAGGTCAGTGTATAGGTACACCACTGGTACAACTGGTGTGGCAAAGCGCCGTCTCAATGGTGCAAGTTATGCACTTGGCAGACACCAGCTCAAAACTCAATTCCAATTTCATGTTCCAACACCAAAAAATGCGCTCTAACCACCAAACCCCAAAAAAATTATATTCCAAATATTTTATTTTTTGAGTGCATCATAACGGAATTAAAGACTGAACACACCGCAAACAAAAAAAAAGTAAAAGTTCTTCCTTAACAATGTTATGAGCATGCTTACATACTTTTTGTATGTTTCTCTTCTTTTCTTTAATTCAATGATTTCCTTCTTTTGTGTCGATAATCGGTCCCCGGATAGCTTCCAGGTATTAGAGGCATAACTTGCACACATATTATATGTAATTTTTCATGTAATGAAAATTGGATAGATAATTTCCATCAAACATCGAACGACCAATTATCGGAATCATTCAACCAAACATGACGCTAATTAATTAAATAAATCTGCTTCCTTCTTCTTCTTCTTCTTGCTAGTTTTCGACAATCTCTCGATAATTATTATTGAACAATTAACAATACATACATTCTTTTTATTATCGTCCATAAATGGTTTTATTCGTTCGTAAAATGCTCAAATTGTTGATTAATTTACCGTATTTTATGCAAGCATGTATATGTGCACTATCGCTAATTATTGCCTTCCTTTTATTACGAATATTATTGCTATTTTAACAAAAGAATCAGCAAAAGTTGTGAATTGCGAGAAAAACAATTGATGGAGGTCTGTGTTGAGGATTTATTGCCACATTTTGTTGTGGATAACAAATAAATTGAAAGCACGAAGTTGTGAAGGTGATGGTGATATTGGTGATAATTCAAGGAATGAGTAATGTAGTTTGGACATGATAGCCATTTTCTTAAAATTTCTCTAGCTTTGCATTTTTGTCCAGCGATCAGTATTAGATTAACAAAGCAATAATCAACTAGTCCACAAAACTAAAATTACAAAACATGCTAAATTTAAATTAACTTAAAAATTCTCACAAGATTGCGTTTTAGTAAATAAACCCAACATTTGCCCAACATATCATTACATCTAAATTCATTATTCAATCAAACTTAATCACAATTGAACCTCAAGTATCCAATTAACCAAAATTTATTTCATAATTTATCCCACAATTCATTTGATTTCTTTGGTTCGAAGTATTGAATTGAAACTCCATATATACATATTAAGACTCTTGACCACAAAAAGGTGTCAATAAAATTCCTTTGTGCCGGACAACAAAACAACAACAAAAAAATCATTCTTAATAAATTGCAATCGTTGGATGATTAATGAAATTCACAACCGTTAATCAACGAGACAGGAAGTTTCTTTTTTTGTTCAACTTTCAATGCATTCGTTTATTGCCTTTATGAAGTTACATACAAGCATACTGGGAATTTTATTGGAATTGAAACAATTTTATTTTAAGAGAATTGAAATAATTGTGATTAGGGATCGGCTTATGAAAATGTTTACAATGAGTTTAGAGCATGTGCTGAGTGAATATTGTGATTTTTATTGTTGCTGTGAGACTAGAATTAAATTAATTGCTATAGCCGTTCACACATTTTTTCATATAAGTTAAAGCACTAGACGAGAATCATGTTGGGATCAAGGTTGGTAAGTTCCTGGAGTTGAAATAGATTCAAGGAGAAATTCTACAATCCAGTCTAGAATTTTAGAGTTTTAGAATTGGTATTAAATAGGTCGTGGATCACAATCGATCTGGACAGCTAGCAAAGTAAGTTAGTAAGTATAAGACTCTTCGGATGCAGCATCTATGACAGAAATGATCCATTTCCCACATATTTAATATTTTATAAAACAAAACCTTTCTCACAATAAACTGCAATTGGAGCTAGTTACCTATATGTCGACAATAAATCAATCAAGTTCTCAAAACAACTTTGTAATCATTTCCCAGACGAAGTAGCTCCAACTGCATCACAGTAAGTCTTAATTGAAAATTCATATGACGCGCTCATAACTGAGGCGTATCCACACACTTTTTATCTAACTAAAATAAACAGAGTGTTTAAGGCAAACACTTTACACAAACCCAATGCTTAATAGTCAACAAGATAACAAAATTGGAAATAATAATGAACAACTTTCCCGAGTAGAATTATCTTTTTTTTTTAAATGTTGAAATATTAAAGTTACGTAAATTTGTTTAAAAACTGTTACATTTTACAAACAGAAGTTCTGAAATAAAATATCTGGAGAATAATAATTTTGTAATTTATGTACTCATAAATTTGTGGATATATACAGCCTCGAACTGACAAGAAGCATGCTCATGAGTAAAAAAAGTTGTAGCTTTTCAGATCATTGAGATTCAGAGCTGTGGTAGGGCGATTATCTAGCAAGTGAGGGTGAGCCAGGCCTCTGCACTCAGTAGATCTACAGTTTAAAGCGGTATCAAACCACTCTTTTGGCTGTGAGCCGCATTCCGTTTCGAATAAAATTGAGCATGCTTACTGAATTTACTCATGAGTACGCTCATTTACGTGAATATGCGAAATGTCTGTTAAGGTAGCATCTTGAAAATTACACAACACAGAAACAGTTTTCTTAGAACATAACTTTTTCAGGATGTAGTAAAAAATTCCCACCGAGCCAACAGAAAATCATATTAAATTAATTTTTTAATTCATAAACACATGCACTAAAAAATTTTTCCAATTAAAATTTATGACGCTTAAACATTTCAAATAAAAATGCAGAATACTCAATGAGCTTTAATGCTATACGGCTAAAGAAGAAGTCAAGTTTCAATTAAAAATTCAATGAACATGCTTTCTTCAATTATTTGCAATTTTAATTCAGATTTCAAGAAAATATTTATTATGTTTGGTCTGCAAAACAAAATAAAAAATTCTTTCTTCTGTCTTGTCAACAAACAAACAAAAAAATGACTCAATTCGTCAACGAGAAGAACAAGAGAAAATGCAAAGCACGTTGACTTTATTGCTAATTTTATGGCTACAAAGAATTTTTTCAACAAAACATTAAACTGACTTTTTTCCCATTCTGAATTAAAATTAATAAATCAGTCTATAAAAAAACAGAACTTCCTTCAAATGTACGCGATTAAGAATTTGTTTCTCACAGATGATTTAAATATTGTACTCGATAAGTTCAACATGTATGCTAATATATCTTTAAGGACGAATTCAAACATGCGATCTACATTGGAGTATACAAGTGCTGTACATGCTAAGTCGCTGCTTTCCTGAAAATAATCGCAAATTAAAATCTCGTCAGCACGAGCTTAAAAGCTGTTCATGTAATTGGAGATTTTAGGTATTCTAACAGGAGTAGAGCAATAATTCTAAATAGAGCAGCCCGAGTCATACATGAATGACCGATAAAATTACAATTGAAGATCGATTTCAATATTATATTCATTTTTATATAATCACAATATGAATGATTATGCGTTACAAATTCCAATGTATATTAACAGACACGCCATTAACGATTAACGATAATTAATTTTCTTTTAGAAATTGCTGTCTCATTACTGTTTGATCATGACTTTGTTGAAAAATTGAGTGGATAAAATTGATATTGATAGGCATCTATTTTTAAAAAGGAACAAAGTAACTGACAGCATCAGTCTCATTTTTTGGATACTATGGAATTTAAGATTAACTCGTACAATTCGTCAGCAGTTATGAACGAAAAACTATCAATAACATAAGAGATAATATTCATATGCTACATATCTGTCAATGCTTTAAATTTCTACTGACCTTAGAAATTGGGGGTCAAATTTATTAAAGTCTTTGCATTGTTTCATGATATATGATTTTAATCTGCAATGACTAATATATCTCTGTATGAAAAATAATCATAATATTGGTTTTCTGGCTAGAAATATTGCTTTATGAAATCTAGTTTAGTCTCCTAAATGTGATTAACAAGCAATACATGCATCACTATGCTTAACATCACCATGTACAAATCTCACATTCTCTTGGTGGAGGTCGTCAATCTAAGCCATAAAAAAGTGTGAAATTTAGAGATTTTCTGGTTATTGCAGGATGTGTTGTCCTATCAAACCGCTAATTACAGTCTAAGTACCCCAAAGGAACACAACGACGATCGGTAATTGGCAGATGCAAGCCAGCTATAGGAGACATCTAAGGAAGTTCATGGATTGCAATTGGATTGTATGATCAGCAAAGTAACAAAGTAAAATCTAATTTAATTTCTTAATAAGCTGAATAGCTAGAGTACCCAGGCACATAAATTTAAAAAAAATTACAAATTTAATAGCTTCCTTTCTCTCCAAAAATGGCATAAATCTAATAATATTGCAAGCTTTAGAGAAAGCATTAAAATTATTGTAAATAATTACAATAACTCCTACTTTCGCACTAATTCAAGGATCATAACAACAACATTAATAACAATAATTTCTAAAACTCCAATCATCGAATCTTAAACTCCTTATTTCCTCTCAATTCATTTCATAACCACCTCAAATTACTTTTCAAATTAATATACCATTCGCTTATTTTGACACATTTACTAGCTTAATATTTTCTAAAAATATATCTATAAAATCAAAACAATGCAAAAATCATTCAAAGTCATTTATTCTCACTTAATAAAGAACAACAAACGAAATAAATGGTAATCTCCCCTTGAATTTATAACAATCATATAAAATCGCTTTTAATTTATTATGCATTATGGATACTTATGGGCGCTGCTGTTAAATACAAACAGAAACTTTTTTTTTCATAACCTTAATGCAATTTGTAAGTATTATGCAGATATTGAATGTCTCAATGTCAGTATGAAGTGCAATGACAATACTATGAAAGAAATAAGATTTTTGTCCATTTTTAAATCATCACAATGACTATGTTTCTCTACTTCCATTATCTTTCTATGCCTCCATTGTCTTTTAATTGTCAGCACAAAAATAAATTTATTGAAGCCGAGCGAAATTCGAGCAGTGCACCGAGGGACGGAAGGAAAAGTTGATTAAATTATGTACACGAATATGTGCAGTTTATGTGATTTATCGAAGAAAACGAACAACAGTAACAGCAGCACTTGTAATGCTGATTAAATTCGACCGAAAATATATATTTATTTTTTTCAACATTATTTTTTTGTGTGTGGGTTTTGTGTTGTGATCGGTTTGGGCTGAATTATTGGATGAAAATGGACATTAAGTTATGGTAAACACGCAACAGCATACGCTGTAGCAGAGACATATCGAGTCACTGTCGAAAAATAATCTCAACTTATTTGATCAACTTGCTTGATAGAAAGAAATGTGATTATTTTTAGTGAAAAAGTATTAATCCTAGGTTATATCCTAGAAGCAAAAGTGACTTGACAACTCACTTAACAAGGTGCGGGTCAACAAATTTATTGTTGAATTTGAAATTCTGGGTCCAAATTCCATCACAGACCTAGTGGTTTTTTGAAAGCTTAGACACTACGAAAGCTATCGAACCTAAGATCCAAGATGCTCAGTTTTGTGCCCATACTCATATGCATGGTCCTAGTCTGTTCGGGCATAAGCCTTTGACTTTGAATTTTCAGCCATATCACGCCCCTACAATCATAAAGTTCATGAACATTACTGAATACCATAAAACAACAATAAAATCTTAAATTTCTTGAAACTTAAATCGGTAATCAATTGAACCTTATTAACCTCTTAACTCCCAACTTGAATCTTTAAAGAATATTCATCACATTATCATCGACTCCTCGATCCACTCGACAAAAAATCGCTTTAATCACCGATTTCGATTGATTTTTTTTTTGTTCCTCATACAGTTTCATATGTGTTTTAAGCATGCTTAATATAACAATGAATGAGCCGAGATATTATCGAGATCTCTTTTTCTTTATTTTCTTTTTATTTCTTTCCACTTATTATGAATAATTTCTTCTTCCTCTATATGTTGTTATAATTTTTGGGTAAATTTCACTTTCGTATATCACATATTCATTCAGTCAGTCAGTCACATACATAAAAATAACCAAAAAAGAGCGAACGATATATGGGAAACACCGAACAACATATCAGCGTATGGACTTTCTCCTCCAATTCCTTTTGGATTCCACTAAAGGTACCTTATTTTTACAACAAAAAAATAAATATAATAGTAACAAAAAAAAAACGGAATGAAATTGACGATAAATGCTGTGCGCTTCGAGGCAGTGTCTTAAGATATTTTTCATGTACATACATATTCGTCAGGTTCGATTTCTTCCACTTTACACACGACTTTAGAGACGGAGAGTGAAAAAAATATATAAATTGCACGTTACAAAGTGTTATGAGAAATTATTGTAGCATTTCTACATGTGCCATTTGCCGCTTATGATTTTGTACATTCTGCCTTTTAATTTTATTAACATCAGTCTCTCTAATTGATGCTGAATTGCTATGAGGATTGAAGATGAAAGACCTAAAGGAAATGTTTTTTACGTGCGAATGGAGATTTTTTTTTGCATTTTAATTTTTGGAAGCCTTTTACTTTTCTTTTGGAAATAATTCGAAGGATTTAAATGTCAGAGTTTAATGAACTTCTGTGAGCATAAATGGTTTGATGGAAGTTTTGTGTTTGATTAAGTTACTTTCATAAATCCTGACTATAGTTGACTTTAGCAATACTTTTAGAGATTTTTTAGGTATCAAAACTTAATGCGACTATGGAATGGAATTCCTCTGGTGATCTATCAGTATTATATTAGATATAACGAGTATGTATTTACCATACAGTCGTCAAACCCTCAAAAGTTCTGTAATTGATACATGAGACCAGAAATCGTAGGACGTGAATTCGAGTCCTACTCCGTTATTCGAAATAACCCTTTTTCTGTTCTTCATTTATCATTTGAACTTTATCAGCATAGAACTTGTATAATATGAGAATCATAACAGAGTGGACAACATAACACATGACACAATGACTAGTTAAAAACTTAGACCTACGTTCGAAAAATGACAAATTTTATGGATCGTTCCGGAGAAAATGTCCTACGACGACTTTAGGTCTACTTTATTAGCTATACATTATGTCAAGTTGTCCACTCGAGATAGAACATAAGTATGAAGATAATTTCAATATAGTTCAAAAAAGTTGATGAATAAATTGTATGCCAACCACCAAAAAGAAAATGATCCTCTACCTTGCTTTAAAACTCCTATAAATTCTCTTCGTAAATTAGAAATCCATTTGAAAATAGGTGGAAATTTTCAGATATTTGTGATGCTGATTATTTCGTTGCTGTCACTTAATTTTGTCACTTGTTTTATAAGTCCAGTATTTCTTCTTATTTTATTTTAAACTTAATGTTTCGATATTTTTCTCGATTTTTTCACCAAATTATGTTCTTGGAATTTTTTATGTATTTTCAAAAAAAATTATTAACTTTCACAATTTTTCAAAGTTTGAATTTCACAGGGAAATTCTTTAAATTACTCAAAAAATCTTCAAATTCTTCTGATTAATTTTGCTTCAAAAATTGTTTTTTTTAGTCTTAATTTTTCACATTCTCAAATTACATAATCCTTAAACGGTATCAATTGCACACGAAAACTTAATTTTTTCCTCAATTATCAACACAATAACATGTGCACTCAGCAGAAAATGATCCGTCCATTCAACAAAAAATTTTCGTCAAAAAATTCCATTCAGTTCATCACTTTCTACACTTAAAATTTGTTCACTTCGTGCACCTCGTAAGGTTCAAATTTCATTGCAATGAATTTTCAATATTAAAAAAATTTCACAACTCGCAAGTATTTTTCGATTTGCTTTTCTTTGTGTGTCTATTGCGGCAATTGTCCATCTATTTTTGGTAAGTCTTTAATTTTTAAACTTTTTTGTCCAATTGTTTGACACAATTTTATGAATACTTAATTAATAGTTATTTTCTTGCAAAAGAGTTCAATTATTTGTGACATGAATTCACGATTTTTGGGTGGGCCTGCATTAAGCCACCATCAAGTCAAAAAGGCTTTCGAAAATTCTACAGTAAAGCAACAAGTTTTCTAATTTTCACTCGACCGCATCGACAATCAAAACGTGAACTATTGACACTATGCATTCAAAAAGCTTCAATTTCTAATTTTTATTCGCCTTCTTTCCTTTTCAACTTATTCATAAATGGTCAGTTCTTTCACCGCACTAAAGTACTTGTCTTTATCTCTTTATTCACTTCCAATAACAACAACAATAAAAAAATAAGCGAGAGACAGCATAAAAATATTTCTTTTTTTTTATTGTCTATGCAAACCGTCTTATTTCCACCTTTCCCAATCTACCTCAAATTCACGACTGAATTCCGAAATTTTCGATCAAACAACTTGCTGTTGTGAGTATCTCACTCACTTGTGGCTTGTTTCTTTTCTTTAACACATTACAACGCAAGTCTCTCTTGTGACTTATTCTCTGTTATTTTATGTTTGAATCTCTTTTTAAGGCTGTTGAGAGAACAACCGCAACTTCTAAGAGATTTAACACAACAGAAACCAAAACAAGACTCTTTTAAACCTTATGAAACCAAGAGACTCTGACTCATAATAAGAAAAAAAAATTGAAACTGAATATGCTTTTAAAGAATAAAAATGAAAATGAATGAAATATGCGCCGACAATCCACGACTGAAATGTATGTTATGAATGAAAAGGAAAAAAAATCACTCACCTGAGATTCATTCTTCTTTATTTGCTTCTTCATGTTGGAAATTTCTCGTTCTTTTGATTTTAATTCTTCAAGCTATAAAGATAAGAGGAAGACGAAGAAGAAAAAAAAGGTTAATAAAGTTGAATAATGCATGCATCGGAATTGGTTTATGGGAATTGCGCATTTCATTTTTTGACGGCTCAAAATCTTTATTTACATTTCTTGTTCAAGAAAAAATATATAAAATAAAACCAGATTGAGAGGTGAATTACATTAGTTTACTTAAATATATTAAAGTATTTGAATATGATTTTTATTTCTAAAGTGGAGGTGACTCAGATTTTAAGTCGAAAAAAAAAAATATTGTCATGAATTTGTAGATTAAAATTTTTGTTTCGGAAGATAAATCGTGGAATTGAAAATTTGTATGTTGAGATATACTTTTATGTTTCTTTTGTTTTATGATAATTTGAACAGAAATTTACATTGATACTCATTTTAATGCTTATGCATTCTAAGATTAGTGTAGTCATTAGCGTTGCTTTCATCAGATAGTCTCTTATTTTGACTTTATGTCGCACTTAGTAGTAGTAGTATTCTTTATTTACCATAAAGGTATTTTGATTTACAAATGAGATTGATACAGTTGAATTTTTTGGTACACAGTATTTTTAAGACACATTGATATGTAGGATCAAGTTAACAATTTTCAAATCTAGGTTTCAAATAAATTTAGGCTCTCGTTTCGGCGGCTATCTAGTATATTACGTGATACTTTTCAGGTTCGTTCTATCCAATTCCAATCATTAGGTAATCTAGTAGCTCTCGTCCCTTTGTCTCTCGCTATACTTCAAGTTTATGACCCGTTCCTTAATCCAACGTTGCCCAGAATTTCAAATTAGGCTTGATCTCGTACATTAGGTTAGCTTAGGTTAGCTTTTAACATGTATCAACCTCACCTTCTCGGTATGGAGACAATTCAATCCAAGCAACACAGTGAGACGGAGCCGAAGCTCTCGTTAACAAAGGATGCGTACCGCACACCAATTTGGATCGAATATTGAAGAAATTTGTGAAAAACCGGCCGAAAATTATCCTTAACTGCAAGTTTCGGTACAGTAAGAGACGGCCTGTTTTCCTCATGAATTCATTCCAAATTTTTGCGAAGGATTAACCTAAAAAGCTGATATTCTTAAATTAAAACAAGGAGTACCAAAAATTGATCTCCACGGTCAGCGTTTGGGCAGTTTTTTGGTCAACGTTGACTGAATGTTTAGCAAAATTAATTATTTAAATGCCTAAATTGCACTAATAAGTTGCATTTTCCGAATTTTCTCTTTCGCTCGGAATTTACCTAAACATCCTATCTATGAGCTCATACACAATTTGCATTTTAGATAGTCAGGTGATCTATGTCATCCTTTATAAAAAGAAATATTATGTCTTCATAACTTTCACTCTTTTCTAACCAAAAATTTGAATCTAATTCTCTTTGATCTATTGATATATTAAACAAAACTTTCAATTGCTCTAAATCCTAGAAAATCTTTTCAAAATGCGACTAAATTGTACAAACTACCTCAAAATCGCATTAAAATTCCAACTGAATAGTCAAGTGTAGTGCGAAACTACTTAATTTGTGCTTAATGGAATTAAATCTCAAGATTTACTTATAGCCATCTTCAATTTATTAAAAATAAGTCTTCATTACAAGTACATTCATTCACTTTCTTCGTCAATTTGTAAGATCCATTATTAAGCCACTTTTTGATAGTTTGGTGTGATCATGATCATCGTAAGACCACTTCATATGGACAATCATTACAAGTCATTTGATTATTCAACATGCAATTTCTTTTTTCAATCTGTGCTGTGTCAATTTTAAAAATTTTAAATCTCAGATTTTATTTGAATTTTTTTCCATCAAAATATTTTTGATCCCACATTTAAATTTGATTTTTTTTTGAATATAAATAAATCATTTTGAACTATATTGAGCATGCTTGAATTTAAAAATTTAATTTTAATCCCACTTGAGTTTCTATAATCCCTCATCTTATTATCAAAAGAAAGCCTTTTACCCGTAAAGAAAATGATTTTCTACGTGTAAAAATGTTGCAGCATTACATCATATAATAAGATTAAAGAAAGTATTCATGCTGATATGGTTATATACATTACGAAATAATGACCTTTAACTTTCAGCTGATTAATATGTAACGTGATAGAAATTTTTAAATCTGTTATAAATGATTAAAGTGACTTGATAAGTGACCGTAACAAATTGGATATGTCCCGAGAATCTCTTGTGGTTGGTCATAAACCTTTTCAATTATGGTATTGCTTACAATGCACATGTTAATGTTCATATTAATGAGATTGACTTTATTCGCATACAAAACGATAAATGAGCTCAAGTTATAGGCTTCAGTTTGAGTCCATTGTAAATTATTATTTTGAACATTGACCTCTCTGTGTCAACGGTTAAGGAAAGGAGGTCTATCATGTGAAAAATAATTTAGTCAGTTTGAATAGACTAAAAGACAGTTTAAATTGATTAGCTTTTCGCATGCTGATTATGTTGTGCTTTGGTTTTGTTTATTGAACCTGACTTAATAAAATATGTTTTGGTCATGAAAATTTGACGGATTTAAGTCAACTTTGATTAAAAGGCTGCTTAGAAAATGATATTGAATTAGTCATAGAGACCCTTATGAGGTCAGCTCTTGATTTGATTAGTCTGAGGGTCATAGCGACTGTTAATACATGTTTTATACTTCAATGTGGCTTTGGTTATGAACAATGATTTATAAACTGCTATGAATTCACTTAGGATCCTCAAAATATTCTGATTTATCTTTGCTAATTCATACATCATGTCTGTTCTTCAACATACAAATTGTTGTTCTTGAAAACACTTGACTAATACCCAAAACCTCAATAAAATCGCAGACAATAAGAAAATTGCACAACTTTTTCACAATTTTGCAAAAATATCACATGCAATCTAAGTTATGATATAGTGTTAATACCAGAAGGCGTCTCTTTGTATTACGTAGAATTTTATTTCACGCTTCCTGCTTTATATGCTCTTGCAATCATAACAATTGCTTGGGAGTTGTTTCCTCCGTAATAAGGTAATAAAGTAATGAAACGATATTTATTGGCCTGAAGTAATCATTATGATAGAAAAAATAATTCATTATGATCATTTAGGAAGCAAGCATGTAATATGGATCGATTGATAAGAGGAAATGGGAGTAGAAGGAGGGCTTGTAGGCAAGGAGAAATTATTAAATTTATGAGAAACCTTCTGATAAACAGGATGAGGCATGAAATCATTAATGACGATGCTGCCTGAATCAAATTTGGGGCTTAAAAGTTCATATCCACATACATTTTATGATTCACGAAATTCGATTTACGACATAAATAATAAGTATAATCCAAAAATTGGGAGTATTCAACAAGAATTTATGTATGTTACTTACTGTACCTTTAACTTTCTAATACCAATATTGGTATTGAATTTATGACTACTTGAATTATCGTTATTAATGGTTCACAACATTCAACAACCGATCATCAAGTAATCTTCCCAATTCTCATCACAATTTTAAGCCAATAACCTAATTATCAAGTCTCAACTGCCAAAAATTTCTCTCATGTGAACAGGGTTCTCATAAAATCTTTAATCTTAACTTATTTTCAATTTCTAATACCTTATTTGCTATATCCAAAATGGAATTCTTTACAATTCTTCTTTATGCGTAGATTCACTGACAAAAATGAGATTAGTGTTTTTTGATAAAAGAAGTAATTCTTTAGTTCTTCTTTTTGTGGATTTTTGAGAAGTGTTTAAAGGTACAATGGATATGAATGGAGTATGTGAATTCAGGCATTCTTTGCACTCAATAGACCCACTCCTTTGCCTGTAGCTTATACAAAGGAAGGCTGTGAGGCTCGTTTGCGCTACATATAGTTCGAAAAAGGACAAATTTCTCTGCTGAGTCTCGAACCAATGATCACAAGATCGCTATTAGGTACCAAACTATCAGAGCCAAGGGGTGAGAGCTCCTCAAAAAGTGCAAAAATCTGCAGCAAAGTGCAACAAAGTGCAGCAAAGTGCAATAAAGTGCAATAAAGTGCAATAAAGTGCAACGAAGTGCAACAAAGTAGAGAAAAGTGCAATAAAGTGCAACAAAGTGCAGTAAAGTGCAACAAAGTAGAGAAAAGTGCAATAAAGTGCAACAAAGTGCAATAAAGTGCAACAAAGTGCAATCAAGTGCAACAAAGTGCAGTAAAGTGCAGTAAAGTGCACTAAGTGCAATAAAGTGCAGTAAAATGCAAAAAAGTGCATCAAGTGCAACTAAAGTGCATTGAAGTGCAGCAAGTGCAGATGTTTCAGACTAAAGTGCAACCAATTTTAAACTTATTTTTAAAATTTTTAAATGCTATAAAACATTTTTTTACACTCAAATATTCATAGTATATGTCACAAAAATAAAAATTTTGTACAAATGAACGATTCTGGAAGAAAATGTCATATCTACAGTGAAGCGAATATTTCTGTGAAGAAAGCGACTTGGCATACAAATTAAACAAAATTTGGAAGCATTTTGGTTGCTTAATAAGACAAAAGTATGTTGGAAGTTCAAAACGGAACTGCTTAGTTCCAATAAGCATTTGATTGACGACTGAAACAACAAAATTGTCTTTAAATGCTCATAATTCAATAATGGACTGATGAATATCCGAAAATCTTTCAGGTTTCTTAAGTATGAACAAAATGCTAAATATTGGAAGCAGTAGTTCTGTATTTTTAGGCCTGTAACATCTTTTTTCATTTTTCAAATTTTTGTAATCAATCTATTTAAAAATTCATATTTTTAAAAACGACAACAGCTACAAATATGCAGTATGTACTAAACGATCAGGTTTTCAAAATACTTTCAGCCAATGTCAGCAACCATTGATATTATTTAAGTTTTAATGTTTTGTAGCGAAAAAAATTTCAATTTCTATGTGGACCAAAAAAACTTTTTTTGAATTTTGTCAAAATTTATGAATTTCTCCATTGATTACTAGATACTGGCTGGTAAAACTTTGAAAATCTGATCTTTTGATACTTACTGCATATTTCTAGCTGTTGTATTTTTGAAAAAATATTCATTTAAAAGTTGATTGTTTACAAAAATTTGAAAGCACAATAAATTATGTGACAGACCTGAAAGGACAGAACTGTTGCTTCCAATATTTAGCATTTTGTTCATACTTAAGAAACCTGAAAGAATTTCGGATATTCACCAGTCCATTAATGAATTATGAGCATTTAAAGACAATTTTGTTGTTTCAGTCGTCAATCAAATGCTTATTGGAACTAAGCAGTTCTGTTTTGAACTTCCAACATACTTTTGTCTTATTAAGCAACCAAAATGCTTCCAAATTTTGTTTAATTTGCATGCTAAGTCGCTTTCTTCACAGAAATATTCGCTTCACTGTAGATATGACATTTTCTTCCAGAATCGTTCAAATTTAAAAATTATACTTCAGAAAAATTTTACATTATTTTGAAACATCTGCACTTAGAGCACTTTACAGAACTTAAACTGCACTTGATTGCACTTCCTGTACTTTATTGCACTTTACTGCACTTGATTGCACTTTACTGCACTTTGCTTTATTGCACTTTATACTTTGTTGCACTTTATTGCACTTTACTGCACTTTACTGCACTTTGCTGCTTTTTACTTTGTAGCACTTTACTGCACTTTGTTGCACTTTATTGCACTTTACTGTACTTTGTTGCACTTTATTGCACTTTATTGGACTTTAGCACTTTGCTGTACTTTATTGCACTTCACTGCACTTTACTTTACTTTATTGCATTTAACTGCATTTTGTTGTATTTTACTACACTTTACGATAATTTACTGCACTGTACATGCTTTATATTTGAATAACCTTCCAAAAAGCAAAATTTTTCCTCATATTTCTTATTTTTGGGTAAAAAAAATCTCGGAAAACCTATATTTGGCCTAAATTTTCCAATATTAGAGTAAAAAACCTTTAAAAAAACCAAATTTCTCCTATATCATGTTGAAAAATCCTCGAAAAAGCCAAATTTCGCCATAATTTTCCTATATTATGGTGAAAAACTTTCGGAAAATTCTAATTTCGTCTCAATTTTTCTATATTAGGGTGACAAACATTTGGAAAAGTCAAATTATGCCTCAATTTTTCTATAATGGGGTGAGAACCCTCGGAAATGACTATTTTCGTATAGCTTTCCGTTCTCCAGAAAGAAAAACTACCGGAAAACGCTATTTCCCACCTTGGTTTCCCAATATTAGAAAGAAAAAATCTTAGAAAATACAATACCGCCAAATACCGCCGATACCGCATGGTTTCTCTGCCAGGGACGAAGTGCAATAAAATGCAACAAAGTAGAATAAAGTGCAACAAAGTAAAGCAAAGTACAACAAAATTGAGAAAAGTGCAACAAAATAGAGAAAAGTAGAGAAATGTGCAATAAACTGCAACAAAGTAGAGAAAAGTGCAACAAAGTGCAAAAAAGTGCAACAAAGTGCAATAAAGTAGAGAAAAGTGCAATAAAGTGCAGCAAAGTGCAACAAAGTGCAATGAAGTGCAACAAAGTGCAATAAAGTGCAACAAAGTGCAATAAAGTGCAACAAAGTGCAACAAAGTGCAATAAAGTGCAACAAAGTGCAATAAAGTGCAACAAAGTGCAATAAATTTCGCTAAAGTAGAGAAAAGTGCTGAATTTGCAATAAAGTGCAGTGAAATCACGGTCAAGTGCAATAAATTGCAATGAGTAGAGTAGAGCTCTCACCCCTTGATCAGAGCATTCCCCAATCGAGCAACTTTGACTCACTGATTTGAGATTCACAAAAGATGAACATTTTAACTTTAATTGGTCTTTAAACTCTAGAGTTCATTTGCCAACTCTGCTTAACCCGAAAAAAAGAAAATGCTAAATAAAAGAAGTTTAAATCTTCAATTAATTTCAGCTTTTATGAAGTCAATTCCCTTCATCCAATTCTAAACATTCCTCCATTCTCAACATATTTATTGCGATGTGAATTATGATTCTAAATCCAAAATAAGCTTTACAAAAATTTAATCACGACTTACCAGTTTCTGGATTTCTGCCTTTGCTGTTGCCGTAATCTGATCGACTTTTGTTTGTTCGTTTGAAATTGTTTTATTTCCTTTCGATGTAACCATGGAAGTAATAGCACCAGCGGATGTACAATTGCAGTTTTTCAATTTCTTTTCAAGTACATTCTTGGCATCTTTCAGTGTTGTCATTTCCTCTGCGAGCTTGTTAATTTCAGCTTTGAATTTATTTGAATTATTTGCTGCTGATTTTTTAACATTTACAATCACTTCCAGTAGCTTTTTCGTCTCGTTTTTTAACTTCCGATATTCACTGTCATGTGTGGCTCTAAATATTATTGGATGTGAAAAGGAGACAAATAAATTAGTGAATATTTATATGAATTGATCGACAGACATATCGAGTGATGAAAAAGGTTCCAAAATTTTAGATTATGCTACGTAACTCAATTTATAGACAAACAAATATTAAAATCAAACAATATGCTTATTGTGATTTGTTTTTCGATATTTCAATGATTACTTTGATTTAAAAAAATACCCAAAAATTCCCAATTTTTTATAGTTTTAGAACCTCACATGCATCCTCATAACTAAACCTTTACCTCAATTCTCTGACAGCACTTCTCTCATGATGCAATTGCTTCTTAACATCGGAAATTTCGAGATTTAACTTTTCATTTATTGCCCCCAACTTTTGAATTTGTTGAGCATTCTCCTCATCGATCTTCCATTGACACTGTGACTTCATCTTGTCAGTGGTGATTTTAAATGGAATTTTTGACTTTGTTGGTGGCAATGGTGGCTTCTTACAAACCATATTAGAATCTCCGTCGGTATTCGTTATCATCTCCATCATCGCGAATCGATTTATTTAAAAAAGAATATTATGTAGTTACGTACTACAATGATCGTCTTGAATGCTTACAACAAACTAAGACGTTGAACTCAATTAACTTTGTAGAAAAAAAAAAAATCATAAAATTCTGGGATTGCCTCAACGTGTGTATACACAGTTTTATTCTCAATTCTCAAAGCAAGTCAGCCGATCCTTTATTATTGGAGGAAAAGAAAACAAAATTATTAATGTTTTTATTACTTGAAAAAAGAATATTTTTTTTTGAAAAATCTATTCATGCACGAAATTGATGAAAAAAATGGATGCATGAAGACGATGAAAAAGATTGGAAGAAGATTCTAGTTGGAATGTTTGATGAATGATTGAAAAGTAGATGCGCATTTGATTTAAGGTAATTCACCATGTGTGTATCGAATAAATTATTAAATGAGAAGATGGTTCAAAGCAACCCTAGTAAGACCTGTAATATACCTGAAGTTCCGTAACATAAAATCTTTAAAACAGACTTTTTAGATGCTGAACGATCTCGGCTACGATCAACAATCTCTTCGAAATAGGATGTTGAAAGAGACAATGTATTGATCATTGGTAGACGGAAGTCAGCGATAGAGATTTAGGTGCCAAATGGGGGAGGCTACGAATCACAATTGATTTGTATGACAAGCGAAGTAAGTAAGTAAGTAAGAAGGTAATTCATGTTTAAATTAGTTAAAATTCATATG
This sequence comes from Chironomus tepperi, assembly GCF_022539635.2. Lineage (NCBI taxonomy): Eukaryota > Metazoa > Arthropoda > Insecta > Diptera > Chironomidae > Chironomus > Chironomus tepperi. Next base: position 1,780,275 of record NW_027226250.1, read on the forward strand.
ATCATCGAATGATCACTCAGGACATCGTGATTCGTAATGCCTGATTCCGTTACAATCCAGTCACATTTCAGAGTCACGTCAGCCCAGTGTCGAAATTTGGAACAATGAGCCGACTATTCCACTTTGAACCAAGCATCAACAAGACAAACTGAAGTCTTCTGTTAACACTTATCTTAATATAATTATTAAATCAAGAAAAAAATTCAAGTGAAGGTTTACAGAACATCGGCATCATCATAATAATTCATCAAACAACAAAAGCTCACAACTTTTTTTCTCTCTCTTGATTCATTAAAGATTAAAATTATTTTTTTCAATAATACTTTATAAGTGAAAGAATCCAGTTTGTATGGAAATTTTATGGCTATTTGTCTGAAGTTAAATATTAATTTAAGTATGAGAGGAAGTGATTAGGTGGATTATGAGTGTTTGATAGATGAACATACAATATATCTATAACAATTTTGTGAATGATCGTTGAGATTAATTTGTATTTGTTGATTTTGGAACTTGAATATGAAATTATGTTGTTAAATATGTAGTCAAGTTCCTGATTTCGAGAATGCATGGAACATCCGATAATTTATTAATTTATCAATTGCCCACACAAAAATGTGTGCTGCACAATGCTGTGAACCGCATTATTTGCCTTAAATTGGATCAAAATCAGCCATCACGGTGTCGTCAGGGCAATTTAGTGGTGCCCCCACACGATCCCGAACAACACGGGATATTGATAATCATTGACTTAAAAAAATATTTCACACATCATCAGATAATATTTGTAAGTCCAAGCAAACAGTAATTTGTAACATGAACCCTACAATTAATTTCTTTAACTTAATTTTTATCTCCGTCCATCTACCTTGAATGCTCAATTAAGATTTCAAGCCCATAGCATAACAAAAGGGCAACATAATTTGTAAGGGAATCTCAAGCGCACACGAGTAATTTACATAATTTAATTTACCAATTAATCATCTTCATTCTCTATCCATGCCAACTGATCAATCTATCAATTTTCTATGCCTCACTTTTTTAAATGAAAAATAATGCTTAACAAGCATAATCATCATAATCATCATCGGATCTTCCTCTCGTGTTCTCATACATATAAAACATTTCCACTTTATGTACATACATAATATCATCATGAATTTGTTAGCATCGTGAGTTAATCTCTTATTGTCATCTAACTGTGATGGCGATGAAGAAAATCGTTTATTCTATGTAATAACTATAGAGATAGGCTTTTTGGTGTTCTAAACGATAACTTCAAAGGAAAAGTTATACAATATATTGAAAAAATGTTTATTGAATGGAACAAGTAAAAGGAGATCATGAAGTGAAAAGTTTAAAGCGCAGTTTTAGTTATTATACAGTTCGTTCAAAAATGCAGGCCTGCACACTTGGACGCATTATATGGTACAGTCAAAAACAGCAGGCTTGCACATCTAAAATGCCAACCAAATTGTCCAAAAACTGCAACACTACATTATAGGCGCTTTACAGGCTGATGTTTTCATTTTTTTCCGAATCCTGTTCTGATCCTTATAGTCCGCCAACACAGAATCATATCAGATCTTCAAAAATCTTTAATTCTGATTTTTTAGATGACAAATGAACGCGACCGAGGTCAAAGAATTCTTGAAAAGAGGCTGTTGATTGAGACAATTTAGCATTTGGTATTGGGAATTAACAAAACGCAGCTAGCGTTTGAACCAGCTTCAAATGGATGCCAACTAAGAGAGGCCATGGATCACAGTTAATCTGTACAGCCACCATATTAAGTAGAGTGTGCCAAAAACTTGACAAGCCCTATTTAAAACTAACATTGCTTTGATAGTCATTATAAAGGAATCAAACTTAATTCTGATTTCATCTATAATTTAAAACAAACTGTGAATCCAAAAAACCCAGACATAAGTCTAACATTTCCCACTTTTCATGAAATACAAGCCAAAAAAAAAGATCGAAGAATTATGAAAGCGAACATCAAGAAGAAGAAAAAAAAAGATGTAGAAGTTGAAGAAGAAGCGTGGATGACTCATCCTTAATATTGTTATTCAAACAATTGATTCGGGTAGGCACGACGATCTTCATATTTGTTTAAGACACATTCCGCCTGTGTTGCCCGATGAAAATTATTAAATGAATATGTTAAATAACTTATAAGGTGCAATATTTGATTATTCAAATGAAACTGAATGGAAGTAGAGAAATGGAAAAATGGGAAACGATTCATTTTATGATAAATTTTCATCTTGTTGCCAAAAAAATATATTTTTATTAATATTTACTCTCCGATATGAATCTACGCAGTTAAACAAATTTTATTTGTCATAAAGAAAAGTATATCTTACAAATATGAATAGAGAGAAAGTGTCAATAGATGAGAAATAAAAATAGACGAAAAATATACACAATAAAAAGGAGAAGGCAGCACCGCGCACGCTACCAATTTCAAATGACTTCTAATAACATTTTTTCATATTTTTGAGCTCATTCAGCTTTTTTAATGAGGCGAAATTTTTTAGTTTTTGTTTTGTGTACTTTTTTCTCTTTCTTTTGTTATCCATGGCAAAGGGAAATAATGGAATTTTTATCAACCGATAGTCAATAGAGAAGGCATTATAGGCTAATTAGTTGAATAAATAAGTTCAGAGTTCTTTCACATAGCGTGAACCTTTTAAGAGAAAATAATAATTTCTATGTACTTTTATAGCTTAATTATATGTTGATACTTAGGTATATACATATTTATCGTAAGGGTCTTAAAGGTCTATCTGATTTGACCCAATACTACATCTTCTTAATTTCAAAAAATCAAAAAATCTTCTCAAATATTGAACTATTATCTGAGAATTTTTCCTGGAATTTTTATAATTGAGGCTTTCCACGACACAAAAGTGCTGCAGCACACAGGATTCTCTCAAGAGCAGAGTAAGCCTAAAGCACGCTCGCGAGCATACAGGTATATTTGAGCTCTTGACTGCTTACTCTTTGCCTGTTAGGGTTTTTAATTTGTGTTTACAGCATTTTCAAAAATTGTTCTAACAGAACCGCAAGGTCATCATCAAAGCTTCAAAGTCCATCACTATTATGGACACTCTTAGTCACAAAAATCAAATTTGAAAATAACAGCGCATATTCCCATTTTAGATAATGTATCTGATTTCAATATATCCGATTCCTTTTTAAGCTGATTCAATATTTGGATAGAATTAAAGTTAGTAGAATGATGAACTCTATCATCTTATGGACACAAAGTAAACTTTATTCATCAGAAGTTAAGTTTTATCAGAAATAACAACACCGAATAGGACAAATCTGTTAATCGACCAGGTTTAAGCCATGTCTGGTACCAAGTTGGAGTTACGCCGTCCTGAGGGCGGATTATTGATGGATCATCCGATTTGTGCTATTCGAGTAAAATAAAACTTTATCCTAACTTTAACAGTTTCCTTATAAGTGCATCGTAAATGACTTAATCCGAAGTGCAATATTGTTTATTATTTACTTTTACAGTTTATAATTCTTGTGAATTTATTGAAATTCCGTCCTATAATTTCTAGGAATTCCTTGCAACAGCTTTTCTGATGAAGATGCACTTTATTTTTATAACTTAATATAAACTGCAAATCATCTCTGTTTATCATTTAACATCTTTTTTGCATTAAATGTTTATTATTTAAATCAACACATTGATGTAGCTAAAGATCATCAAAATTACTTTTAAGCCCGAACAGACCAGAAGCATTTTTATGAATATACTTATGAGGACGTTCATCTATGTTTAGATGCTCATTGTCTTGTGGTGAACTTCATTTGAAAATTTCTCAGATTAAAGCACTAATTTTGACGATCTTTAAAGACAAAAATTGCCATGTCAAGGCATGTGATGAGGAAATTGGCAAGAACAATGTAAACATAATCATATGGAAATCTAAAATTACAGTCTATGTTCGAAAGATTTGACTGAAAAATCCATTAAAAAATTTACGATATTTTGCATTAAATTAAATGATGTGGAACTCTTCAAATCCTGTTTAAATATTGCAAAATAAAACATTAAAGTTCCGAGTCATTGATCAAATCCAAGCAAAATGTAAGCTTTATGATTACAGTCATTTGACGAGACGTGACTGACCATTTAATGATATTCATCTATAAACATATGCTAACTAAAAACTATGTTAATAGTGCATTCAATTTCCTTGAATGGCAATTTACAAGCTCGTAAAGCTTCACTTAATTATAGCCCTTTAAGATGATCAAACACTAACTTCAACATAAACTAATTTATGTGTCAATTAAAAAATTTTCATGACCAATTGAAAGACAATCCCCAAATAATTAATAAATCACATTCATTTGGTCAATGTCAGTGCTGCAAATTTTCTATAACATTTTAAGCCGTTTTTTGTGTTGCTCATTCAAAACAACAATTACGAAATATACACAAATTTTAGCAGCTCATTCTACGCCTTTTTACTACAATATAAATTGAATTGAAATTCGTGACACTTGCAAATTGCCATAAAATGCTGAACATCTCTGTGTGTTTTAAATACCATAAATAAAGCCACTTACGTAATGGTTATTTTAGAAACGTCTAATTCTATAACTAAATGTTAAACATTTATCGACTCATTGTGTTGAAAAAGTTTCTAATTTACTGATGTGTGTTTTTGAGTGAAGCTGACTTTGTGCATTCGTTGCTTCTTTATAAAAATGAATTTGTTATAAAGGAGAAGTTCAAATATTACGTAATGCTATTAGGGCCACCTAAGGAGAAGAGGAGGACTGTGTGGTTCAAATATTTGTTACTCCTCAATCCAAAGTGTGCTGGACTCCATTACAGAGTCCGACACCAATTGAGTAAGATAAGATAATTTTCAATGTAAATTTCAATACTAAGAGATTATGAAGGGAGGTGGGTATTGCCCAAAAGTCGATTTTTCGCTTTACGTAATAAATAAACAGCCTCATTTTGTTATGCTCTAGCATTTATCTCACTTATCTGACCTATCTATTTATTTATTTAATTGAAGACTCTAATACAGCGTTTTCCAAACTCTTTAGCATCATGACACATTTTATTAGTAAGGCACAACCGAAGCCACACACGTCATACGATTGACATTACCAATAAAATTTGGGTTCACACAATTTGGACAGCACTGCTTCAATACAATATTCATTTCCGATCTTATTATTCATCTGATTAAATATTTAGTCATTCAATTTAACCCTCCACCTTCCATAATACACCTCAATCTACATTACATGCCACCAGCAATCCACACTAAATTGTGAAATTTCACACATTCCAAAAACTCTTTTTATACTAAATTGACAATAACTTAAGATTAAACTTTTACATTGCATCACATGAACCTCATTAAACAGCTATTGTCATATATGTGTTACATATGGTCGTCATTATGGTATTAATCTGTCGCAAAGCGGCCTTAAATAATCAAAATATTTCGATGGACAATAAAATTAAGCAAATTGAATAACTTTTAAGGCGGTCGAATTGCGTACGAATTAATCCGTCAAAAAAATTATTTTTTTCGCTAAGCTTTTCACAAATAAAACTTTACAGTCACAATAGCTAACAGTAGCTCAACAGATGAGGTGAATTACAGTCATTTCAATATTAATTAATTTAAATGATTTCCGCAATTTTTCTGTTTTTTTACTTCTTGTTCCATCAACTGCTGTAATCGTGCTCATTCGTGTCATTAAGTTATGTCATTTAATCTTTATTAAAATCACAATTAATCGGTATGTAGATCGCGATCGCTCGACAGACATTCATAAGTGCCACTTGCGACAATTGCTTATTATTTTAAACGAATGGAATGAAGAAGAAATAGAAAATATGAAATGAATGTACAAATACAGAAGGCAATGATGAAAAGCATGGCCATGAAAAATGTATGGCAAAAAAAGTGAGATTTAGTTGTAAACAAACCCGGACAGACAAAATGTGAAAATCGAGAGTTGGAAAAGCTTGTGAACATGAAGAAGAAAAAGTTTTTTTAAGGTTGAAAATTGGCAAATTAGTTGACATCTTGACTGATTAGGTAGATGTGAATGTAAATGTTTTGTGAGAAAGACCAGCCGGTTTGAGTGAAAAGACAAGGCCAAATGACCGTCCTACAAGTGAGGAAGACCAACTGGTTTGAGTGAAAAGGCAAGGTAAAGTGACCGTTCTAGTTTAATGAATGAAGGTTGTCCGAGAAATTCCAAATTCTTTTGAATTTTTGGAGACGAGACCATTAATGCCGAAAATAATGATCAAGAATCTAATTAGAGGTTGGTTAAATAAGGGTGATAATCTAGGGATACTCATATCACTTTCTTCACTGGACGTACAAATCAATTGTGATTTATCGCATGTGCAGATTACATGGCGTCTGAATCTGGCATTATCATCCTAACAAACAATGAGTAGGCCATATAAACACGCTCAATATAGTTAGCATGACTCTAGAGTATGCTCCTTATCTGTTCAGATCACAAGTTAACGCTTGACAATTACCAATGTCAAGTGAATCATCTCAATAATATCAACAATCACTACCTTCAAAATACATTAATATTCCATACAATAATAGATTCTGCATCCAACTTTCAATAAATAAACTATTTAATAGCAATCAAATATTCAAAATCCCATAGTCACAATTTCCAATTTCACCTATTAACTCACTTAAATACGCTCTCAAATAATCGGTGTGAAAAAGCGGAGGAGTAGAGTTAAGAAAATATCCAAATATGATGAGCAGGAATAACAGAACAACGAGTCAACAAGTGACTAATCGCCGGTCATACCTGATGATCATAATGTAAATGAGATGAATGAAGCTCTTGTCATTTTCATGTACTCAAAACAATTGGACTTATAAGCTTTGGATGTATCATCTAACAATTAACACTCACGCCTTCATTCTATCATCCATGTGTACTTAATACTCTCATATATCTGTGTCTTTCGATGATTTGTGTGTTTACAGATGTCTTTCACATCACAATGATGGCGTGCCAAAAATAAATTAAATGAAATGAGAAAAAAATAATGAATTCACGAAAGAAGAAAAAGAAGAACGATTTTTTGAGTTTTATTTATTTCGGTACGCTGATGCTGATTAATCTCAATATGTAATGAGTCTTTCCTCTCGCTCATATTTAACTTTATTTATGAGTTTCTTTCGATTGTTCAGAGGAAATTGGGATTTTGTTTTGATTTACATTGAATTGATGATTTACATGAAATTTTAATTGAAGATTTTTCTTGTTCCTACTTCGCAGATTAAAGCTTTATTATGAATTGAGGTTTTTATGTACTTTGGTGTGTCTGACAGATGAGAAATTTGAGATGTGATTTTAATGGATCTTTTGAGAATTATAGTTGAAGGTGAGGAACAATTTTGGTGCCACTGGGACAGTGCTGGAAAATGTTTCATTTTTTGCGCCCCATCTTGGTGGTAAGCCTTGACCGAAACCGTACATATGGTATATGGTTCATGGCATTTCCAAGAATTTTTGGCACCAGCGGCTCACAGGTTGCCCACCACTGCACTTTGAAGATGAAAAATTACTCAAAAATTTTTGTTTATGAAAATTTTTAAAAAGATTTTATTGCTTTTCCGTTTTTCTCCATCAGCACTTTAGTTTTTTCTTGTGTCTGTTTTTTTTTGCAATTTTGGTAAATTTTTAAATAATGTCACAATTCACCTCAAACGTATTTCTGTTAACATCCCATAACTCTCTTCAATCTAACGACAAAAACGCGCAAAATTAATTGGTCATTCAGTCTCTTAATTTTTCTTTCCGATCAATGAAGTCATCCTCATTCGAAAAACAGTCAGCCTTGATGTTGTTCTTTCATTCATCATGTTCACGCTGTTCATTTGTGATCCCCGACAAATGTGTAGTAAAATTTATTTTTTGTGTTCATTCATTTTACCAAAATTTGTCTGTATTAAGAAGTTAAAGATGATTCCGATTTTCTTAAATTAGCGTATTGATACGCAAGCATACCCGGAAAGCACATGATTTAGATATGGTCTTAAATTCGGTCCCATGCCAATGTTACAAGATTCAATGCAGATTCATTTAAATCCGGCGTCATTCCAGAGTCAAGTTGACCTGGAGCCGAATTTTTGGCCATTACTCCTCTGTGTGCTTTCCGGGATAATGTTCGTTTAAATTAAGATTTTATCTCTGATTTATTCAATTGGCAACTGACTTTTAATTTCATGCCTTTCTTAATAGTTTGAAATATTTAGGTTGGACAATAAATTCAGATATAATTAAAGTTGTCAATTTGACCCTCGAGCAATTATCCCTAACAGACAATGATCATGATCACTAGTTTGTGATTGCAATCGCATTGCAATCACAAAGTGCTTTTTCATGATCACAGCTTGTGATCGCAATCAGTATCGTATCTGATCGTGATCACTCAGAAAAAATTTTATCATCACCGTATCATAATCACTAATCATGATCACTGAGCGTAATCAGCAGTCAACTGAATACGATCACTCCAAAAATATTTGATCATGTTCACTGATCGCGATCTATGAGCGCAATCAGATGTGACCTTATCATAATCACTACTGGAAATTTTCATTTTTAAATTATCATGATCACTGATTGTAATCAATGAGCGTGAAAGTTGATTATGTTCACTGATTGTAATTAGTGAGCGTAATCAGAGCATAATCACTTCCAAAAATTTTCGAAATTTTTCAAAGTCATATGACCATGTTCACTAATTGTAATCAATGAACATAATCAAATGTGTTCTGAGCATGATCACTTCATTAATATTTGAGCATGCTCACTGATTGTGGTCTCTGAGCGTAGCTTGAGTGTGATCATTAACACTTATCAAAAAAAGAATGTTAAAAAAAAAACTTGAGAAAATTTAATTTTTTGCAAGATTTTTATTAGGATGAAAAACGATTGAAAATACATTTTTGTTATCGATTTTCCTATGCTTGGAAGAAAACCCTTCAAAAATTGATTTTCTGCCTTAATTTTCTGAAGTTAAAAAGAAAACCTTATAAAATGTAAGGTTTTGTATCATTTTTCTCAAATTAGGATGAAAAACCTAAATAAATCCATTTTTCCGTGAATTTTACTTTATTTGACTGAAAAATGGTTTTTAAGGAATCACTAATTTTAAATTGTATGCATACAAATGTATATGTATGCTTGCACATGTAAACACATATTTCTAGAACCCTACTTTTTTCATAATCACATGATTATGTTCACTGATCATGATCAGTGAGTATGAAAAGTAAAAAAGTTAATTAAGTTAACTAATAAAACCCGAATGGTATCCAAAGTGATAAAGTAACATTACTTCTTGAAATTTGCATCATCAAAAAATATAATAATTTAAATATGTCTTTTGCCATATTTTTATTATTATATATTTACAGATGGTGGCTTCAAGGAAAAACGTGAGATCTCGAAAGTTAAGCAACGCAGCAATAAGATGGGTGACCGAAAAAAAAATTCTAAGTTTAAAATTTTCAGAAAAAAAATTAATAATTTCTACTAACACACATACAAAAAAATACTTAAAAAAATTCAACTAACACCAAAAAAAAATTGGTTAACTTAATTAATTTTTTTGTTTTTTCATGATCACTAACCCGAAGTGATCATGATCACTGATCACGCTCAGTGATTGCAATCACTGATCATGTTCATGATTGCGTCTGATTACGATCAGTGACTATGAAAGTGAAAAAATTGCATGCAAGTTTGCACTTGCATACAAGTTATGATCGTAATCAGACGCAATTATGATCATGATCAGTGATCATAATCACAAAAGCGCGATCGCGTCGGTACCGTACCGTCATCAAATAATGTATGGAGTGATGATGAAAATTCATCATGATCACAACTCCATTTCATCATCACAAATATCGTATCTGATCATGCTCATTGTCTGTTAGGGTATTATGTAAATCATGGAGGCGTCATATTATGAATAATATGAGTTTGCAAAATTTATAGCTGACATGAGTAATTGTGGAATCTCTCAGATATGAATCCATATGAATGAGTATTATATTCATTATGATTAATTCAAGTGTGCAATAAACAAGTCAGACTTAATTAAATTATCACAAAAATGACGATGAGTATTTCCGTATATTTATATAGTATAATGGTACTTAGATATTGATGAGTCTAGAACAGAACAAAATTGTTTTAATAACCCTAATGATTTTCAAGGGTTCAATTACTCCCCGGAAAGCACACAACGGAGAAATGGTTGAAAATAAAGCCGCAGCTCGACTTGACACTGACATGAGGTTAGATTTCAATTAATCTGGATTAGGAATAGAGAAACACTGGTCTGGATTTTTGGCCTATTTTTAATATTTTGCCTTCCATCACTTAACTACATTCTCTCGTGGACGATCAAAGAACTCTTGGAAGGAAGCTATCGATATAGACATTATTGTATTTGGTAATGGAAATTAGCAGATGAAAATCAACGAAAGATTCAACTTTAGGTGCCAACTTAGGGAAGCCATGGATCTCAATTGATATGTTTGGTCGGCGAAGTAAGTGATTAAGTATATATAACAATATTAGATGAGAAAACGTTGTAGTTTGTCGAAAAAAAAAATACAAATCCTGACAGAAAAATAACAAAAATCGGACATCCCAAGAAACAACAAAAGTCCTCTGTTCATGTTAGTTCATCAATCAACCGTAATGTTGTGAAATTCACGCGAGTTTACGTTCTTTACCGTTCAAATTCCTTCTTATTATTAGAAATTCTCACGATCATTCACAAAATAGCCATAAAATTCCTTAAAATATCAATTTGTGTAAATTATAACCCTAAAGCTGATTTATTGCCAATTTTGTTTACGCAAAAAATGTTTTATAGGATGAAAATGATGGCAAAAATGTTAAGCAATTAATTTTTTCAAATTTTATTTACTTTTTTTTTGTTTCTTCTCACAGATGATAATGAATATTTTTTGTGTGTGCGGTTCTCTCTCAACTTCTTTATGTTCACTATGAGAAATGAGATCACAAGTGCAAATGACGCAAATTTCTCTGAAAAATTTTGATGATTTTTGATTTATTTATTCTTTTTCACACAGTCACTGTGGAAATTTTGATCCACTGAACTAATTAATTTAGTCTTAATTTTAATTCAGTCACACAAACAAAAAAAAGTCACTTCCAGTTTCAAGAGAACGCGAAACAATGCAATGCAATGCGACAAAAATGTCAATTGAAGTCGCTTTTCTAATTTTAACATCAAAATTAATTCCCAAATGTCTCTTATCTGCTGTTTTTAGCCGAAGTTTCCTTGAGAATTTTCCTTCTTCTTTTTATCAGTTACACTTTGCAGTTAATTTAAGTCAGTCAGTGCAATTTTCTATCACAATTCACAGATGCGTTTAAAAATATTCTTATTTCGTAAAATTTCGATTTTCGTTGCTTTTTCGTTATGTAGAACTTAACAAAAAATATAACAAACTTAAAAGTTAATTTTAATGAGAAAAAATTCTAAAACTAAATACTTAAATAAGATGAATCGCAAGCTTGCGATTTTCGCGAGATGAAGATTTCGACTGATTTTTTTTCCTTGCCTTTTCTTCTTTCTAAAATTAACGCATTCGTTGAGCATCATGACTGTGTGGGCATTAATCGGTGAATTTTATACTCAATAAGATACAAAGGAGAAAAAAAAGTTTGCTCGCAATATAAAAGATTGAGCATCTTTTTAAATGAAAACAAGCGAAAAAAATGCGACAAGGTTGCGAATTTGAAGTTACAAACACATTTTTCTAATGTGCTGCATTGTTTGATGACAGTGTAGAAGCAAGAAATAAATCAGGCGATCAATTAATTGACTAAAATGTGTTTTCGGACAATTCAGGAGTGAACAACCTTTTATTTTTAGCTGTTCACCTTGGGAGAAAGCCTCGAACGAAGCCGCCAACCACATACGGTTCATGAGATATTCAAACATTTTTAACGGCACACTAGTGTCGCAGAACACATGTTACCCACCACTGGAATAATTTATATTGACAGTCGTACATTTATGGTAGTTTAAATGCAATAAGGAAGAAGATATATGAGAAAATAAAAAGGTTTGAAGATTGATGATTAATTTCCTTGGTGAATGACCACGTGGATGTTGTACAGATGCTTGACAAATGCATAAATCGTTATGAAAGTATATTTTTGAATTTTTAAGCTTTCAAAGCTTTTTAAGCTGGAGCTACGGAGCTTTTTAACTGAAACTTTGATGATTGTTTGATCAATGTTTGTATGATAAATATGATCTCGCAGCTGGAAAGAACATGCCGTAGCAATGATCGAAATTCTTGCCTTAGGTTAGCGGAACTCTGTCAGCAGGTCAGATTTGATGGAATCCACCTTCAGACTAGAGTAAAGTTGATCTGAAAATGGATTTTTGATTAATTGATTAATTCTTTGGTTGTACAAATCAACTATGATCCATGATCTCTCTTAGTTGGCATCGGAAGCTAACAATTCCTATGTAAACCATGGATATACATTATGTATAATTACATGAAGATGAGATTCTTGCACAAACTAGGCTCAACTCTTGATCAAATTCTTCGAATTCAAATCTTGATCTTGACATGATTAGCGCAAGAAAACAGACAGCAACTAGACTAAATTTAAAAATAAACCTTTTATAAAATTTAAAGCACATAATTTTATTAAAATGCATTTGATTTTAAGACACATCAGATTGATATTGTAAGTAGTTTTTAAAATATAAAAAAGATTTTATAAAAATGTTTTTCTTGTAAAAAAATATTTAAAATTGCTAACTTTTTATTTGAATGACTTAAAATAGAAATAAACTAAGAAACCGATATGATAAAAACTTTGTGGTATTTGAATGATATTGGAAATGAAAAAATATTCATTCGATGACAGTATGGCTAGTAAAATTTCTAAATAAAAAAGATTTCGTTTGTGTCATGTATGGACAAAACTTTAAAGTTACAGATTTTTATAAAAAAAAATTAAAAAATAAACTTCAGCCTTCATTTAAAAGTATTAAGTAAATTAAATTATCATACTGATATTTCCGATATTTTGTGTATTCATTGTACTCAAAAGTTTTGAATCCTATATATCTTTAATTGACATATAATTCAATATAAAAATAGAACTTCCCGAGCAGCACAATGTGGCAAACGGCATTCAAATACAGCGATCTAGCGATACCCTAGCTTAAATGCTGTGCTGCTTTGGTTTAAAGGTTTAAAATTTTCAGGATAGTTTGATACATTAAAAATACTAATGGTAAAATTGTGCATACATTTAAATGAACTAAATTGAGTAAGAAAATATCTGAGAGAAAATACTTGTGTGAAGTTAGCTCATTTTACTGGACTTAAAATGCAACATTTTTGTGATGAGTTTACTTTTACAAAATATTTAAAAACTTTTAAACTAGATGATTTAGTTTTGACTTTTAAAAATAAATTAATTTGACTATTTTCAACATTTTAACTACTAAGTCTAACTTCACACAAGTAAATTTAAAGGAAATAATTCAGTCATAAAAATAACAATTATTCTAAGAAAAATTATGGAAATCCAGATGATGATGGTGCCTGTGTCGTCTTCTCAAACACAAAGTAATCTGGATTAAAGATATGGAAGCATATACCAGAAATCATCAGAGCTGAATATAAAGTAATTGCAATCCACCAAAGTTTCTTCTCATATGGACGGACGTTCAAGTTTCTCAAGACACCAATACCAACTAAAAGTCCAGCAATTCCACCACAAAGATGTGCCATGTAACCAACGCGATCAAATGGATCGGTTATGTGTCGATAGACACTGAATCCAATGTCAGTTCCGCAAAATACAAGAAAAACAAAGAGTTGAAGGAACGCATATTCCATTTCTTGCCAATTCATAATAATTGTAGCTATATGTGCAGTGATCAAAGCATAAACACCGCCCGATGCACCTGCCAAATAGATTCGTGGATTTGCAATACTTGTGCCCATTGAACCAGCCAAAACACCTGATAAATATACTAATGCAACTCTCCACCAGCAATGTACTAAAAATAGACAGAACAAAGAGATATATTAAGCATTTGATGAGTCAATTATAGTAATTAACTGTTAAGTTCATACCTAACTCAAGGGCAGTTCCGAGGAATAATTGAACAATTAAGTTCATCAAGATATGCATAACTCCGACATGAACGAACATATAAGTGACAAAACGCCAGGCTTCTTCACGTTTTCGTGGATTGTAGATAAACATTGTTGCCATCGGTCCATTTACACTGGTTCCGACATTTTTGAAGTCGTTGTCTTTATAATCACTATATGGATGGAAAAAAGTTGGATTTTAGATGTTTATACTTTAATCAGATGACAATGTCATGGTTGCTAAATTGAAACTTATGATATTAAGCTCAAACAACTTTAAGCCAGATTCAAAAGTGTAAATAGTTCAGGAACCAAAATGGCAAAAATTCCCGGAAAGTACACGATGTAGAATTGGTCGATTATCAGGCACCAAGCTGATTTGCCAGGTCATGTGCTTTCTGAGATTAATTATTCTCAATTCACAACAATCATTTTAGCGCCAAATATCTTAAAGATTTCTAATGCTCAATTGATTGATAGATTTCAGTCCTTAAGTAGCAATTGTCAAATGACTTTTTATCAATCATATGACTCGGAAATGAGCACAAATCTGCTTTGAAGATAAAACAATGAAATAATTCACTGGCCACTGATAGCAACCATGACCTAGGTTAACAAGCTTGATCATGAGTTATTTTTAAAGCAAACTTTTGTCAATAAGTGAAATATATTGGAACTTACTCTAAATAAACTATGTCTATGATAAAGAATATAACTTCTATGATACTAAAGATGACCATCGTCAATGGAGGTGGGAAAAATTTCATCTGATTCTCGTACGCTCCATCTAAAAAATCATTGTAAGCAAGCATTAGTTAAAGGAATTGAATTTATTTTTTGGGTAAGAATTTTCACAATGGTGAAAATGAATTTTTATAATGAAAAGTGTACATGTGCTGTAAAATGATAGTAATTAGAGGAAAAATCATCAAAGGATGTAGACTCAGACATGTCATTCAGTTTCTAAAGAAGACTTAAATTTTGCTCATTCATCAACTATTACACCATAACTTGGAATGAATGGTTGAATACAGAAAAATATTTCAAGCTTCAATAAAACTGCGAGAATTAGCATAATTAGCAGCTTGCATGTTCTTGGAAATGACATGCAAGATATAAATAAACTCAAGTTTAAGAATTTAAAGAACAAACTTCTAAGAAATTTGAAAAACCTCAAAACTTTTCAAAATTCAAAAAGAAAACGGATTTTTAACTTGTGTGATACAAATGAAGAAGGTTTCGTAAAGGAACTTTAAGACTCTACTGAATCTCATTAATTAACACCAAATGTAAACCGCCTGAATTTTACATCTATATGGACTTTTATCGGCTTGTGGCTTATTAGAGCCTTAATACTTCCTTGGCGGAGTCTTTTTCATATGTTTCATTCAGAAAAGATAGTCTATTCTGCCTATAAAATTCATCTATATCCTTTAATTAAGTTGTAAAAAAATTAATTCAGATCTTTAGAAGAGTACCTAGATATTTACAATTTATAGAAAAAAGCTTTTAAGAATTAGAAAAAGATGTATAAAATTTAAGGATATCTTCTTAGTTCAGTGGTGGGCAACAAATACGAGGCGCACAAAAGTGAAATACTATGAACCGCATGTTAAATACGGTCATCGCTTACAACCAAGTTGTGCCGCGAAAAAGATTGTCCACCACTTTCTTAGCCCAACATAAGAAATTAGAAAAAGAAACCTTTGAAAATTAAAGTTTAAAATAAAATAGGAACTGAAAAAGAATAATTCATTAGAATATACAGCAAGGGAAATTATTTAATAAGTTAATATGAAATTAATAAGCACTTCATGTGAGCTATTAATCGTGACAAAGCAAACATCATTAAGCATTTACAATCAGGGATATTGATTACACAACTTTGTATTACTCATGCTTTTATGATTACTATATTTAATAAGTTGTGTATTGTAATTTTTCTCAACAATTGTCAAGACTTTTACAATGGATGACTTCATTAATATTTAATTATTAAAACTATAAAAGAAGTTAAAATTTAAGTTCATCATAAGCTTTATGACTTCGATATCAGTCAATCAACCCTGATCATAATACAACTCAAATGTGTGCCACTATGTTTCTAAAGTGAGTAAGAGTGAAAGTGTGGTAAACTTCATGAATTCGTGTAAATGTTTTATGCGTGTATGTAAAAGTTAACAAGAAAATCAATTTAATAAGCACTAACTACTCTAATGGTTCTATGAATCATAATAATACTAATCAAGTGCCATAATATTTACATATTAAGACAAATTGATCTAGCATACTTTCATGTGATGTATCGTATGGATTGATGGATAAGCCAGAGTGTGTGATTTTTCAAGAATATTGCAGATGAGCTTTAAGAATCAAATAATTTGAGGACATTTTCGATTTTAAAGTGGTTTCACCGTCTAAAATAGGTCATTGGGACAAAAAGCTACGCTTATTTTATTTTGGAACTGGATTTCGCGAACTTTAATAGAGCTTGAACGAATATACAAATGAGAGAAAATAGCAATGTTTTATGTATTTTCTAGACTTGTTTTTCTATAAAAGCTGTTGACAACTGTCAAATTGATAACAGAAAAAAATTGCTTAGATACTCAGATCATTGCGATCCAGAGCTGAACTAAGACGATTGGTAGCTAATAATTGTTTAACGACTAATAATTGACAGACCTCTGCAATTATATACCTACAATTCATAGTGGAATCAGAACAACTCTTTTGATGACATTAGTGACTGTAGTCTACAAAGAAAGACTGTGCATGTAGCGTTTCCACTACATATGATTTGAAAAAGGAAACACTCCTCAAATTGATAAGTATGTGTCTAAAACCTGATTCTTTTCATATCTTGACCATATTAGAAGAATTTCACCATATTAATTAAAAATAACTACTTGTTGTGGATAACAAATTTGACCCTGAAGTTGACTATATTGCTCTTTTGGCATTGATAATTGACAGACGAAAGCTTAAGGCTGCACCCATAGGGACGCACAATTGATTTATATGACCAGCAAAAGAAGTACGATAACAAATCAACACTCTGGCTTATAAATAATGAAAATGAAAAATATTTTAAATCAAGGTTGAAGCATTCAATAAAAATCATAAGGATCTCTAATTCTTATTCCGAGCTATAAATTACATCAGAATTTTTTATCTACATCAGCTTCTAAATGATGTGTTAAATTAATAATCTATTGCAAAATTGCTGCAGAAACTTTGATTTGGATCTTTGACCTATCAAAAGCCTTCATTCGTTAAGTCAGATAACTTAGTTATACAAAACACGATAAATTGTTGCTAGCTATGAATGAATGACTGTTCTTTATATTAAGCAACATCTTTTGTATGGAGAACCAGTTGGAAGTATCAGAAGCTAAATTGTTAATTCAATTAGCAAAAAATTAGTAAATTTTGTTCTATTGAAACTGCTTTTCAAGCAAATCATTTTGATTAATCACAAAAACTTGTTATTCTGAAGCTCAGTTATATGCAGCACTGACATCAAAAAAAGGTCAAAAAAATTCATACATCCTAATTTTTGCAATGCTTCATCCCGATCAATTTTTCTGATACGTAAAAAATCTTGTACAAATACATGATGACACGCACCTACTGTTTCATATGCAGAACCTACAGAATATCCAGACGCTATAAATTATACATTTTTTTTGTGTGTTCATAAAAAATTAAAGTCCAAAACAATACAAATGAACAAAAAATAATTAAATTTTGTCAAAAATTAATTAAATAATAAATATAAAAGAAAAAGTTATTAATAGATTATTAGTTAACAAAATTCTATTGTGCGGCTATCGATTAATCTACCTACTGATAACAAAAAATTTAGCTTAGTGTTATAAAGTTTTGTGCACAAAACATCTTTTAAGCTTAATGCAGTTCTTTCTCACCTGTTTCATCATGAATGGCACCGTCACGTCGTGGAACAACATAACGACAATACTTCACACACCAGTCTTTGACAATCCATTTGTGTTCCTGACTAAGTTTGTAAAATTCCTCAAAATCCAGCTGACCATCACCGTCTGTGTCTGCATATTTGAGAATCTCTTTAGCAATTCCTTTTGGTAGATCTTGACATTGTCCTGGATTTTCTTTGATGAGTCTTCCAAGCTCTTTCTTGCTGAGGAATCCATTTCTGTCTCTGTCGTACTAAAAATGTAAAAAAAATTGTAATGTGTCAATATTTATATGATTTATAAGCATGAGTCATTTTTTTGAAAAGAAGGCTTGAGAAATTTTATCAAATATTTTCAAGCTTATTAGATATTTTTTAGATTCATCAAGATTTGTCACTGGAATTATGATCAGTAGTCACTGAAATAATTTCATTCAATTCTAGATCACTAATATTTACTATATTTAAAGCTGTGGTAGGCAACTTCTTTTGTGCCACGGAACCACCTTAGTGGTAAGCAATGATCAAACTTGCGGTTCATGGCATTTCCAGAAATCCATTATAAGTTGCCCACCACTGCTTTATAGAGATTGTCATGAGATCAGTTTACACAATTAGCACTGAATCAACTAAAGTTATCACTTAATACTCTCCAATCTTGCACTGGGATTTGGAAAATTTAATCCTTTACTTTTGCACTTTAATGTCCATACCTTTTCAAAGATTCTCCTAACACGTAAACGCTCAGTCCGCTCCTCTCTAGAAAGATCAAGTTCAACTTGAGTTAATTGCTCCTGTACCTGCGAATATGGATTTAACCTGCTCGTCATACGATCAAGTGGAACTCGTGTACCCGGAGATTGTAGACGTTGTCTATCATCTTCCTCATCGTTTATCTGAACCACCTGTTGTTGTTGTGTGAACTGTACAGACATTGCACTTTTTATTTTCTATTTCCTAGTTAATAATTATTTTCTATTTTTGATAGATATGCGGATATGCTGTATGTCATTTACTGTTCGATGTCTCAACTTTAACTGAATTGACTCTTATTTTTCCTTTACTGTTCTCAGTTCTCTCACCAAAAAAATCGATAAAGTTCTTTTTCTTCGCGATTATTTCATTTATAATATGTGATAAGATAAAGGTTGTGGCCCATACACGTTTTGATTTCACAATAAATGACTTGTATAATTTTTTTCTCAAATTCCACAAGTCTTTTCTTCTTCTTCTTGGTTTTGTTCTATTTCCGACTCTCTTAAAATCTCCAACATATACACAAAATATCATAAAAAAACAATTAGCAAGTTTATCACAGAACTATTCCAAATACATTAAAGAATAACTGAAATTCAAATGAAAACAATGCGGCACAATGATCTATGAACACGGACGATCAAATAGGGAATGATTCATTTAATGTATGACGAGTAAACGCAACTAAAATACTTTTTGTTTGTAATTTTTCCGCGCTATAAACAAAAAGGCGAAGAGTTAAAGACCAACACAGATGCAGTATGTTGATGTGGCATAGTCAAAAGAAAAGTGGAAAATT